>NW_026577916.1:1200000-1500000 GCF_029407905.1 Bubalus kerabau | reverse complement strand
GAATGTAACTTTATTTGGGTGGCGTCTGTTTTAAGAATAATCACCCCTGGAGAAATAAGTGTCCTGGTTGACTGACCGCTGTCACAAGGAGAGGGTCGTAAATTGTCAGCAGGCCCCCCGGCCAGAAGATGATGTAACACCCCTAAGACCTCTGTATACTTTTGTATGAAGCACCTGACTTTGATAAAAGTCAGGACTGCTGACCCCACGTGACTTTTGCATAACATCTCAGTGTATAAAAGTAGACCATGGGAAATAAAGAATTGGGATCAGTTTCTCGAAAGACTGGTCTCCCCATGTCTCTCTCTCTCTCTCTCACTCTGGTTGAGTCTCCATCTGGAGCGCAGAACCCACCAAGCTTACTAATTTTGCCTGGGCTTCTAAGATCCGACCGGGGAGGCCTCAGTGTCTCCTCTCCTTCGGGAGAACGGAAGGACGCCTGCGGCCTACGTAAGTGGTGCAAGCTTCTTGTCTTGAAGTTTTATTGGTCCCCCGCGTAAACCAAGCTACTCAGCCTCTTTTCTCCACTGAATTTTCCTACTGAGCTATCCTCATTTTATTACTCTTTATATCCTTAATTAACGTTTAATTAAGCAGTTGTTCCCTGACCCTCGCCTACGCCGTCTCTGCTTCGAATACCCTGGATCAGCTGGGGCTGGACCCCGGCAGTTCACTAGAGATCTCCTACAGAGCATAGACCTGTCCATTTGGTTTTGCCTTCCCCTGTGAGTTGGGTCCCCGAGGTCCGCCCCAACTCCGGGGAAACAGCCCCTGAGAAAAGATCTCCAGGAACTGCTTTCCACCCAGGCTGGGAAACGCTGTTCACAGGAAGTAAGGCAAGCGAGCCTCCTGAAGGGAAATAGAGGCCTTACTGTCCCTGGAGGAGCAGGCTGCCAGAGTGTGTGACACCTGACTGGTGCCTTACTGGCCTCAGCTCCGCTATTGCATGTTCATCTGAACTTGAACCCAGGCCTACTTGGAGAAGTGTTTGTGTGCCGATTTCCAGAAACTGCGAAGGGCTACAGCAATGATAACTCTCTCAGTGGTAAGGGAGAGCATTGTGTGGATTCTCAATTTGTTGTTTGAACGACAGCGTCAAAGCTGCACAGAGAGAATCAGGTCTCTGTGTCTCTATGTTGGCTATGCAGCTTCCCACACAGAGATGTCCCCGTTGGAGCCAAGAACATTCCCCATAGAGTGAGATTCACTAGAGAACTCCTAGAGAGCAAAGACTTATCCATGCGGTTTTCCCTTCCCCTGTGCGTGTGGGTCTCCGGGATCAGCCCCTGCTCCGTGGAAACAGCCTCTGAGAAAAGATCTCCAAGAACCTCTTATCCCCCAGGCTGGGAAGCGGAGTTCGCAGGAGGTGGGATAAGCAAGCTTCCTTCGGCAAGAAGAGACAGCCAACCGGCCTGTGTTTGGAAGCCTATATTTGCAAGGAATGGGTTAGTTTCTCCTGACCAAGACCGCCAGATGTGCTGAGAAGATAGAAATTCCAGAGGCAGGGTCGAGGTTCCTGACTGCCCTTTGCCAGCCTTGCAAAGACATTCCCAGATTCTAAAGTTATTTTCCATGAAGGAGCAGGCATCGGGAATATGTCAGACTTGACTGGCGCCTTACTGGCCTCAGCTCAGCTACTGCCTTTCCATTCAAACAAGGACAAGGGCCTACTTGGTGAAGGGTAAGGGTCTGCTTCTTTCCAAACTGCCAAGGACTACAGCAATGAGACCTCTGTCAAGGTGAGGGAAGCCTATGCGGATGGATTCTTAGCAGGTGCTTTGCCACAAAGCATCAGCACCCACGGAGAGAATCAGACTCCCTTTGCCACTATGTTGGGTGTGTAGCTTCATGCACAGAGGTGTCTCTGTAGAAGCCAAGAATGTTCCTGAGAGATGAGGTTCACTACAGCTCTCCTACAGAGCATAGACCTGTCCATGTGGTTTTGTCTTCCCCTGTGAGTTGGGCCCCCGAGGTCCGACCCAGCTCCAGGGAAACAGCCCCTGAGAAAAAATCTCCAGGAACAGCTTTGCGCCCAGGCTGGGAAATGCAGTTCACAGGAGGCAAGGCAAGCGAGCCTCCTGCAGGGAAAAAGAGGCCTTACTGCTCCTGGACGATCAGGCTGCAAGAGTGTGTGAGACCTCACTTGTGCCTTACTGGCCTCAGCTCTGCCGTTGCCTGTTGTTCCGAGCTAGGACCCAGGCCTACTTGGAGAAGGGTTAGGGTGCGGATTTCTACAAACTGTCAAGGACGACAGCAATGAGAATTCTCTTAGCAGTAAGGGAGAGCATTGTATGGATTCTCAAGCTGTTGTTTGAATGATAGCTTCAAAGCTACACAGAGAGAATCAGGCTCTCTGTTCTCCTATTTTGGCTGTGCAGCTTCACACACAGAATTTGACTCTGTTGGAGCCAGAAATATTCCTGAAAGACTTAGGCTCACCAAAGCTGTCCTCCAGAGCAAAGACATTGGATGTGGTTTTGCCTTCCCTTGTCAGTATGGGTCCCCTAGCTTGGCCCCAGCTCCGGGGATACAGCCTCTGAAAAAAATCTTCCAAGAAGCGATTTTCCTCCAGGCTGTTAAGCGGAATTCGCAGTTTGCAAGTTAAGGAAGCCTGCTTCGTGGAAGAGCAAGCAGCCAACTGGCCCTGTGTTAGAAAGCCTGTATTTGAAAGGAATGGGTTAGCTTCTACAGCGGGAGAACCTCAGATCTGCTCAGGGGGCTGAAATACTAGAGTCAGGTTCGAGGTTCTCCCTTGTCCTTTGCACACCTTGCAAAGACATTCCTAGCTTCTAGCGTTAGTGTCCCTGTAGTAGCAGGCTGCAGGAGCGTGTGATAAATGACTGCCGCGTTCCTGTCCTCAGCTCCGCTATTGACTTTCTATTCGAACTAGAACCCAGGCCTACTTTGAGAGGGGTTAGGGTCCAGTGTTTCCAAACTGCCAAGGGCTACAGCAATGCGAGCTCTGTCAGAGGTAAGAAAAGAGCAATTGGTTGGATTCTTCAGCTGCTGCGTGGCTGCACAGCTTCCGCGCCACATGGAGAGCATGAGGCTCCCTGTGGCCCTATTTTGGGTACGCAGCAACATGCACACAGAATGTCTGTGTTCACTTATGTACAGGCTTATGTACACTAGAGCTCTCCTACAGAGCAAAGACCACTCAGTGGGCTCCAAGAGATACCTGTCGCGACTCGAGAAGAGAGTGGAGTCCTTTGATTCTCCTCGAGATGAGGCCTGACTCCCCGGGTGAGTATGGAATGCAACCCCAAATCCCTGTCGCCTATGGAGAGGAACATTAAGTCCTGGATACAAGCCTAGATGAGGTCTAGTTTGCACTTCAGTGAATGGAGCCCAATCCCCAGCTCTCCCTGGCAACTCAAATGGAAGATTAGACTTCCTGGGCCAACACAAGAGGAAGCCTGAATTCCCCGTCGAAACTCGAGAATCCCACCGCAACTCGAGAAAAACCACGTGCTTCCCTCGTCATCGCAAGATGAGGCCCTTTGTCCGCTACAGCATCTCAAGAGAAGTCCCACGTTCCATCCTGAAGTGCGAAACGGTACTTGGCACCCTTGATGCGACCCCAAAAGTTCCGCGACATACCAGACTCACTCAAAGGGAACACCGAGGTTCCCGGCACCACTTCATCTGAGCCCCTTCTCCTCTCCTGATTGCGACAGGAGGGTCGACTCCCCTTCTCTGTCTGCAAGGGGTTCCCGACCTTCCGGGCGCACCTCAGGATGAGGCCGGTCTCATGAGGAAGTTCGAGACGTAGCCTCGTGGGTGGTGCCACATGCCGAAAGACCCCAATTTCACGGTCCACTCTTGAAAAGAACCCGATGCCAGCACACCTCTTTGATGGAAAACCTGTGGATGAAGGCACAAGACGAAGGGGCACTGACACCCGCGTGCATCATCCAGAAAAACCCGCAGGTCCCACAGACATTTCGACAAGTGGCCTGTCACCCTGTAAACAACTCGAAAGGCAAACGAAGGTCCATTCCTCAACAGAAGACTAGGTGTGACTCTCTTGTACCTACTCTGCAGGGACCATGGGATCCGAGTCAGAAACGGAGAGGAAGCCTGAGGTTCCTGCGTCCACTCGAGATGAGGCCCTCTTCCATTGCACCACACCCAGTGGAGTCCCGAGAGGCCCCTACCAACTCCACAGCATCCCTGAGTTCTCAGAGGCACAATGAGAAGCTCCCTGAGGTCACAGGCACAAGTTGAGGGAACCCTGGGTTTTCTGCCGCAACTCGAGAAAGACCTCGAGAGTGCTTCAAAATGTCTTGAGTCGCGATTCCCCTACCATGACTCGAGAGCCATGACACGCTCCCCCTCACCACGCGCATGGAGACCTGACTAACCTGGCAATGCACAAGAGGCTCCCTGAGATCCTCATCGTACCTCGTGAAGAAACCCACACTGGCGTGGCAGCTCAAGGAAACACATGAGACACCCTGGTCATCGCGAGCTGAGGGCCTTCTTTTCCTGCATGGCCTGGAGAGCAATCCCGGGTCCTCTCTCCAAACGGAAGAGGAGGCTGGACCCCCTTGAGGCCGCTCAGGGGGCTCCAAGAGATCTGCGTCGCGACTCGAGAGGAAAGCGGAGTCCTTGGATTCCCCTCGAGACGAGGCCTGACTCCCCGGGGGAGCATGGAATGCAACCCCGAGATCCCTGCCTTCCCTGGAGAGGAATATTAGGTCCCGGACACACGCCTAGGTGAGGTCTCTTCGGCCCTGCAGTGACTCGAGCGCAAACCCCAGCTTTCCCTCACAACTCGAGGGGAAGATTGGGCTTCCTAGGCCCAACCCAAGAGGAAGCCTGAGATCCCAGTCGTAGCTCGAGAATCCCGCCGCAACTCGAGAAACACCACGTGGTTCCCACCTCTTGGCAAGATGAGGCCCTTGCCCGCGACGGTGTCTCAAGGGAAGTCCCCTGTTCCGCCCTGAAGGGCGAAACGGTCCCTGACAGCCTTCCTGCGACACCCAAAAGTTCCCCGACACGCCGGGTTCCCTCGAGGGGAACACCGAGTATCCCGGCACCGCTTCATCGGAGCCCCTTCTCCCCTCCTGATCGCGACAGGAGAGGCGATTCCCCTGCGTGATCTGGAAGGGGTTCCCGGCCTTCCCGGCGCACCTCAGGATGAGGCCGGTCTCACGAAGAAATTCGAGACGAGCCACGTGCGTGGTGCCACATGCCGAACGCCCCCGATTCCCCGGTCCGCACTTGAGAAGGACCCGAGGCCCGGACCCCTCTTCGAAGGCAACCCTGTGGGTGAAGGCACAACACGAAGGGGCACTGCCACCCCCGGGCATCGTCCGCAAAGACCCGTGGGTTCCACACACATCTCGACGAGGGGCCTGAGACCCCCTGAGCAACTCGAGAGGCCAGCGGGGTTCCCTTCCTCAGACAAGACGAGGCCTGACTCTCCTGTCCCAACTCTGCAGGGACCCTGCGGTCGGAGTCCAAAACGGAGAGGAAGCCTAAGGTTCCTGCCTCCCCTCGAGGTGAGGCCCTCTTCCGTTGCGCCAGACCCAGCGGAGTCCCGAGGGGCCCCGCCACCTCCACAGGATCCCTCGCCTCTCAGAGGCACCCTGGGAAGTTCCCTAAGGCCCCCGGCAGAAGGCGAGGGAAACGAGGGCTTCCAGCCGCCCCCCGACAAAGACCTCGAGAGTCCTTCTTCAATGCGTCTCGAGGCCCTAGTGCCCTCCCGTGACTCGAGAGCCATGACGCGCTCCCCCTCGCCACGCTAGGAGACCTGACTTCCCTGGCGCCGCACGAGAGGCTCCCTGAGATCCTCGTCGTGCCTCGGGAGAAAACCCCCACGGGCGCCGCAGCTCGAGGAAACCCCTGAGACGCCCCCGTCCTCGCGAGCTGAGGGCCTTCTTTTCCTGCATGGCCTGGAGAGCAATCCCGGGTACTCTCTCCAAACGGAAGAGGAGGCTGGACTCCCTTGAGTCCGCTCAGGGGGCTCCAAGAGACCCGCGTCGCTACTCGAGAGGAGAGCGGAGTCCTTGGCTTCCCCCAGAGACGAGGCCTGACTCCCCGGGGGAGCCTGAAATGCAACCCCGAGATCCCTGCCTTCCCTGGAGAGGAATCTTAGGTCCCGGACACACGCCTAGATGAGGTCTCTTCGGCCCTGCAGTGACCCGAGCGCAACCCCCAGCTTTCCCTCGCAACTCGAGGGGAAGATTGGGCTTCCCAGTGCCAACCCAAGAGGAAGCCTGAGATCCCCGTCGTAACTCGAGAATCCTGCCGCAACTCGAGAAAAACCACGTGGTTCCCACCTCTTGGCAAGATGAGGCCCTTGCCCGCTACAGCTTCTCAAGAAAAGTCCCACGTTCCGTCTTGAAGTGCGAAACGATACTTGACACCCTTGATGTGACCCCAAAAGTTCCTCCAAATATCGGTCTCACTCGAGGTGAACACTGAGGTTCCCGGCACCAGTTTATCTGAGCCCCTTCTCCCCTCCTGTTCGTGATAGGAGGGTCACTTCCCCTGCTTTGTTTGTAAGGGGTTCCCGACCTTCACGGGGCACTTCAGGATGAGGCCGGTCTCACGAGGAAATTCGAGGCGTAGCTCGCGGGTGGTGCCACATGCCAAAAGACTATGATTTCCCGGTACGCTCTTCATAAGAACCTCATGCCTAGACACCTCTTCGAAGGCAACCCTGTGGATGAAGGCACAACACAAAGGGGCACTGAGACCCTCGTGCATCGTCCGGAAAAACCCGCAGGTTCCACATACAGCTCAACAAGTGGCTTGTCACCCCTGAAGAACTCGAGAGGCAAGTGGGGTTTCATTCCTCTACACAAGACGAGGCCTGACCCTCCTGTCCCAATTCTGCAGGGACTTTGCAATCTGATTCAGACCAGCGCCAGTGAAGTCACGAGAGGAACGCTGAGGTTCCTGCCTCCACTCGAGATTAGGACCTCTTCCATTGCATGAAACCCAGTGGAGTCCCGAGAGACGCGTCCCAGCTCCACAGTATCCCTGACTACTCAGAGGCACCCTGAGAAGCTCCCTGAGGCCACCAGCACAATTCGAGTGAACCCAGGGTTTACTGCCGCTACCATAGAAAGAACTCAAGAGTCCTTCTTCAACGCGCTTTGAGGCCTGATTCCCCTACCATGACTCGAGGGCAATGACGCGCTCCCTCTGCTACACTCATGAAGCCCTGACTTCCCTGGCGCCACACGAGAGGCTCCCTGAGCTCCCCGTCATACCTCGTGAGAAACCCCACACTGGCGCCGCAGATAGAGAAAACCCACGAGACGCCCCCGTTTTCGCGACATGACGGCCTTCTTTTCTAGCATGGCCTGGAGAGCAATCCTGAGTCCTCTCTCCAAACTCCACAGTAGGCTTGACTCCCTTTTGGTCACTCAGTGGACTTCAAGACATACCCGTCGCGACTCGAGAGGAGAGCGGAGTCTTTTCCTTCCCCTCGAGGCGAGGCCTGACTCCTCGGGTGAGTCTGATATGGGAACCGGAGATCCCTGTCGCCCCTGGAGAGAAACATTAGATCCTGGACACAAGCCTAGATGAGGTCTCTTTTTTCCTGCAGTGACTCGAGAGCAATCCCCAACTCTCTCTCGCAACTCGAATGGAAGACTGGACTTCCCTGGGCCAACAGAAGAGGAAGCCTGAATTTCCCGTTGTAACTCAAGAATCCCGCCACAACTCGAGAAAAACCACGTCATTCCCTCTATATCGCAAGATGCGGCCATTGCCGCTACAGCGTCTCAAAAGAAGTCTTACGTTCCATCTTGAAGTGCGATACGGTACTTGGCACCTTTGATGCGACACCAAAAGTTCCCCAACACACTGGTCTCACTGGAGGGGAACACCAAGGTTCCCGGCATCACCTCATCTGTGCCCCTTCTCCCCTCCTGATCGAGACAGGAGGGTCGATTCCCCTGCTTTGTCTGCAAGGGGTTCCGACCTTCCCGGCGCACCTCAGGTTGAGGCCGGTCTCACTAGGAAATTCGAGACGTAGCCTGGTGGGTGGTGCCACATGCGGAAAGACCCCGATTTCCCGGTCCGCTCTTAATAACCCAATGCCTGGACACCTCTTCGAAAGCAAACCTGTGGAGGAATGCACAACACGAAGGGGTACTGACATCCCCATGCATAATACGGAAAAACACGCAGATTCCAAACACAGATCGACAAGTGTCCTGTCATCCCTTGAAGCACTAGAGAGGCATGCGGAGTTCCGTTCCTCCAAACAAGAGAGGGCCTGACTCTCATTTCCCAACTCTGCAGGGACCGTGCGATCGGAGTCAGAAATGTAGATGAAACCTGACGTTCCTGCATCAACTCGAAATGAGGCCCTCTTCCATTGCGCCATACCCAGTGGAGTCCCGAGAGGCCCCTCCCAACTCCACAGTATCCCTGACTTCTCAGAGGCACCCTCTGAAGCTCTCTGCGGTCACTGGCACAAGTCGAGTGAACCCAGGGTTTCCTGCTGCATTCTGAGAAAGACCTCGAGAGTCCCTCTTTACCGCGTCTTGAGGCCCGATACCCTACCATGACTGGAGAGCAATGACGCATTCCCCTCGCCACGCCCATGGAAATCCAACTTCCCTGGTGCCACACGAGAGTCTCCCTGCGCTCCCCGTCCTACCTCATGAAAACCTCACACTGGCACCGCCGCTCGAGAAAACTCACGAGACGCCCCCGTCATCGTAAGATGAGGGCCTTCTTTTCCTACATGACCTAGAGAGCAATCCCGAGTCCACTCTCCAAACTCCACTGGAGGCCTGACTCCCTTTAGGCCACTCAGTAGCCTCCAAGAGATACACGTCGCTACTCTAGAGGAGAGCGGAGTCTGTTGCTTCCCCTCGAGCCGAGGCCTGACTACTTGGGTGAGTCTGGAATGGGATCCCGAGATCCGTGTCGCCCCTGTAGAGGAAAACTCGGTCCTGGAAACAAGCCTAAATGAGGTCTTTTTTGTCCTGCATTGACTCAAGTGCAATCCCCAGCTCTCCCTCGCAACTCGAATGGATGATTGGACTTCGCTGGGCCAACACAAGAGGAAGCCTGTATTCCCCGTTGTAATTCGAGAATCCCGTGGCAACTGGAGAAAAACAACGTGGTTCCTCTGTCATCGAAATATGAGGCCCCTGTCAGCTATAGCGTCTCCAGGGAAGTCCCATGTTCCGTCTTGAAGTGTGAAACGGTACTTGGCACCCTTGATGCGACCCCCATATTTCCCTGACACCCCGGTCTCACTCGAGGAGAACATGGAGGTTCCCAGCACAGCTTCAGCTGAGCCTCTTCTCCCCTCCTGATGGCGACAGGAGGGTCAATTCCCCTGCTTTGTCTTGAAGGGGTTCCCAGACTTCCCGGCGAACCTCAGGATGAGGCCAGTCTCACGAGGGAATTCGAGACGTAGCCTCGTGCGTTGTGCCACATGCCGAAAGACTCCGATTTCCTGGTCCGCTATTGATAAGATCCCGATGCCTGGTCACCTCTTTGAAGGTAACCCTGTGGATGAAGGCACAAAACGAAGGGGCACTGATACCCCTGTGCATCGTCCCCCAAAACCGCAGGTTCCACATATAACTCGATAGGTGGCCTGTCATCCCGTGAACAACTCGAGAGGCAAGCAGAGTTCCACTACTCCACACAAGACGAGGTCTGACTCTCCTGTCCCAACTCTGCAGGGACCCTGCTATCCGAGTCAGAAATGGAGAGGAACCCTGACGTTACTGCCTCAATCCGAGATTAGGTCCTCTTCAATTGCACCAGTCCCTGTGATGTCCCGAGAAGCCCCTCTCTACTCCACAGTATCCCTGACTTCTCAGAGGAACCCCGCTAAGCTCCCTGAGGTCATGGGCACAAGTCAAGGGAACCCATGGTTTCCTGCCACACCCCGAGAAAGACCTCGAGAGTTCTTCTTCGAAGCGTCTTGAGGCTCGATTCCCCTACCATGACTCGAGAGCAATGAGGCGCTCCCCCTCGCCATGTCCATGGAGACCTGACTTCCGTGGCACCACAGGAGTCTCCCTGAGCTCCCCGTCCTATCTCGTGAGAAACCCCAACCAGGCACTGCACCTTGAGAAAACCCACGAGACGCCCCGTCATCGCGAGATGAGGGCCTTCTTTTCCTGTATGGCCTAGAGAGCAATCCCGAGTCCTCTCTCCAAACTCCACAGGAGGCTTAACTCCATTTAGGCCACTCTTGGGCTCCAAAGGATACCCGTCACGACTCGAGAGGAGAGCAGAGTCCATTCATTCCCTTCGAGATGAGGCCTGACTCCCCGGGTGAGTCTGGAATGCAACCCCGAGATCCCTGTCGCCCCTGGAGAGAAAAACTCGGTCCTGGACACAAACCTAGATGAGCTTTATTTTGCCCTGCAGTGACTCGAGAGCAATCTCCAGCTCTCACTTGCAACTCGAATGGAAGATTGGACTTCCCTGGGCCAACACAAGAGGAAACCTGTATTCCCCGTCGTAACTCAAGAATCCTGCCGCAACTCGAGAAAAAACACGTGGGTCCCTCGTCAGCGCTAGATGAGGCCCTTGCCCACTACAGCGTCTCAAGAGAAGTCCCAGGTTCCGTCTTGAAGTGCGAAACGGTACTTGGCACCCTTGATTCAACCCGAAAAGTTACCCGACTTACCAGTTTCACTCAAGGGGAGCACCGAGGTTCCTGGCACTACTTCATCTGAGCCCTTTCTCTCCTCCTGATCCCGAAAGGAGGGTCGATTCCCCTGCTTTGTCTGGAAAGGGTTCCCGGACTTTCCTGCGCGCCTCAGGATGAGGCCGGTCTCACGAGGAAATTCGAGACGTAGCCTCGTGGGTGGTGCAACATGCTGAAAGACCCCGATTTCCCGGTCCGCACTTGAGGAGATCCCGATGCCCGGACAACTCTTCGAAGGCAACCCTGTGGATGAAGGCACAACAGGAAGGAGCACTGACGCCCCCGTGCATCTCCGAAATACCCGCAGGTTCCACACACATCAAGAAAAGTGGTGTCATCCTTGAACAACTTGAGATGTAAGCGGAGTTCCATTCCTCCGCAGAACACGAGACCTGACACTCCTGAGCAAACTCAGCAGGGACCCTGCAATCTGAGTCAGATCCGGCTCCAGGAAGTCAGGAGCAGAACCCTGAGGTTCCTGCCTCAACTCGAGATGAGGCTCTCTTCCATTGCACCAAACCCAGAGGAGTCCCGAGAGGCCTCTCCCAAATCCACAGTATCCCTGACTTCTCAGAGGCACCCTGAGAAGCTCCCTGAGGTCACCAGCACAAGTCAAGGGAACCCAGGGTTTCCTGCCGCAACCCTAGAAAGACATCGAGAGTCCTTTTTCAACCCGTCATGAGGCCCGATTCCCCTACCCTGACTTGAGAGCAATGACGCGCTCCCCCTTGCCCCGCCCATGGAGACCTGACTTCCCTGTTGCCACACGAGAGGCTACCTGAACTCCCCGTCGTACCTCGTGAGAAACCCCACACTGGCGCCACAGCTCGAGAAAACCCACGAGACGCCCCCATCATCTCGAGATGTGGGCCTTCTTTTCCTGCATGGCCTGGAGAGCAATACCGAGTCCTCTCTCCAAACTGAAGAGGAGGCTTGACTCCCTTTAGACCAGTCAGTGGGCTCCAAGAGATACACGTCGCAACTCGAGAGGAGAGCCGAGTCCTTTGCTTCCCCTCGATACGAGGCCTAACTCCCCGGGTGAGTCTGTAATGCAAACCCGAGATCCCTGTTGCCCTTGGAGAGGATCATTGGGTCCTGAAAACAAGGCTAGATGAGGTCGCTTTTGCCCTGCAGTAACTCGAGAGCACTCCCCTGCTTTCCCTCGCAACCCGAATGGAAGATTGGACCTCCCTGGGCCAACACAAGAGGAAGCCTGAATTCCCAGTAGTAATTCGAGAATTCCGCCTCAACTTGAGAAAAACCACGTGGTTCCCCCGTCATTGCAAGATGAGGCCCTTGCCCGCTCCAGCGTCTCAAGAGTAGTCCCACGTTCCGTCTTGAAGCGCGAAATGATATTTGGCACCCTTAATGCTACCCCAAAAGTTCCCCAACATACGGGTCGCACTAGAGGGGAACACCGAGGTTCCTGGCACCACTTCATCTGAGCCCCTTCTCCCCTCCTGATCGCGAAAGGAGGGTCGATTCCCCTGCTTTGTCTGCAAGGGGTTCCCGACCTTCTCCGCGCACCTCAGATGAGGCTGTCTCACGAGGAAATTCGAGACGTAGCCTCGATGGTGGTGCCACATGCCGAAAGACCGCGATTTCGCGATCTGCTCTTGATAAGAACGCGATGCCCAGACAACTATTCGAAGATAGTGTGGATGAAGGCACAACACGAAGGGGCACTGACACCCCCGTGCATCGTCCGGAAAAGACCGCAGGTTACTCATACAGCTCAACAAGTGCCTGTCACCCAGTGAACAACTCGAGAGGCAAGCGGAGGTCCATTCCTGCACACAAGACGAGGCCTGACTCACCTCTGCCAACTATGCAGGGGGCTGCGATCGGAATCAGAAATGGAGAGGAACCCTGAGGTTCCTGCCTCCCCTCGAGATGAGGCCCCCTTCCATTTCACCAAACCCAGTGGAGTCCCGAGAGGTCTTTCCCAACTCCATAGTATCCCTGACTTCTCAGAGGCACCCGGAGAATCTCCCTGAGGTCACCGGCACAAGTCGAGGGAACCCAGGTATTCTTGCCAAGACCCGAGAGAGATCTTGAGAGTCCTTCTTCAACGCGTCTAGAGGCCTGATTCCCCTACCATGACTCGAGAGCAATGACGCGCTCCCCCTCGCCACACGCATCGAGACCTAACTTCCCTGGCGCCACACAAGAGGCTCCCTGAACTCCCCGTCGAACCCCCTGAGAAACCAACACAGGCGCTGCAGCTCGGTAAAACCACCGAGACCCCCCTGTCTTCGTGAGATGAGGGCCTTCTTTTCCTGCATGTCTTGGAGTGCAATCCCGAGTCCTCTCTCCAAACTCCAGAGGAGGCTTGACTCCCTTTAGTCCACTCAGTGGGCTCCAAGAAATACCCGTCGCGACTCGAGAAGAGAGAGAAGGCCTTTGTTTCCCCTCGAGACGACGCCTGACTCCCGGGTGAGTCTGGAATGCAACCCCAAGTTCCCAGTCATCCCTTGAGAGGAACATTAGGTCCTAGACACAAGCCTGGATGAGGTCTCTTTTGCCCTGCAGTGACTCGAGCGCAACCCCCAGCTATCCCTCGCAACTCGAATGGAAGGTTGGTCTTCCCTGGGCTAACACAAGAGGAAGCCTGAATTCCCCGTCGTAACTCGAGAATCCCGCCGCACCTTGAGAAAAACCACGTGATTCCCCCATCATCCCAAGATGAGGCTCTTGCCCTCTACAGCGTCTCAAGAGAAGCCCCAAGTCCGTCTTGAAGTGCAAAACGGTACTTGGCACCCTTGAAGTGACCCGAAAAGTTTCCCGACACACCGGTCCCACTCGAGGGGAACACCGAGGTTCCCGGCACGACTTCAACTGAGCCCTTTCACTCCTCCTGATCGCGACAAGATGGTCGATTCCCCTGCTTTGTCTGGAAGGGGTTCCCGATCTTCATGGTGCACCTCAGGATGCCACCAGTCTAATGAAGAAATTCGAGACGTAGCCTCATGGATGGTGCCACGTTCTGAAAGACCCCGATTTCCTGCTCTGCTATTGATAAGAACCCGATGTCCGGACACCTCTTTGAAGGCAACCCTGTGGATGAAGGCACAACACGAAGGGGCACTGACTCCCTCATGCATCTTACGGAAAAAACCGAAGATTCCACTCACAGCTCGACAAATGGTCTGTTATCCTGTGAACAACTCGAGAGGCAAGCGGAGTTCCATTCCTCCACACAAGACGAGGCCTGACTCTCCTGTCCCAACTCTTCAGGGACCCTGTGGTCGGAGTTTGAAATGGAGAGGAACCCTTAGGTTCCTGCCTCAACTCGAGATGAGAACCTTTGCCATTGCACCAAACCCAGTGGAGTTCCGAGAGCCCCTCCCAAGTCCACAGTATGCCTGACTTCTCAGAGGCACCCTGAGAAGCTCCCTGAGGTCACCGGTACAAGTCGAGGGAACCCAGGGTTTCCTGCCGCAACCTGAGAAAGACCTCGAGACTCCTTCTTCAACGCGTCTTGAGTCCCGATTTCCCTACCATGACTCGAGAACATTTATGGGCTCCCCCTCATCACACACATAGAGACCTGACTTTCCTGGCACCACACGAGAGGCTCCCTGAGCTCCCCGTCGTACCTCGTGAGAAAACTCATAATTGTGCCCCAACTCGAGAAAACCCACAAGACGCCCCCGTCATTGCGAGCTGAGGGCCTTCTCTTCCTGCATGGCCTGGAGAGCAATCCCGAGTCCTCTCTCCAACTCCACAGGAGGCTTTACTCCGAGTAGGCCACTCAGTGGGCTCCAAGACATACCCGACACGACTCGAGAAGAGACTGGAGTCCTTTGCTTTCCTTCGAGAAGAGGCCTGACTCCCTGTGTGAGTCTGGAATGCAACTCCGAGATCCCTGTCACCCCTGGAGAGGAAAATTAAGTCCTGGGCACAGGCCTAGATGAAGTATATTTTGCCCTGCAGTGACTCGAGAGAAATCCCAGCTCTCCCTCGAAACTCGAATGGAAGATTGGACTTCCCTGGACCAACACAAGAGGAAGCCCGAATTCCCCGTTGTAACGCGAGAATCCTGCTGCAACTCGAAGGAAACCACGTAGTTCCCCCCTCATCACAAGATGAAGCCCTTTCACGTTAGAGCGTCTCAAGAAAAGTCTCACGTTCATGTTGAAGTTTGAAACATTACTTGGCACCCTTCATCAGACTCCAAAAGTCCCCTGACATACCGGTCTCACTCGAGGGGAACCCCGAGGTTCCCAGCACCACTTCATCTGAGCCCCTTCTCCCCTCCTGATCGCGACAGGAGGGTCGATTAACCTGCTTTGTCTGGAAGGCTTTCTCGACCTTCCCAGCGCACCTCAGGATGAGCCCAGTCTCAAGAGGAAATTCGAGAGGTAGCCTCGTGTGTGGTGCCACATGCCAAAAGACCCCGATTCTCTGGTCCTCTCTTCACAAGAACCCATGCCCGGACACCTCTTCGAAGGCAACCCTGTGGATGAAGTCACAACACGAAGGGGCATTGACAACCCCGTGCATCATCTGGAAAAACCCACAGGTTCCACATACAGCTCGACAAGTGGCCTGTCACCTCGTGAACAACTTGGGAGGCAAGCAGAGTTCCATTCCTCCACACAGCACGAGCCCTGAGTCTCCTGTCCCAACTCAGCAGGGACGCTGCAATCGGTGTCTGAAATGGAGAGAAACAGTAAGGTTCCTGCATCAACTCTAAATGAGGCCCTCTTCCATTGCACCAAACCCAGTGGAGTCCCGAGAGGCCCCTCCCAACTCCACAGTATCCCTGACTTCTCAGAGGCAACCTGAGTAGCTCTCTGAGGTCACCGGCAGAAGTCGAGGGAACCCAGGGTTTCCTGCCACAACCCCAGAAAGACCTCGAAAGATCTTCTTCAACGCGTCTTGAGGCCGGATTCCCCTAACATGACTCGAGAGCAATTACCCGCTCCCCCTCACCACGGGCATGGAGACCTGACTTCCCTGGTGCTGCACGAGAGGCCCCCTGAGCTCTCCATCGTACCTCGTGAGAAACACAACGTGGCGCCCCAGCTGGATTAAACCCACGAGACGTCCACGTCATCGCGAGATGTGGGCTTTCTTTTATTGCATACCCTGGAGAGCAATCCGGAGTCCTCTCTCCAAACTCCACAGGAGGCTTGACTCCCTGGAGGCCACTCAGTGGGCTCCAAGGGATACCTATCGCGACCCAGGAGGATATCAGAATCCTTTGCTTCCCCTCGAGCCGAGGCCTGACTCACTGGGTGAGTCTGGAATGCGTCCCCGTGATCCCTATCGCCCCTGGAGAGGAACATTAGGTCCTGGACACAAGCCTAGATGAGGTCTATTTTGACCTGCCGTGACTCGAGAGCAATTCCCACCCAGCTCTCCCTGGCGACTCGAATGGAAGAATGGACTTCCCTGGGCCAACAGAAGAGGAAGCCTGAATTCCCCGTCGTAAGTCAACAATCCCATCGCAACTCGAGAAAAACCACGTGGTTTCCCCTTCATCACAAGATGAGGCCCTTGCCCACCACAGCGTCTCAAGAGAAGTCCCACGTTTCGTCTTGAAGTTTGAAACAGTATTTGGCAAGCTTCATGAGACCCCAAAAGTTCCCTGACATACCGGTCTCACTCGAGGGGAACACCGAGGTTCCCGGCACCACTTCATCTGAGCCCCTTCTCCCCTCCTGATCACGACAGTAGGGTCGATTAACCTGCTTTGTCTGGAAGGCTTTCCCGACCTTCCAGGGACACCTCAGCATGAGGCCCGTCTCACGAGGAAATTCGAGACGTAGCCTCGTGTGTGGTGCCGCATTCCAAAAGACCCCAATTTCCCGGTCCGCTCTTGATAAGAACCCGATGCCCGCACACCACTTCGAAGGCAACCCTGTGGATGAAAGCACATCACGAAGGGGCACTGACACCGCCGTGCATTGTCTGGAAAAAACCGCAGGTTCCACACACAGCTCGACAAGTGGCCTGTCACTCCTTGAACAACTCAAGAGGCAAGCGGAGTTCCATTCCTCCACACAAGACGAGGCCTGACTCTCCTGTCCCAACTCTGCAGGGACCCTGCGATCTGAGTCAGAAATGGAGAGGAACCCTGAGGTTCCTTCCTGATCTCGAGATTAGGCCCTCTTCCATTGCAGCAAACCCAGTGGAGTCCCAAGAGGCCTCTCCCAGCTCCATAGTATCCCTGACTTCTCAGAGGCACCCTGAGAAGCTACCTGAGGTCACAGGCACAAGTCGAGGGAACACAGGGTTTCCTGCCGCAACCCGAGAAAGACCTCGAGCGTCCTTTTTCATTGCGTTGAGCCCTGATTCCACTACCATGACTCGAGAGCAATGACGTGTGCCCCCTCGCCACTCGTATGGAGACTTGACTTCCCTGACACCACACGAGAGGCTCCCTGAGCTTCCGGTCGTACCTTGTGAGAAACCCCACACTGGCACTGCAGCTCCAGAAAAACCACGAGACTCCCCCGACATCGCGAGATGAGGGCCTTCTTTTCCTGCATGGCCTGGAGAGCAATCCCGCGTGCTCTCTCCAAACTCCACAAGAGAGGAGCCAAGATTGCTGAGGAGTAGGACGGGGAGAACTCTTTTCCCCCCCAAACAATTTCATCAAAAGAGCATTTAAACGTCGAGTAAATTCCACAATACAACTTATGAATGCTGCCAGAGGACATCAGGCACCCAGAAAAGCAACCCAACTCTTGGAAAGTAGGTAGGAAAAAGTATAAAAGACAAAAAAAGAGACAAAAGAGGGAGGGAGGGATTTCCGTCCCGGGAAGATAGTCTTAAAAAGAGAAAAGTTTCCAAGCACCAGGAAAGCTTTTCACTGCCAAATCTTTGCCAAGCTTTGGAAGCACAAAGGGCAACATAAGGGGGATAAAAATAAATAAACAATTAAAACTCGCAGATTGCAAGCCCTACGGTAACTCCCCCAGCCGCGAAGCAGTGCAGACGCCTGCTCACACCATTAGCAAGCAGGGGCTGGGCAGGGAGGCGCGGCGCGGGCTGCATCGCTTAGAGTAAGAATCTGGCCTGAATACCCTGAGCGCTATCTGAACGAAATAACTTGGGCTAGCAAACCAGACTCTGGGATATCTACCACGCAAAAAGCCAGCCCTAACCTAAGACACCGCCAGGCCCGCGCACGGAACAAAGGACTGAACAGAGATAGCCGGCTGCAGACCTTCCCCCTCTGGTGACAGGCAGCCAGAGCCGGAAGGGGGCAATCGCAGCCCCAGAGAGACATTATCTATAAAACTGTAAGCAGGCTTCTTTGCTAACTAAAACTTCTTGGGGATCTGGACGGTCAACATCTGCCTGAGAAGGTGCGCCTGTTTTACACCCAGATAACCGAGTGGCAGGGAGGCGATAAGTCACAACATTGGCGCTCGCCAAACATCTCATTACCTGAGCTGCTCGGACCTGGGAAGAGCACAAAATGCAGGCCCAACCGAGCCTGTGCCTCTGAGGACTACTCGAGTGCCTGAACCTGAGCGGCTTGGACCTGGGAGGTGCATGCAGCCCAGGGCCAGCCTCGGATTGTTCCCGGTGGAACAACCTAGAGCCCGAGCAGTGTGGGCAGGGAGGCTACACGCGCTGTGAGCGGGGGCAGACCCAGTGTGGCTGAGGCACTGTGACCGCACGCCACTGTTATTTGTTTGCAGCATCCCTCCCTCCCTCCCCACAGTGCAACTGAACAAGTGAGCCTAAAAAAAAAGTGTCCTCCACCGTCCCCTTTGTGTCAGGGCGTAAACCAGACACTGAAGAGACCAGCAAACAAAAGAAGCTATAACAGAGGGAATCGCCTTGGAAGCTACAGGCAATAGATTAAAACCCTGTGGTTACTAGGACTACATAGGAAGGTGCCTATAGATCTTGAGAAATATAAGTCGGACCAAGGAACTAGCCAAAAATGAACTGAACCCACGATACTCACAACAAAACCAGAGAAAGTCCTAGATATATTTTTATGATCATTCTTTCTTTTTTTAAATTTTTTTAATTTTAAGTCCTCTATTGTTCCTTTAATTTTCACTTTTATAACCTATTACTTTGCAAAAAAAAAGACCCTATTTTTTTCTTCTTCAGCAGACTTCATATATATATATATATATATATATATATATATAATAATTTTTTGACCTTGTTTTTTTGTTTTTTTTTTTTTCTTCTTTTAACATTGTATTTTTGAAATTCCAAACTCTACTCTAGATTTCTAATTTATGCTTTTTGGTATTTGATATCAATTTTGTACCTGTAGTTTCTTTATAATTTTTGCGACATTGCTTGTTTTTGTTTGTTTGTTTTCTCTTTAGTTTTCTTCTTCCTTTTTTTTAACATTGTATTTTTGAAATTCCAAACTCTACTCTAGATTTTTAATTTTTGCTTTTTGATATTAGTTATCAATTTTGTACCTGTATTTTCTTGATAATTTTTGCGACCTTGTTTGTTTTTCTTTGTTCGTTTTTTCTCTCTTTCTTTTCCTTCTTCTTTTCTTTAACATCGTATTTTTGAAATTCCAAACTCTACTCTAGATTTTTAATTTTTGCTTTTATGTATTTGTTACCAATTTTGTACCTTTAAGAACCCAATCTTCAGTACCCATTTTTCACTAGGGAGCGAGATTACTGGCTTGACTGCTCTCTCTCCCTTTGGACTCTCCTTTTTCTCCACCGGGTCGCCTGTGTCTCCTCCCTAACTCCTCTCTACTCTACCCAACTCTGTGAATTTCTGTGTATTCCAGACGGTGGAGAACACTTAGGGAACTGATTACTGGCTGGATCTGTCTCCCTCCTTTTCATTCCCCCCTTTTATCCTTCTGGCCACCTCTGTCTCCTTCCTCCTTCTTCTCGTCTCTGTATAACTCTGTGAACATCTCTGAGCGGTCCAGTTGTGGAGTGCACATAAGGAAGTGACGACTGGCCAGCCCACTCTCTCCACTATTGATTCCACCTGATCTCATTTGGGTCACCTCTAACTCCCTCCTCCCTCTTCTCTTCTCCATGTAACGCTGTGAACCATTCTGAGTGGCCCTCACAGTAGAGAAACTTTTCTTCTTTAACGTAGATGTTTTATCAATGGTGCTGTATAGAAGGAGAAGTTTTGAAACTACTGTAAAAGTAAGACAGATAACTGGAAGCAGGAGGCTTATGTCCAAACCCTGACTCCAGGGAACTCCTGACTCCAAGGAACATTAATTGACAGGAGCTCATCAAATGCCTCCATACCGACACTGAAATCAAGCACCACACAAGGGCCAACAAGTTCCAGGGCAAGACATACCAAGCAAATTCTCCAGCAACAAAGGAACGCAGCCCTGAGCTTCAAGATACAGGCTGCCCAAAGTCACCCCAAAACCACAGACATCTCATAACTCATTACTGGACACTTCATTGCACTCCAGAGAGAAGAAATACAGCTCCACCCACCAGAACACGGACACAAGCTTCCCTAACCAGGAAATCTTGACAAGACACCTGTACAAACCCACACACAGCGAGGAAATGCCACAGTAAAGAACTCCACAAACTGCCAGAATACAGAAAGGACACCCCAAACTCAGCAATTTAAACAAGATGAGACAGAGGAATACCCAGCAGATAAAGGAACAGGATAAATGCCCACCAAACCAAACAAAAGAGGAAGAGATAGGGAATCTACCTGATAAAGAATTCCGAATAAGGAGAGTGAAATGGATCTAAAATCTTGAAATTAAAATGGAATCACAGATAAATAGCCTGGAGACAAGGATTGAGAAGATGCAAGAAAGGTTTAACAAGGACCTAGAAGAAAAAAAAAAAGAGTCAATATATAACGAATAATGCAATAAATGAAATTAAAAACACTCTGGAGGCAACAAATAGTAGAATAACAGAGGCAGAAGATAGGATTAGTGAACTCGAAGATAGAATGGTAGAAATAAATGAATCAGAGAGGATAAATGAAAAACGAATTAAAAGAAATGAGCACAATCTCAGAGACCTCCAGGACAATATTAAATGCTACAACATTCGAATCATAGGGGTCCCAGAAGAAGAAGACAAAAAGAAAGACCGTGAGAAAATACTTGAGGAGATAATAGTTGAAAACTTCCCTAAAATGGGGAAGGAAATACCCACTCAAGTCCAAGAAACCCAGAGAGTCCCAAACAGGATAAAGCCAAGGCGAAACCCCCCAAGACACATATTAATCACATTAACAAAAATCAAACACAAAGAACAAATATGAAAAGCAGCAAGGGAAAAACAACAAATAACACACAAGGGAATTGCCATAAGGATAACAGCTGATCTTTCAATAGAAACTCTTCAAGCAAGGAGGGAATGGCAAGACATACTTAAAATGATGAAAGAAAATAACCTACAGCCCAGATTATTGTACCCAGCAAGGATCTCATTCAAGTATGAAGGAGAAATCAAAAGCTTTTCAGACAAGCAAAAGCTGAGAGAATTCTGCACCACCAAACCAGCTCTCCAACAAATACTAAACAGGAAACACAAAAACGGGGTATAAATTCAAACCCCAAACAATAAAGTAAATGGCAATGGGATCATACTTATCAGTAATTACCTTAAACGTAAATGGGTTGAATGCTCCAACCAAAAGACAAAGACTGGCTGAATGGATACAAAAACAAGACCCCTACATATGTTGTCTACAAGAGACCCACCTCAAAACAGGGGATACATACAGACTGAAAGTGAAGGGCTGGAAAAAGATTTTCCATGCAAATAGGGACCAAAAGAAAGCAGGAGTAGCGATACTCATATCAGATAAAATAGACTTTAAAACAAAGGCTGTGAAAAGAGACAAAGAAGGTCACTACATAATGATCAAAGGATCAATCCAAGAAGAAGATATAACAATTATAAATATATATGCACCCAACGCGGGAGCACCACAGTATGTAAGACAAATGCTAACAAGTATGAAAGGAGAAATTAACACTAACACAATAATAGTTGGAGATTTTAATACCCCACTCACACCTATGGATAGATCAACTAAACAGAAATTTTACAAGGAAACACAAACTTTAAATGATACAATAGACCAGTTAGACCTAATTGATATCTATAGGACATTTCATCCCAAAACAATGAATTTCACCTTTTTCTAAAGTGCACATGGAACCTTCTCCAGGATAGATCACATCCTGGGCCATAAAGCTAGCCTTGGTAAATTCAAAAAAATAGAAATCATTCCAAGCATCTTTTCTGACAACAATGCAGTAAGATTAGATCTCAATTACAGGAGAAAAACTATTAAAAATTCCAACATATGGAGGCTAAACAACACGCTGCTGAATAACCAACAAATCACAGAAGAAATCAAAAAAAGAAATAAAAATTTGCATAGAAACGGATGAAAATGAAAACACAACAACCCAAAACCTGTGGGACACGGTAAAAGCAGTCCTAAGGGGAAAGTTCTTAGCAATACAGGCACACCTCAAGAAACAAGAAAAAAGTCAAATAAGTAACCTAACTCTACACCTAAAGCAACTAGAAAAGGAAGAAATGAAGAACCCCAGGGTTAGTAGAAGGAAAGAAATCTTAAAAATTAGAGCAGAAATAAATGCAAAAGAAACAAAAGAGACCATAGCAAAAATCAACAAAACCAAAAGCTGGTTCTTTGAAACGATAAATAAAATTGACAAACCATTAGCCAGACTCATCAAGAAACAAAGGGAGAAAAATCAAATCAATAAAATTAGAAATGAAAATGGAGAGATCACAACAGAAAACACAGAAATACAAAGGATCATAAGAGACTACTATCAACAATTATATGCCAATAAAATGGACAACGTGGAAGAAATGGACAAATTCTTAGAAAAGTACAACTTTCCAAAACTGGACCAGGGAAGAACTAGAAAATCTTAACAGACCCATCACAAGCACGGAAATTGAAACTGTAATCAAAAATCTTCCAGCCAACAAAAGCCCAGGTCCAGACGGCTTCACAGCTGAATTCTACGAAAAATTTAGAGAAGAGCTAACACCTATCCTGCTCAAACTCTTCCAGAAAATTGCAGAGGAAGGTAAAGTTCCAAACTCATTCTATGAGGCCACCATCAGCCTAATACCAAAACCTGCCAAAGATCCCACAAAAAAAGAAAACTACAGGCCAATATCACTGATGAACATAGATGCAAAAATCCTTAACAAAATTCTAGCAATCAGAATCCAACAACACATTAAAAAGATCATACACCATGACCAAGTGGGCTTTATCCCAGGGATGCAAGGATTCTTCAATATCCACAAATCAATCAATGTAATACACCACCTTAACAAATTGAAAAATAAAAACCATATGATTTTCTCAATAGATGCAGAGAAAGCCTTTGACAAAATTCAACATCCATTTATGATAAAAACTCTCCAGAAAGCAGGAATAGAAGGAACATACCTCAACATAATAAAAGCTATATATGACAAACCCACAGCAAACATTATCCTCAATGGTGAAAAATTGGAAGCATTTCCTCTAAAGTCAGGAACAAGACAAGGGTGCCCACTTTCACCATTACTATTCAACATAGCTTTGGAAGTTTTGGCCACAGCAATCAGAGCAGAAAAAGAAACAAAAGGAATCCAAATTGGAAAAGAAGAAGTAAAACTCTCACTGTTTGCAGATGACATGATCCTCTACATAGAAAACCCTAAAGACTCCACCAGAAAATTACTAGAACTAGTCAATGACTATAGTAAAGTTGCAGGATATAAAATCAACACACAGAAATCCCTTGAATTCCTATACACTAATAATGAGAAAACAGAAAGTGAAATTAAGGAAACAATTTCATTCACCATTGAAATGGAAAGAATAAAATACTTAGGAATATACCTACCTAAAGAAACTAAAGACCTATACATAGAAAACTATAAAACACTGGTGAAAGAAATCAAAGAGGACACTAATAGATGGAGAAATATACCATGTTCATGGATTGGAAGAATCAATATAGTGAAAATGAGTATACGACCCAAGGCAATTTATAGATTCAATGCAATCCCTATCAAGCTACCAAAAGTATTCTTCACAGAGCTAGAACAAATAATTTCACAATTTGTATGGAAATACAAAACACCTCGAATAGCCAAAGCAAACTTGAGAAAGAAGAATGGAACTGGAGGAATCAACCTACCTGATTTCAGGCTCCACTACAAAGCCACAGTTATCAAGACAGTATGGTACTGGCACAAAGACAGAAATATAGATTAGTGGAACAAAATAGAAAGCCCAGAGATAAATCCACACACATATGGACACCTTATCTTTGACAAAGGAGGCAAAAATATACAATGGATTAAAGACAATCTCTTTAACAAGTGGTGCTGGGAAATCTGGTCAACCACTTGTAAAAGAATGAAACTAGAACACTTTCTAACACAATACACAAAAATAAACTCAAAATGGATTAAAGATCTAAATGTAAGACCAGAAACTATAAAACTCCTAGAGGAGAACATAGGCAAAACACTCTCTGAAATACATCACAGCAGGATCCTCTATGACCCACCTCCCTGAATATTGGAAATAAAAACAAAAATAAACAAATGGGACCTAATTAACCTTAAAAGCTTCTGCACATCAAAGCAAACTATTAGCAAGGTGAAAAGACAGCCTTCAGAATGGGAGAAAATAATAGGAAATGAAGCAACTGACAAACAACTAATCTCAAAAATATACAAGCAACACCTACAGCTCAACTCCAGAAAAATAAATGACCCAATCAAAAAATGGGCCAAAGAACTAAATAGACGTTTCTCCAAAGAAGACATACAGATGGCTAACAAACACATGAAAAGATGCTCAAAATCACTCATTATCATAGAAATGCAAATCAAAACCACTATGAGGTACCATTTCACGCCAGTCAGAATGGCTGCAATCCAAAAGTCTACAAATAATAAACGCTGGAGAGGGTGTGGAGAAAAGGGAACCCTCTTACACTGTTGGTGGGAATGCAAACTAGTACAGCCACTATGGAGAACAGTGTGGAGATTCCTTAAACAACTGGAAATAGAACTGCCTTATGATCCAGCAATCCCACTGCTGGGCATACACACTGAGGAAACCAGAAGGGAAAGAGACACGTGTACCCCAATGTTCATCGCAGCACTGTTTCTAATAGCCAGGACATGGAAGCAACCTAGATGTCCATCAGCAGATGAATGGATAAGAAAGCTGTGGTACATATACACAATGGAGTATTACTCCGCCATTAAAAAGAATAGAATGAATCAGTTCTAATGAGGTGGATGAAACTGCAGCCTATTATACAGAGTGAAGTAAGCCAGAAAGAAAAACACCAATACAGTATACTAACGCATATATATGGAACTTTGAAAGACGGTAACAATAACCCTGAGTACGAGACAGCAAAAGAGACACTGATGTATAGAAGAGTCTTATGGACTCTGTGGGAGAGGGAGAAGGTGGGAAGATGTGGGAGAATGGCATTGAAACATGTAAAATATCATGTATGAAAAGAGTTGCCAGTCCAGGTTTGATGCATGACACTGGATGCTTGGGGCTAGTGCACTGGGACGACCCAGAGGGATGCTATGGGGGGGAGGAGGGAGGAGGGTTCAGGATGGGGAGCACATGTATACCTGAGGCGGATTCATTTTGATATTTGGAAAAACTAATACAATTATGTAAAGTTTAAAAATAAAATAAAATTAAAAAAAAATCCACAGGAGGCTTGACTCCCTTTAGGCCACTCAGTGGTCTCCAAGAAATACCCGTCGGGACTCGAGAGCAGAGCAGAGTCCTTTCCTTCCTCTCGAGATGAGGACTGACTCCTCGGGTGCGTCTAAAATGCAACCCCGAGATCTCTGTCGCCCCTGGAGAGGAACATTAGGTCCTGGACACAAGCTTAGATGAGGTCTCTTTTGCCCTGAAGTGACTCGAGAGCAATCCCTAGCTCTCTCTCGCAACTCGAATGGAAGATTGGACTTCCCTGGGCCAACACAAGAGGAAGCCTGAATTCCCCATCGTAACTCGAGAATCCTGCCGAAACTCGAGAAAAACCACATGGTTACCCCGTCATCGCAAGATGAGGCCCTTGCCCACTACAGCGTCTAAAGAGAAGTCCCACGTTTCTTATTGAAGTGTTTTCACACTTCAAGTGTGAAAACTCGGCACCCTTGATGCGATTCCAAAAGTTCCCCGACACCCTGGTCTCTCTCGAGGGGAACACCGAGGTTCCCGGTACGACTTCATCTGAGTCACTTCTCCCCTCCTGATTGCGACTGGAGGGTCGACTCCCGTGCTTTGTCTGGAAGGGGTTCCCAACCTTCCCGGCGCACCTCAGGATGAGGCCGGTCTAACGAGAATATTTGAGACGTAGCTTCATGGGTGGTAACACATGCTGAAAGACCCCGATTCCCCGGTCCGCTCTTGATAAGAACCCGATGCCCGGACACCTCTTCAAAGGCAGCCTTGTGGAAGAAGGCACAACACGAAGGGGCACTGACACCCTCGTGCATCGTCTGGAAAAACCCGCAGATTCCAAACACAGTTCGACAAGTTGCCTGTCACCGCGTGAATAACTCGAGAGGCAAGCCTAGTTCCATTCCTCCTTACAAGACGAGGCATGACTCTCCTGTCCCAACTCTGCAGGGACCCTGCGATCAGAGTCAGAGATGGAGACGAACCCTGAGGTTCCTGCCTCCACTCGAGATGAGGCCCTCTTCTATTGCACCAAACCCAGTGGAGTCCCGAGAGGGCCCTCCCAACTCCAGGGTATCCCTGACTTCTCAGAGGCACACTGAGAAGCTCCCTGAGGCCACCGGCACTAGTCGAGGGAACCCAGGGTTTACTGCCGTGACCCAAGAAACACCTTGAAAGTCCTTCTTTAATGGTTCTTGAGGCCCGATACACCTACCATGACTCTAGAGCAATGACGCGCTCCCCCTCGCAATGCGCATGGAGACCTGACTTCCCAAGCGCCACATGAGAGGCTCCTTGAGCTCCCCGTAGTACCTCATGAGAAACCCCACACTGGCGCTGCAGCTCGAGAAAACCCATGAGATGCCCCCTTCATCGCGAGATGATGGCCTTCTTTTCCTGCATCGCCTGGAGAGCAATCCCGAGTCCTCTCTCCAAACTCCACAGGAGGCTTGACTCCCTTTAGGCCACTCAGTGGGCTCCAAGAGATACCCGTCGCAACTCGAGAGGAGAGCCGAGTCCTTTGCTTCCCCTCGAGAAAAGGACTGACTCCCCGGGTGCATCAGGAAAGCAACCCCGAGATCCCTGTCCCCCCTGGAGACGAACATTATGTCCTGGACACAAGCCTAGATAAGGTCTCTTTTGCCCTGCAGTGACTCAAGCGCAATCCCTAGCTCACCCTCGCAACTCGAATGGAAGACTGGACTTCCCTGGGCCAACACAAGAGGAAGCCTGAATTTCCTGACCTAACTCGAGAATCCCGCCACAACTCGAGAAAAACGACGTGGTTAACCCGTCACCACAAGATGAGGCCCTTGCCAGCTACAGCGTCTCAAGAGAAATCTCACGTTCCGTCTTGAAGTTTGAAATGGTACTTAGCACCTTTGATGCGACCCCAAAAGTTCCCCGATATCCCAGTTTTACTCGAGGGGAACATCGAGGTTCCCGGCACCACTTCATCTGAGCCCCTTCTCCCCTCCTGATCGGGACAAGAGGGTCGATTCACTTGCTTTGTCTGAAAGGGTTACCGACTTTCCTGGTGCACCTCAGGTTGAGGTCCGTCTCAAGAAGAAATTCGAGACGTAGGCTTGTGGGTGGTGCCACATGCCGAAAGACCCTGATTTCCTGGTCTGCTCTTGATAAGAACCTGAAGGCTGGATACCTCTTCGAAGGCAACCCTGTGTATGAAGGCAAAAAACAAAGGGGAACTGACACCCCCATGCATCGTCCGGATAAAACCGCAGGTTCCACACACAGCTCGACAAGTGGCCTGTTATCCGGTGAACAACTCGAGAGTCCAGCGGAGTTCCATTCCTCCACACAAGACGAGGCCTGACTCTCCTGTCCTAACTCTGTAGGGACTCTGTGTTCAGAGTCAGAAATGGAGAGCAACCCTGAGGTTCCTGCTTCAAATCGAGATGAGGCCCTCTTCTGACAAGGTCCAGCCTCGGCTGGTCCAGGGTTTTTGAAGGGGAGACAGAGTAGGCGACCTATTGATTTATTTATCAAAGATATAAAGAGTAATAGAATGAGGATATCTCAGTAGGAAAATTTAGTGGAGAAAAGAAGCTGAGTAGCTTGGTTTATGCGGAAAATCAGTATAACCCGTGACACCAGGTTAGCTCTGACCACGGAGGCCGCAGGCTCCCTCTCGAATAGCGAAAAGTGCCCCACCTTAGACACCTTCTCAAGTGGTCATCGAAGCCCAGGCAAATAAATGGTCGCAGAAGATATCCGCGCTCCAGATGGACACTCATCTGAAAATTGAGAGGAAGAATGACATTAGGAGACTAAGCGTTGGCAATCAAGGCCCGTAGCTTTATTTTCAACAGGGGTTTTTTTTTACCCTAAGTTACACATAGAGGATAATGGGGATGCAAAGTCAGCAGCCTTTGATCCTTATCAAAAACCAGGGTTTCTTTCCTGCAAATGTATCATATACAAATGGTTTAGGTGATTTACATCATCTTCTAGCCAGAAGGCCTATTAACATTTTATGACTCTTGACAAAGACTTATCAACCGTAAGACTTATTTTCTCTAAGAGTAATTATTTTAAGGTTTGGCCCCATCTTTCGAAGATAAAATTGCATTCCTATAGGGCGGATGTGTAATGGGTTTACAACAAAGGAAAGAATTTATTACCTTAAGGGTCTAAAGTTAGTAACACCAAGGCCACTACTTATTTCTTCTACATACCAACTATATTAATTAATACACATTCAAGGATACAATTCAGGGGATGTGGAAACTTGGCAACAAGCATTGGTTCATCAATGAAATCTTTTACTAGTTTTATTCTGACAGTTTCTAACTCTCTGAGAGGCTCTAAGCTATTTGAATATCTTAAGCTTCCCGTGCCTCTCGAGGCTCGGAGACTGTAAACAATTGTATGCCTTGCTGTAGGAGACCGGGTAAACTTGTCAGGCAAGTTAGAGAGCCATCTGACGTGTTTGGATTTAAACACTCCTAATTGCCCAGGAACTTTATTAATTGGAGCTGTAAGTTAGCTCTTTGACAGAAAGAGGGAGATGGTGGTGGGGGACAGCCCCCAGGAAAGTCAGAGGTGAGAGCACAAAGCAATAAAGTAGGCAGACTCTGGTTTTGGGGGGTAGATGCTCAAGAATATCCGGGAGGACTCCCGAGGCTCGATCCCGCCTTTGTGTATGCCCAGCCTCCTTCCTCATGACCTTTGTCACGAGTGGAATGTCTCTCGCCGGCTCCTGGCATCTCCCCATTTTTTATTTCTTAAAACAGCCAGATGTAGCTCAGTCGCGAACCTCTGAATACTCTGCTGAAGAATCCTGACAATACAAGGAAGAATGATTATGAGAAGCAGAATTAAAGCAGCCACCGCAGCATAGCTAAAGACATTAGACAGAATATTCTTTCCTGAGATGTAGTTAGAGAAAGTATGGAAGAAATCATTTGCTGTTCCAGCAGCAGTAAAATCTAATCGGGAGTGCTCCATGGTTGCTATTTGATAGTGAAGTTTCCCTACGTCTCAACCAATGTCAGAGCTGTTCCAGATACCTGAAATATGGTTTTTAATCTTTTCCCATTCAAAATCTGTCTCATTTACTTTCAGGGGTGTTACACATATCCACCGATAGTCAGCATGACAAGACAATGCCATTTTCACCTTTAAAGCCTGCAATTCAGTCCCAATATGTATTACTGCTTCCTCTAGGGCGTCTACCCTCATTTCTAATTTTCTCTCTATAGCTTTCTGTGTTGCCAATGTTAAAGAAACATTTTTGGACATAGAATCAACATATTGAGCAGTATGTACTTGTTGAGTCAATGATATTGCTGCCACAGTAACAGAAGTGATTGCACTTATCAAAGCTGCTGTTCCCAAGATAAGTAAGCCCACAAACCGTCGTGTTTGCATTAAATCCTGTAGTTGTTGTAATACAGCAAGACCATAATTCAATAAGTGGTTACATCATAAGATAAGGTGGATGTTGTAGCATTACAAAGGAGCAAACATTATATTGAGGGTTTAAACAAGATGAACCAGGGAGCAGCTGTAGGCGTCGGCCCGGGGGAGCAGTGTCCCCAGCATCAGGAGGCAGAACGCGAGCGGCAGGCTGTGGGCCAAGACGCCTATGGCGGGCGGAGGGGCAGGGTTCATGGTTTAGGGCTAGCCGCCACCGCTTGGGCTCAAGGCGGTCCCCTCTTGCCAGTGGGGCCACGCTGGTCTGGATGGCACTCCGCAGGCGCGCTTTCCTCTCTGGCCCTCACTCGCTGCACAGACTTCTTTGCTCTAGGTCACGGGGTGCAGCGAGGAGGGTGCGAGGCGCTGCTGGTGGCATGGAGGCGAGAGCTGGCTGGGGGAGGGGGAGCAAGTGAGTGTGCACGCCGCGAACCTGGTCTTTGGAGAATGTGACATGACGAATTTGTCTGAGATCCAAACCGGAGAATCTGCATTCTGTAGAAATATACAAGCATACCCTCTCCCACAAGTTAGCAACACATCTGGCTTTTTCACTCTCCCGTAAGGAGGCCTTTTTACTTGACCAGGGGCCAAGTCGTAGCCTGTAATTCAGGCATCTAGTGTCTCATCATTGTAGTCTGCCCCTGTGTGTTTACGTTTAAGTGATTAATTACAATTGGAACATAACTTCACTATTTGTCTAGCTGTTTCCCTATGGATATGTTAATTTAGGTCTAATGTTTAGTTTAGGTCTCTGTATAAATTAAAGTAATAAATGTATAACCTCCTTATCTCATTTTGGTATACAGGTATACAGATATACCTAAATGCAAAATGCATTTATATATGTATTTATATATGGCAACAAGTATAAAGTTATTGACATATAATATATATAAATCAATATACTTGAATTAATCTTTATAATTAATATATTAATTAATATATATTACAGCAATACAACACATACACAGCTAATACCAACCAACACAAACCAATATACTGTAATAATACATGTTACACATTTATAATTATACAGTATATAGAACATATATCATCACAGCACATCAATCCATACCAATTAATATCAGCCACACACACATTATATTACTGCCATATATATTTAATTATACAGTATATATATATGTGTGTGTATATAGTATACATATTAATTTATATACAAATTAATTAAGTATAGATCTATAAATAGAATTAGGTATACCTTTATTATATTTTATTTATACCCATACCTAATTAGGCAAACTGTAATTAGGCAAATATATTTATATTATGTATTTATAAAAATATATAATGTATTGTTAAGTGTACCACCTGTACAGCATCTCCACCCCACATACCACTTTCTCTAATCCCACCAACTCATTTTCAGTATTATGTGTTGGCCAGGAGCTGGGCCAGTCTTTCCCAGCAATGTTAAGAGACGTCTGTTCCTGTGTCTAATAGCCCTGGCATTTTATTCTCTTGAATTAAAAGATCTTTTAAAGGCCTTGGAACTGTAATTTCCTGCACCCAAAAGGCTAGATCACTAGATCCAAATGTTTTGTGGCTCTTAGCTTGAGAAGTCAAGTTTTTCCTTGTCTGATAGTAAGGTAAAAGTAAAAGCTGTGTTACTCTTTGACCTTTATTAATTTGTACAGTTTTGATAGGCAGTGAGATCAAGACTTTAATTTCTCAATATCATCAGAATCTACTACACCATGCACCAGCGAAATTTCTTTTCTTTCTTTTTTTTTTTTTTGTTTAATTTTTTTTTTAAAAGAAAGCGAGCTACGCCCCAGGACAAATCTTACAATGTCCTCAGATAGGGGGCCAGCCACTCCGGTTGGAATTGGAGTAAGCGGCACATCAGGGGTTAATATTGCTATTAAATGTCCTTGCCTTTTCGCTTTTCTCCTAGCCTGGGTGAGACCCCCCTGAGGGAGTTTTCTCCAAGGAGCACGCTCTGAATATTGTGTACTAAAAGCTCCTTTGTTTAAAAAACTTTTTATCTTCCTCAGTCTTAGGCAACACTTTGGGAGGCATTTGGGGCAAAGTGGGGAACTCCTGGGTCCTGGGAGGCACAATCGAAGGCGGTGGCGGTCTCCTTAAATCAGAAAGTGGTGGATAAGTTTTTTAAAGGTTTGCGCAGAGGGTGAGGGAGCTCGCCAGGGCTCTCGGCCGCAGCGTCCTGTAAGCCCTCTCCTTCCTCGGGAGGTAGACCACTTTCTCCCTCCTTTTTTTTTTTCTTCAATGGCAGAAAATATGATCTGTGCAGTAAATGGAGACTCACCACCATCCATCCACCTCTATAGCCTCCCCCATAGGCTATTTAACAGCCTCGTGACGGAGGTCCAGGACATTTCTAATCATATTCCACAGTCAATAAATATTTGTCTATTCTTTGATGCAGAGAAATCCATTTTTAATTTTTTTTTAATTTGAGAGAATATTTTTATTTATTTTGTAACCTCTTTACCCTGGCTAAACTGCAGAGGGGACTAGAAAAGAAGCCTCAAGGTGAGGATCAAGTTCATCCTTGGGACTAGAGAAAATCCTTCTCCGGGAAACACCTAGCGGTGGCCCTTTACCCTGACATGGAGGAGGAGGCATAGGGGGATGGGAGCGTCCCGAAGTTTTCCTCTTCTGTTCCGGAGATCCTTTAACTGTTTGGTAACTAAATCTTACGAACTGTCTGATCGGGGATGTTTCCCTCAACCTCCTAGGAGCGGATGGTCTGATTAGGGATGTTTTCTTAAACTTTTAGGAGCATCTTTAGCTAAAAAAAAAACAATCCTCATCAGAATGGCATCGAGCTGCTCTTTCCTCTAAACCTTTTTCAAATTGAGGGGAGAGCTGATCCTTCTTTTCATCCCTATCTTTTACATGCTCATTGGCAGTCATAGCGGCTAGCCATTCATTTAGCTGTCGATAGCTAGGTATAGCCTCTTCATTTTCACTTTTCTTTATAACAGGTACCTTTTCAGATTTGCTTTTTTGTTTAACAGGTACTTTTCCAACTTTACTTTCCTCTTTAACAGGTACCTTTTCAAATTCATGAGCTGGATCTAAAACATCTCTAGTCATATTCCACAGAGGAAAGGTGTAAGTAGGGATTTTTTCCAAACCTTGCTGAGCACAATAAGCTCTTAGCTGTCTTCCTAGTTTTTTCAAGATACCTAGGTTAACAGTGCCTTGTTGTAGAAACCAAGGGCAGTGGTCTTGTACAAATGTAAAAAATGATTGAATGGAAGATGTTTTAACCTTGATTCTTCTTTTACTTAATAACTGTAAAATTACTCCTATAAAGAGCTGTCTTTCATTTGATTCAGTGTTGCCCATGTCAGAAAATTAAGGATAGTAAAAGATTTTGCTTTTAGCTATCTAAAGATTAGGCCTTTTTTGTCAGCCTTTTTAGAAACCGTTTTTTCTCTCTAACTCTTCAACACTTCCCACTCCTCTCGCCCTGTCTATTCTACAGGGGGATCTGCAGCCCCCTAAGTGGGATCCTATCTGTCCCCAAAACTGAACACTGGGGGAATGGGGTTGGGGATTTACCTTCGAAATGCCTGTCTCGGGCGCCACCTGCAGAGGTCCAGCCCCAGCTGATCCAGGGTATTCGAAGGGAAGATGGAGTAGGCGACCTATGTATTTATTTATTTATTCATCAAAGATATAAAGAGTAATAGAATGAGGATAGCTCAGTAGGAAAATTCAGTGGAGAAAAGCAGCTGAGTAGCTTGGTTTATGCGGAAAATCAATATAACCCGTGACACCAGGTTAGCTCTGACCACGGAGGCTGCAAGTGCCCTCTAGAATAGAGGAAGGTGCCCCACCTTAGACACCTTATCGAGTGGGTCTTCGAAGCCCAGGCAAATAAATGGCCGCAGAGGATATCCGCGCTCCAGATGGACACTCATCTGAAAATTGAGGGGAATAATGACATGAGGAGACCAAGCGTTGGCGAGGAGGGCCCGTAGCTTTATTTTCAACACAGGTTTTAATACCCTAAGTTACACATAGAGGATAATAGGGGATGCAAAGTCAGCAGTCTTTAATCCTTATCAAAAACCAGGGTTTCTTTTCTGCAGATTTATCGTATAAAAATGGTTTAGATGATTTACATCATCTTCTGGCCAGAAGACCTATTAACATTTTATGACTCTTGACAAAGACTTATCAACCATAAGAGTTATTTTCTCTAAGAGTAATTGTTTAAGGTTTGGCGCCATCTTTCGAAGATAAAATTGCATTCCTATAGGGCGGATGTGTAATGGGTTTACAACAAAGAAAAGAATTTATTACCTTAAGGGTCTAAAGTTACCAACATCAAGGCCACTACTTATTTTTTCTACATACCAACTATATTAATTAACACACATTCAAGGATACAATTCAGGGGATGCGGAAACTTGGCAAAAAGCACTGGTTCATCAATGAAATCTTTTACTAGTTTTATTCTGACAGTTACTAACTCTCTGAGAGGCTCTAAGCTATTTGAATATCTTAAACTTCCCGTGCGTCTCGAGGCTGGGAGACTGTACACAATCGTATGCATAGCTGTAGGAGACCGGGTAAACTTGTCAGGCGAGTTAGAAAACCATCTGAGGGGTTTGGATTTAAACACTACTAATTGCACAGGAACATTATTAGTTGGAGCTGTAAGTTAGCTCTTTGACAGAGAGAGTGAGATGGTGGTGGGGGACATCCCCAGTAATGTCAGAGGTGAGAGAACAAAGCAATAAAGAAGGCAGACTTTGGTTTTTGGGGGTAGATGCTGAAGAATATACGGGGGAACTCCCGGAGGCTCGATCCCGCCTTTGCGTATGCCGAGACTCTTTCCTCATGACATTTGTCACGAGTGGAATGTCTCTCGCTGGCTCCCGGCAATCTTCCATTGCACCAAACGCAGTGGAGTCCCGAGAGGCCCCTCCCAACACCACAGTATCAGTGTCTTCTTAGAGGCACCCTGAGCAACTCCCTGAGGTCACCGGCACAAGTCGAGGGAACACAGGGTGTCCTGCCGCAACCCGAGAAAGACCTCAAGAGTCCGTCTTCAACGCGTCTTGAGGACGGATTCCCCTACCATGACTCGAGAGCAATGACACGCTCCCCCTCGCCATGCGCATGGACACCTGACTTCCCTGGCGCCACATGAGAGGCTCCCTGAGCTCCCCATCATACCTCGTGAGAAACCCCACACTGGCGCCACAGCTCTGGAAAACCCACGAGACGCCACCGTCATCGCGAGATTGGGGACTTCTTTTCCTGCCTGACCTGGAGAGCAATCCCTGGTCCTTTCTCCAAACTTCACAGGAGGCTTTACTCCCTTTAGGCCACTCAATGGGCTCCAAGAGATACCTGTCGCGACTGGAGAGGAGAGCAGAGTACTTTGTTTCCCCTCGAGATGAGGCCTTACCTCGGGTGAGTCTGGAATGCAACCCCGAGATCCCTGTTGCCCCTGGAGAGGAACATTATGTCCTGGACAAAAGCCTAGATGAGGTCTATTTTGCCCTACAGTGACTCGAGAGCAACACCCATCTCTCCCTCGCAATTCGAATGGAAGATTAGGCTTCACTGGGCCAACACAAGAGGAAGTCTGAATTTCCCGTTGTAACTCGAGAATCCCGCCGCAACTCTTAAAAACCACGTGGTTCCCCATTCATCGCAATATGAGGCCTTTGCCCGCTACAGAATCTCAAGAGAAGTCCCATGTTTCGTCATAAAGTTCGAAATGCTACTTGGCACCCTTGATGCGACCCCAAAAGTTCCCCAATATACCGGTCTCACTCCAAGGGAACACCAAAGTTCCTGGCACCACTTCATTTGAGCCCCTTCTCCCCTCCTGATCACGGCAGGAAGGTCGATTCCCCTGCTTTGTCTAGAAGGGGTTCACAACCTTCATGGCGCACCTCAGGATGAGGCCAGTCTCACGAAGAAATTCGAGATGTAGCCTCATGTTGGTGCCACGTGCCGAAAGACCCCGATTTCTCGGTCTTGCTCTTGATAAGAACCCGATGCCCGGACACCTCTTCTAAGGCAACCCTGTGGATGAAGGCACTACACGAGGGGGCACTGGCAACCCTGTTCATCGTCCGGAAAATCCCGCAGGATCCACATACAGCTCCACAACTGGCCTGTCACCCCTTAAACAACGAGAGAGGCAAGCGGAGTTCCCTTCCTCAGACAAGACGAGGCCTGAGTATCCAATCCCAACTCTGCAGGCACGCTTCGATCTGAGTCAGAAATGGAGAGGAAACCTGAGGTTCCTGCCTCAACCCGAGATGAGGCCCTCTTCCATTAAAACAAACCCAGTGGAGTCCCGAGAGGCCCCTCCCATCTCCACAGTATCCCTGACTTCTCCTAGGCATTCTGAGAAGCTCCTTGAGGCCACCGGCAAACGTCGAGGGAAATAAGGGTTTCCTGCCACAACCGAAGAAAGACCTCGAGAGTCCTTCTTCAATGCGTCTTGAGGTCAGATTCCCCTACCATGGCTCGAGAGCAATAACCCGCTCCCCCTCGCCACGCACAAGGAGACCTGACTTCCCTGGCGCCACACGAGAGGCTCCCTGAGCTCCCTGTTGTACCTCGTGTGAAACCCCACACTGGCGCCGCAGCTCGAGAAAACCCACAAGACCCCTCCGTCATCGCGAGATGAGGGCCATCTTTTCCTGCATGGCCTGGAGAGCAGTCCCAAGTCCTCTCTCCAAACTTCACAGGAGGCTTGACTCCTTTTAGCCCACAAAGTGGGTTCCAAGAGGTGCCCGTCGCGACTCGAAAGGAGAGCGGAGTCCTTTGCTTCCCTTCGACATGAGGCCTGACTCCCTGGGTGAGTCTGGAATGTAAACCTGAGATCCCTGTGGCCCTTGGAGAGGAACATTAGGTCCTGGACACAAGCCTTGGTGGGGTCTCCTTTGCCCTGCAGTGACTAGAGCGCACCTCCAGATCTTCCTCGAATCTCGAATGGAAGATAAGACTTTTGTGGGCCAACACAAGAGGAAGCATGAATTCCCTGTGGTAACTCAAATATCCCACCGCAACTAGAGAAAAACCAAGTGGTTCCCCAGTCATTCCAAGATGAGGCCCTTGCCCGCTGGAGCACCCCAAGAGAAGTCCCACGTTCCATTTTGAAGAGCGAAACGGTACTTGGAACGGTTTATGCGACCCCAAAAGTTACCCGACATACCTGTCTCAATTGAGGGAAACACCGAGGTTCCAAGCAGCACATCATCTGAGCCACTTCTCCCCTCCTGATCGCCACAGGAGGGTCGATTCCTCTGCTTTGTCTGGAAGGGTTTCATGACCTTCGCGGCACAACTCAGGATGAGGCCGGTTTCATAAGGAAATTCGAGACTAGCCACGTGGGTGGTGCCAAATCCTGAACGACCCCGATTTCCCGGTCCGCTCTTCATAAGAACTCGATGCCCGGACAGCTCTTCGAAGGCAACCCTGTGGATGAAGACAAAAACGAAGGGTCACTGACACCCCCGTGCATTGTCTGGAAAAACCTGCAGATTCCACACACAGTTTGACAAGGGGCCTGAAACCCCATGAACAACTCGAGAGGCAAGCGGAGTTCCATTCCTCAGAAAAGACGTAGCCTGACTCTCCTGTCCCAACTCTGCAGTGACCCTGCGGTCTGAGTCCGAAACGGAGAGGAAGCCTGAGGTTCCTGACTCCCCTCGAGGTGAGGCCCTCTTCCATTGCGCCATTCCTAGCGGAGTCCCGAGGGGCCCCGCCACCTCCACAGGATCCCTCGCCTCTCAGAGGCACCCTGGGAAGTTCCCTAATGTCCCCGGCAGAAGGCGAGGGAAACGAGGGTTTTCCGCCGCCCCCCGAGAAAGACCTCGAGAGTCCTTCTTCAATGCGTCTCGAGGCCCTAGTCCCCTCCCGTGACTCGAGAGCCATGAGGCGCTCCCCCTCGCCACGCGCATGGAGACCTGACTTCCCTGGCGCCGCACGAGAGGCTCCCTGAGATCCTCATCGTGCCTCAGGAGAAAACCCCCACGGGCGCCACAGCTCGAGGAAAGCCCTGAGACGCCCCCGTCCTCGCGACCTGAGGGCCTTCTTTTCCTGCATGGCCTGGAGAGCAATCCTGGGTCCTCTCTCCAAACAGAAGAGGAGGCTGGACTCCCTTGAAGCCGCTCAGAGGGTTCCAAGAGACCCGCGTCGCGTCTCGAGAGGAGAGCGGAGTCCTTGGCTCCCCCTCGAGACGAGGCCTGACTCCCCGGGGGAGCCTGGAATGCAACCCCGAGATCCCTGCCTTCCCTGGAGAGGAATATTAGGTCCCGGACACACGCCTAGGTGAGGTCTCTTCGGCCCTGCAGTGACCCGAGCGCAACCCCCAGCTTTCCCTCGCAACTCGAGGGGAAGAATGGGCTTCCCAGGGCCAACCCAAGAGGGAGCCTGAGATCCCCGTCGTAACTCGAGAATCCCGCCGCAACACGAGAAAACCACGTGGTTCCCACCTCTTGGCAAGATGAGGCCCTTGCCCGCGACGGCGTCTCAAGGGAAGTCCCCTGTTCCACCCTGAAGGGCGAAACGGTCCCTTACAGCCTTCCTGCGACCCCCAAAAGTTCCCCGACACGCCGGGTTCCCTCGAGGGGACCACCAAGTGTCCAGGCACCGCTTCATCTGAGCCCCTTTTCCCCTCCTGATCGCGACAGGAGAGGCGATTCCCCTGCGTGGTCTGGAAGGGGTTCCCGGCCTTCCCTGCGCACCTCAGGATGAGGCCGGCCTCACGAGGAAATTCGAGACGAGCCACCTGGGTGGTGCCACATGCAGAACGCCCCCGATTCCCCGGTCCGCTCTTGAGAAGGACCCGAGGCTCGGACCCCTCTTGGAAGGCAACACTGTGGGGGAAGGCACAGCACGAAGGGGCACTGCCACCCCCGTGCATCGTCCGCAAAGACCCGCGGGTTCCACACACAGCTCGCCGAGGGGCCTGAGACCCCCTGAGCAACTCGAGAGGCCAGCGGGGTTCCCTTCCTCAGACAAGACGAGGCCTGACTCTCCTGTCCCAACTCTGCAGGGACCCTGTGGTCAGAGTCCGAAACGGAGAGGAAGCCTGAGGTTCCTGCCTCCCCTCGTGGTGAGGCCCTCTTCTGTTGCGCCAGACCCAGCAGAGTCCCGAGGGGCCCCGCCACCTCCACAGGATCCCTCGCCTCTCAGAGGCACCCTGGGAAGTTCCCTAAGACCCCTTGCAGAAGGCGAGGGAAAGGAGGGTTTCACGCCGCCCCCGAGAAAGACCTCGAGTGTCCTTCTACAACGCGTCTCGAGGCCCTAGTTCCCTCCTGTGACTCAAGAGCCATGATGCGCTCCCCCTCGCCACGCGCATGGAAACCTGACTTCCCTGGCGCCGCACGAGAGGCTCCCTGAGATACTCGTCGTGCCTCGGGAGCAAACCCCCACGGGCGCCGCAGCTCGAGGAAACCCCTGAGACGCCCCCATCCTCGCGAGCTGAGGGCCTTCTTTTCCTGCATGGCCTGAAGAGCAATCCCGGGTCCTCTCTCCAAACGGAAGAGGAGGCTGGACTCGCTTGAGGCCGCTCAGGGGGCTCCAAGAGACGCGCGTCGCGACTCGAGAGGAGAGCGGAGTCCTTGGTTTCCCCTCGAGACGAGGCCTGACTCCCCGGGGGAGCCTGGAATGCAACCCCGAGATCCCTGCTTCCCTGGAGAGGAATATTAGGTCCCGGACACACGCCTAGGTGAGGTCTCTTCGGCCCTGCAGTGACCTGAGCGCAACCCCCAGCTTTCCCTCGCAACTCGAGAGGAAGATTGGGCTTCCCAGGGCCAACCCAAGAGGAAGCCTGAGATCCCCGTCATAACTCGAGAATCCCGCCACAACTCGAGAAAAACCACGTGGTTCCCACCTCTTGGCAAGATGAGGCCTTTGCCCGCGACGGCGTCTCAAGGGAAGTCCCCTGTTCCACCCTGAAGGGCGAAACGGTCCCTGACAGCCTTCCTGCGACCCCCAAAAGTTCCCCAACACGCCGGTTTCCCTCGAGGGGAACACCGAGGGTCCCGGCACCACTTCATCTTAGCCCCTTTTCCCCTCCTGATCGCGACAGGAGAGTCGATTCCCCTGCGTGGTCCGGAAGGGGTTAACAGCCTTTCCGGCGCACCTCAGGATGAGGCCGGTCTCACGAGGAAATTCGAGACGAGCCACGTGGGTGGTGCCACATGCCGAACGCCCCCGATTCCCCGGTCCGCTCTTGAGAAGGACCCGAAGCCCGGACCCCTCTTCGAAGGCAACCCTGTGGGTGAAGGCACAACACGAAGGGGCACTGCCACCCCCATGCATCGTCCACAAAGACCCGTGGGTTCCACACACAGCTCGACGAGGGGCCTGAGACCCCCTGAGCAACTCGAGAGGCCAGCGGGTTTCCCTTCCTCAGACAAGACGAGGCCTGACTCTCCTGTCCCAACTCTGCAGCGACCCTGCGGTCGGAGTCCAAAACGGAGATGAAGCCTGAGGTTCCTGCCTCCCCTCGAGGTGAGGCCCTCTTCCGTTGCGCCAGACCCAGCGGAGTGCCGAGGGGCCCCGCCACCTCTACAGGATCCCTCGCCTCTCAGAGTCACCCTGGGAAGTTCCCTAAGGTCCCCGGCAGAAGGCGAGGGAAATGAGGGTTTCCCGCCGCCCCCCGACAAAGACCTCGAGAGTCCTTCTTCAACGCGTCTCGTGGCCCTAGTCCCCTCCCGTGACTCGAGAGCCAGGACGCGCTCCCCCTCGCCACGCGCATGGAGACCTGACTTCCCTGGCGCCGCACGAGAGGCTCCCTGAGATCCTCGTCGTGCCTCGGGAGAAAACCCCCACGGGCGCAGCAGCTCGAGGAAACCCCTGAGACGGCCCTGTCCTCGCGAGCTGAGGGCCTTCTTTTCCTGCATGGCCTGGAGAGCAATCGCGGGTCCTCTCTCCAAATGGAAGAGGAGGCTGGACTCCCTTGAGGCCGCTCAGGGGGCTCCAAGAGACGCGTGTCGCGACTCGAGAGGAGAGCGGAGTCCTTGGCTCCCCCTCGAGACGAGGCATGACTCCCCGGGGTAGCCTGGAATGCAACCCCGAGATCCCTGCCTTCCCTGGAGAGGAATATTAGGTCCCGGACACACGCCTAGGTGAGGTCTCTTCGGCCCTGCAGTGACCCGAGCGCAACCCCCAGCTTTACCTCGCAACTCGAGGGGAAGAATGGGCTTCCCAGGGCCAACCCAAGAGGGAGCCTGAGATCCCCGTCGTAACTCGAGAATCCCGCCGCAATACGAGAAAACCACGTGGTTCCCACCTCTTGGCAAGATGAGGCCCTTGCCCGCGACGGCGTCTCAAGGGAAGTCCCCTGTTCCACCCTGAAGGGCGAAACGGTCCCTTACAGCCTTCCTGCGACCCCCAAAAGTTCCCCGACACGCCGGGTTCCCTCGAGGGGACCACCAAGTGTCCAGGCACCGCTTCATCTGAGCCCCTTTTCCCCTCCTGATCGCGACAGGAGAGGCGATTCCCCTGCGTGGTCTGGAAGGGGTTCCCGGCCTTCCCGGCGCACCTCAGGATGAGGCCGGCCTCACGAGGAAATTCGAGACGAGCCACCTGGGTGGTGCCACATGCAGAACGCCCCCGATTCCCCGGTCCGCTCTTGAGAAGGACCCGAGGCTCGGACCCCTCTTGGAAGGCAACACTGTGGGGGAAGGCACAGCACGAAGGGGAACTGCCACCCCCGTGCATCGTCCGCAAAGACCCGCGGGTTCCACACACAGCTCGCCGAGGGGCCTGAGACCCCCTGAGCAACTCGAGAGGCCAGCGGGGTTCCCTTCCTCAGACAAGACGAGGCCTGACTCTCCTGTCCCAACTCTGCAGGGACCCTGTGGTCGGAGTCCGAAACGGAGAGGAAGCCTGAGGTTCCTGCCTCCCCTCGTGGTGAGGCCCTCTTCTGTTGCGCCAGACCCAGCAGAGTCCCGAGGGCCCCGCCACCTCCACAGGATCCCTTGCCTCTCAGAGGCACCCTGGGAAGTTCCCTAAGACCCCTTGCAGAAGGCGAGGGAAAGGAGGGTTTCACGCCGCCCCCGAGAAAGACCTCGAGTGTCCTTCTACAACGCGTCTCGAGGCCCTAGTTCCCTCCTGTGACTCAAGAGCCATGATGCGCTCCCCCTCGCCACGCGCATGGAAACCTGACTTCCCTGGCGCCGCACGAGAGGCTCCCTGAGATACTCGTCGTGCCTCGGGAGAAAACCCCCACGGGCGCCGCAGCTCGAGGAAACCCCTGAGACGCCCCCATCCTCGCGAGCTGAGGGCCTTCTTTTCCTGCATGGCCTGGAGAGCAATCCCGGGTCCTCTCTCCAAACGGAAGAGGAGGCTGGACTCGCTTGAGGCCGCTCAGGGGGCTCCAAGAGACGCGCGTCGCGACTCGAGAGGAGAGCGGAGTCCTTGGTTTCCCCTCGAGACGAGGCCTGACTCCCCGGGGGAGCCTGGAATGCAACCCCGAGATCCCTGCTTCCCTGGAGAGGAATATTAGGTCCCGGACACACGCCTAGGTGAGGTCTCTTCGGCCCTGCAGTGACCTGAGCGCAACCCCCAGCTTTCCCTCGCAACTCGAGAGGAAGATTGGGCTTCCCAGGGCCAACCCAAGAGGAAGCCTGAGATCCCCGTCATAACTCAAGAATCCCGCCACAACTCGAGAAAAACCACGTGGTTCCCACCTCTTGGCAAGATGAGGCCTTTGCCCGCGACGGCGTCTCAAGGGAAGTCCCCTGTTCCACCCTGAAGGGCGAAACGGTCCCTGACAGCCTTCCTGCGACCCCCAAAAGTTCCCCAACACGCCGGTTTCCCTCGAGGGGAACACCGAGGGTCCCGGCACCACTTCATCTTAGCCCCTTTTCCCCTCCTGATCGCGACAGGAGAGTCGATTCCCCTGCGTGGTCCGGAAGGGGTTAACAGCCTTTCCGGCACACCTCAGGATGAGGCCGGTCTCACGAGGAAATTCGAGACGAGCCACGTGGGTGGTGCCACATGCCGAACGCCCCCGATTCCCCGGTCCGCTCTTGAGAAGGACCCGAAGCCCGGACCCCTCTTCGAAGGCAACCCTGTGGGTGAAGGCACAACACGAAGGGGCACTGCCACCCCCATGCATCGTCCACAAAGACCCGCGGGTTCCACACACAGCTCGACGTGGGGCCTGAGACCCCCTGAGCAACTCGAGAGGCCAGCGGGTTTCCCTTCCTCAGACAAGACGAGGCCTGACTCTCCTGTCCCAACTCTGCAGCGACCCTGCGGTCGGAGTCCAAAACGGAGATGAAGCCTGAGGTTCCTGCCTCCCCTCGAGGTGAGGCCCTCTTCCGTTGCGCCAGACCCAGCGGAGTGCCGAGGGGCCCCGCCACCTCCACAGGATCCCTCGCCTCTCAGAGTCACCCTGGGAAGTTCCCTAAGGTCCCCGGCAGAAGGCGAGGGAAACGAGGGTTTCCCGCCGCCCCCCGACAAAGACCTCGAGAGTCCTTCTTCAACGCGTCTCGTGGCCCTAGTCCCCTCCCGTGACTCGAGAGCCAGGACGCGCTCCCCCTCGCCACGCGCATGGAGACCTGACTTCCCTGGCGCCGCACGAGAGGCTCCCTGAGATCCTCGTCGTGCCTCGGGAGAAAACCCCCACGGGCGCAGCAGCTCGAGGAAACCCCTGAGACGGCCCTGTCCTCGCGAGCTGAGGGCCTTCTTTTCCTGCATGGCCTGGAGAGCAATCCCGGGTCCTCTCTCCAAACGGAAGAGGAGGCTGGACTCGCTTGAGGCCGCTCAGGGGGCTCCAAGAGACGCGCGTCGCGACTCGAGAGGAGAGCGGAGTCCTTGGTTTCCCCTCGAGACGAGGCCTGACTCCCCGGGGGAGCCTGGAATGCAACCCCGAGATCCCTGCTTCCCTGGAGAGGAATATTAGGTCCCGGACACACGCCTAGGTGAGGTCTCTTCGGCCCTGCAGTGACCTGAGCGCAACCCCCAGCTTTCCCTCGCAACTCGAGAGGAAGATTGGGCTTCCCAGGGCCAACCCAAGAGGAAGCCTGAGATCCCCGTCATAACTCGAGAATCCCGCCACAACTCGAGAAAAACCACGTGGTTCCCACCTCTTGGCAAGATGAGGCCTTTGCCCGCGACGGCGTCTCAAGGGAAGTCCCCTGTTCCACCCTGAAGGGCGAAACGGTCCCTGACAGCCTTCCTGCGACCCCCAAAAGTTCCCCAACACGCCGGTTTCCCTCGAGGGGAACACCGAGGGTCCCGGCACCACTTCATCTTAGCCCCTTTTCCCCTCCTGATCGCGACAGGAGAGTCGATTCCCCTGCGTGGTCCGGAAGGGGTTAACAGCCTTTCCGGCGCACCTCAGGATGAGGCCGGTCTCACGAGGAAATTCGAGACGAGCCACGTGGGTGGTGCCACATGCCGAACGCCCCCGATTCCCCGGTCCGCTCTTGAGAAGGACCCGAAGCCCGGACCCCTCTTCGAAGGCAACCCTGTGGGTGAAGGCACAACACGAAGGGGCACTGCCACCCCCATGCATCGTCCACAAAGACCCGTGGGTTCCACACACAGCTCGCCGAGGGGCCTGAGACCCCCTGAGCAACTCGAGAGGCCAGCGGGTTTCCCTTCCTCAGACAAGACGAGGCCTGACTCTCCTGTCCCAACTCTGCAGCGACCCTGCGGTCGGAGTCCAAAACGGAGATGAAGCCTGAGGTTCCTGCCTCCCCTCGAGGTGAGGCCCTCTTCCGTTGCGCCAGACCCAGCGGAGTGCCGAGGGGCCCCGCCACCTCTACAGGATCCCTCGCCTCTCAGAGTCACCCTGGGAAGTTCCCTAAGGTCCCCGGCAGAAGGCGAGGGAAACGAGGGTTTCCCGCCGCCCCCCGACAAAGACCTCGAGAGTCCTTCTTCAACGCGTCTCGTGGCCCTAGTCCCCTCCCGTGACTCGAGAGCCAGGACGCGCTCCCCCTCGCCACGCGCATGGAGACCTGACTTCCCTGGCGCCGCACGAGAGGCTCCCTGAGATCCTCGTCGTGCCTCGGGAGAAAACCCCCACGGGCGCAGCAGCTCGAGGAAACCCCTGAGACGGCCCTGTCCTCGCGAGCTGAGGGCCTTCTTTTCCTGCATGGCCTGGAGAGCAATCGCGGGTCCTCTCTCCAAACGGAAGAGGAGGCTGGACTCCCTTGAGGCCGCTCAGGGGGCTCCAAGAGACGCGTGTCGCGACTCGAGAGGAGAGCGGAGTCCTTGGCTCCCCCTCGAGACGAGGCATGACTCCCCGGGGTAGCCTGGAATGCAACCCCGAGATCCCTGCCTTCCCTGGAGAGGAATATTAGGTCCCGGACACACGCCTAGGTGAGGTCTCTTCGGCCCTGCAGTGACCCGAGCGCAACCCCCAGCTTTACCTCGCAACTCGAGGGGAAGAATGGGCTTCCCAGGGCCAACCCAAGAGGGAGCCTGAGATCCCCGTCGTAACTCGAGAATCCCGCCGCAATACGAGAAAACCACGTGGTTCCCACCTCTTGGCAAGATGAGGCCCTTGCCCGCGACGGCGTCTCAAGGGAAGTCCCCTGTTCCACCCTGAAGGGCGAAACGGTCCCTTACAGCCTTCCTGCGACCCCCAAAAGTTCCCCGACACGCCGGGTTCCCTCGAGGGGACCACCAAGTGTCCAGGCACCGCTTCATCTGAGCCCCTTTTCCCCTCCTGATCGCGACAGGAGAGGCGATTCCCCTGCGTGGTCTGGAAGGGGTTCCCGGCCTTCCCGGCGCACCTCAGGATGAGGCCGGCCTCACGAGGAAATTCGAGACGAGCCACCTGGGTGGTGCCACATGCAGAACGCCCCCGATTCCCCGGTCCGCTCTTGAGAAGGACCCGAGGCTCGGACCCCTCTTGGAAGGCAACACTGTGGGGGAAGGCACAGCACGAAGGGGCACTGCCACCCCCGTGCATCGTCCGCAAAGACCCGCGGGTTCCACACACAGCTCGCCGAGGGGCCTGAGACCCCCTGAGCAACTCGAGAGGCCAGCGGGGTTCCCTTCCTCAGACAAGACGAGGCCTGACTCTCCTGTCCCAACTCTGCAGGGACCCTGTGGTCGGAGTCCGAAACGGAGAGGAAGCCTGAGGTTCCTGCCTCCCCTCGTGGTGAGGCCCTCTTCTGTTGCGCCAGACCCAGCAGAGTCCCGAGGGGCCCCGCCACCTCCACAGGATCCCTCGCCTCTCAGAGGCACCCTGGGAAGTTCCCTAAGACCCCTTGCAGAAGGCGAGGGAAAGGAGGGTTTCACGCCGCCCCCGAGAAAGACCTCGAGTGTCCTTCTACAACGCGTCTCGAGGCCCTAGTTCCCTCCTGTGACTCAAGAGCCATGATGCGCTCCCCCTCGCCACGCGCATGGAAACCTGACTTCCCTGGCGCCGCACGAGAGGCTCCCTGAGATACTCGTCGTGCCTCGGGAGCAAACCCCCACGGGCGCCGCAGCTCGAGGAAACCCCTGAGACGCCCCCATCCTCGCGAGCTGAGGGCCTTCTTTTCCTGCATGGCCTGAAGAGCAATCCCGGGTCCTCTCTCCAAACGGAAGAGGAGGCTGGACTCGCTTGAGGCCGCTCAGGGGGCTCCAAGAGACGCGCGTCGCGACTCGAGAGGAGAGCGGAGTCCTTGGTTTCCCCTCGAGACGAGGCCTGACTCCCCGGGGGAGCCTGGAATGCAACCCCGAGATCCCTGCTTCCCTGGAGAGGAATATTAGGTCCCGGACACACGCCTAGGTGAGGTCTCTTCGGCCCTGCAGTGACCTGAGCGCAACCCCCAGCTTTCCCTCGCAACTCGAGAGGAAGATTGGGCTTCCCAGGGCCAACCCAAGAGGAAGCCTGAGATCCCCGTCATAACTCGAGAATCCCGCCACAACTCGAGAAAAACCACGTGGTTCCCACCTCTTGGCAAGATGAGGCCTTTGCCCGCGACGGCGTCTCAAGGGAAGTCCCCTGTTCCACCCTGAAGGGCGAAACGGTCCCTGACAGCCTTCCTGCGACCCCCAAAAGTTCCCCAACACGCCGGTTTCCCTCGAGGGGAACACCGAGGGTCCCGGCACCACTTCATCTTAGCCCCTTTTCCCCTCCTGATCGCGACAGGAGAGTCGATTCCCCTGCGTGGTCCGGAAGGGGTTAACAGCCTTTCCGGCGCACCTCAGGATGAGGCCGGTCTCACGAGGAAATTCGAGACGAGCCACGTGGGTGGTGCCACATGCCGAACGCCCCCGATTCCCCGGTCCGCTCTTGAGAAGGACCCGAAGCCCGGACCCCTCTTCGAAGGCAACCCTGTGGGTGAAGGCACAACACGAAGGGGCACTGCCACCACCATGCATCGTCCACAAAGACCCGCGGGTTCCACACACAGCTCGACGAGGGGCCTGAGACCCCCTGAGCAACTCGAGAGGCCAGCGGGTTTCCCTTCCTCAGACAAGACGAGGCCTGACTCTCCTGTCCCAACTCTGCAGCGACCCTGCGGTCGGAGTCCAAAACGGAGATGAAGCCTGAGGTTCCTGCCTCCCCTCGAGGTGAGGCCCTCTTCCGTTGCGCCAGACCCAGCGGAGTGCCGAGGGGCCCCGCCACCTCCACAGGATCCCTCGCCTCTCAGAGTCACCCTGGGAAGTTCCCTAAGGTCCCCGGCAGAAGGCGAGGGAAACGAGGGTTTCCCGCCGCCCCCCGACAAAGACCTCGAGAGTCCTTCTTCAACGCGTCTCGTGGCCCTAGTCCCCTCCCGTGACTCGAGAGCCAGGACGCGCTCCCCCTCGCCACGCGCATGGAGACCTGACTTCCCTGGCGCCGCACGAGAGGCTCCCTGAGATCCTCGTCGTGCCTCGGGAGAAAACCCCCACGGGCGCAGCAGCTCGAGGAAACCCCTGAGACGGCCCTGTCCTCGCGAGCTGAGGGCCTTCTTTTCCTGCATGGCCTGGAGAGCAATCGCGGGTCCTCTCTCCAAACGGAAGAGGAGGCTGGACTCCCTTGAGGCCGCTCAGGGGGCTCCAAGAGACGCGTGTCGCGACTCGAGAGGAGAGCGGAGTCCTTGGCTCCCCCTCGAGACGAGGCATGACTCCCCGGGGTAGCCTGGAATGCAACCCCGAGATCCCTGCCTTCCCTGGAGAGGAATATTAGGTCCCGGACACACGCCTAGGTGAGGTCTCTTCGGCCCTGCAGTGACCCGAGCGCAACCCCCAGCTTTACCTCGCAACTCGAGGGGAAGAATGGGCTTCCCAGGGCCAACCCAAGAGGGAGCCTGAGATCCCCGTCGTAACTCGAGAATCCCGCCGCAACTCGAGAAAACCACGTGGTTCCCACCTCTTGGCAAGATGAGGCCCTTGCCCGCGACGGCATCTCAAGGGAAGTCCCCTGTTCCACCCTGAAGGGCGAAACGGTCCCTTACAGCCTTCCTGCGACCCCCAAAAGTTCCCCGACACGCCGGGTTCCCTCGAGGGGACCACCAAGTGTCCAGGCACCGCTTCATCTGAGCCCCTTTTCCCCTCCTGATCGCGACAGGAGAGGCGATTCCCCTGCGTGGTCTGGAAGGGGTTCCCGGCCTTCCCGGCGCACCTCAGGATGAGGCCGGCCTCACGAGGAAATTCGAGACGAGCCACGTGGGTGGTGCCACATGCAGAACGCCCCCGATTCCCCGGTCCGCTCTTGAGAAGGACCCGAGGCTCGGACCCCTCTTGGAAGGCAACACTGTGGGGGAAGGCACAGCACGAAGGGGCACTGCCACCCCCGTGCATCGTCCGCAAAGACCCGCGGGTTCCACACACAGCTCGCCGAGGGGCCTGAGACCCCCTGAGCAACTCGAGAGGCCAGCGGGGTTCCCTTCCTCAGACAAGACGAGGCCTGACTCTCCTGTCCCAACTCTGCAGGGACCCTGTGGTCGGAGTCCGAAACGGAGAGGAAGCCTGAGGTTCCTGCCTCCCCTCGTGGTGAGGCCCTCTTCTGTTGCGCCAGACCCAGCAGAGTCCCGAGGGGCCCCGCCACCTCCACAGGATCCCTCGCCTCTCAGAGGCACCCTGGGAAGTTCCCTAAGACCCCTTGCAGAAGGCGAGGGAAAGGAGGGTTTCACGCCGCCCCCGAGAAAGACCTCGAGTGTCCTTCTACAACGCGTCTCGAGGCCCTAGTTCCCTCCTGTGACTCAAGAGCCATGATGCGCTCCCCCTCGCCACGCGCATGGAAACCTGACTTCCCTGGCGCCGCACGAGAGGCTCCCTGAGATACTCGTCGTGCCTCGGGAGAAAACCCCCACGGGCGCCGCAGCTCGAGGAAACCCCTGAGACGCCCCCATCCTCGCGAGCTGAGGGCCTTCTTTTCCTGCATGGCCTGAAGAGCAATCCCGGGTCCTCTCTCCAAACGGAAGAGGAGGCTGGACTCGCTTGAGGCCGCTCAGGGGGCTCCAAGAGACGCGCGTCGCGACTCGAGAGGAGAGCGGAGTCCTTGGTTTCCCCTCGAGACGAGGCCTGACTCCCCGGGGGAGCCTGGAATGCAACCCCGAGATCCCTGCTTCCCTGGAGAGGAATATTAGGTCCCGGACACACGCCTAGGTGAGGTCTCTTCGGCCCTGCAGTGACCTGAGCGCAACCCCCAGCTTTCCCTCGCAACTCGAGAGGAAGATTGGGCTTCCCAGGGCCAACCCAAGAGGAAGCCTGAGATCCCCGTCATAACTCGAGAATCCCGCCACAACTCGAGAAAAACCACGTGGTTCCCACCTCTTGGCAAGATGAGGCCTTTGCCCGCGACGGCGTCTCAAGGGAAGTCCCCTGTTCCACCCTGAAGGGCGAAACGGTCCCTGACAGCCTTCCTGCGACCCCCAAAAGTTCCCCAACACGCCGGTTTCCCTCGAGGGGAACACCGAGGGTCCCGGCACCACTTCATCTTAGCCCCTTTTCCCCTCCTGATCGCGACAGGAGAGTCGATTCCCCTGCGTGGTCCGGAAGGGGTTAACAGCCTTTCCGGCGCACCTCAGGATGAGGCCGGTCTCACGAGGAAATTCGAGACGAGCCACGTGGGTGGTGCCACATGCCGAACGCCCCCGATTCCCCGGTCCGCTCTTGAGAAGGACCCGAAGCCCGGACCCCTCTTCGAAGGCAACCCTGTGGGTGAAGGCACAACACGAAGGGGCACTGCCACCCCCATGCATCGTCCACAAAGACCCGCGGGTTCCACACACAGCTCGACGAGGGGCCTGAGACCCCCTGAGCAACTCGAGAGGCCAGCGGGTTTCCCTTCCTCAGACAAGACGAGGCCTGACTCTCCTGTCCCAACTCTGCAGCGACCCTGCGGTCGGAGTCCAAAACGGAGATGAAGCCTGAGGTTCCTGCCTCCCCTCGAGGTGAGGCCCTCTTCCGTTGCGCCAGACCCAGCGGAGTGCCGAGGGGCCCCGCCACCTCCACAGGATCCCTCGCCTCTCAGAGTCACCCTGGGAAGTTCCCTAAGGTCCCCGGCAGAAGGCGAGGGAAACGAGGGTTTCCCGCCGCCCCCCGACAAAGACCTCGAGAGTCCTTCTTCAACGCGTCTCGTGGCCCTAGTCCCCTCCCGTGACTCGAGAGCCAGGACGCGCTCCCCCTCGCCACGCGCATGGAGACCTGACTTCCCTGGCGCCGCACGAGAGGCTCCCTGAGATCCTCGTCGTGCCTCGGGAGAAAACCCCCACGGGCGCAGCAGCTCGAGGAAACCCCTGAGACGGCCCTGTCCTCGCGAGCTGAGGGCCTTCTTTTCCTGCATGGCCTGGAGAGCAATCGCGGGTCCTCTCTCCAAACGGAAGAGGAGGCTGGACTCCCTTGAGGCCGCTCAGGGGGCTCCAAGAGACGCGTGTCGCGACTCGAGAGGAGAGCGGAGTCCTTGGCTCCCCCTCGAGACGAGGCATGACTCCCCGGGGTAGCCTGGAATGCAACCCCGAGATCCCTGCCTTCCCTGGAGAGGAATATTAGGTCCCGGACACACGCCTAGGTGAGGTCTCTTCGGCCCTGCAGTGACCCGAGCGCAACCCCCAGCTTTACCTCGCAACTCGAGGGGAAGAATGGGCTTCCCAGGGCCAACCCAAGAGGGAGCCTGAGATCCCCGTCGTAACTCGAGAATCCCGCCGCAACTCGAGAAAACCACGTGGTTCCCACCTCTTGGCAAGATGAGGCCCTTGCCCGCGACGGCGTCTCAAGGGAAGTCCCCTGTTCCACCCTGAAGGGCGAAACGGTCCCTTACAGCCTTCCTGCGACCCCCAAAAGTTCCCCGACACGCCGGGTTCCCTCGAGGGGACCACCAAGTGTCCAGGCACCGCTTCATCTGAGCCCCATCTCCCCTCCTGATCGCGACAGGAGAGGCGATTCCCCTGCGTGGTCTGGAAGGGGTTCCCGGCCTTCCCGGCGCACCTCAGGATGAGGCCGGCCTCACGAGGAAATTCGAGACGAGCCACGTGGGTGGTGCCACATGCAGAACGCCCCCGATTCCCCGGTCCGCTCTTGAGAAGGACCCGAGGCTCGGACCCCTCTTGGAAGGCAACACTGTAGGGGAAGGCACAGCACGAAGGGGCACTGCCACCCCCGTGCATCGTCCGCAAAGACCCGCGGGTTCCACACACAGCTCGCCGAGGGGCCTGAGACCCCCTGAGCAACTCGAGAGGCCAGCGGGGTTCCCTTCCTCAGACAAGACGAGGCCTGACTCTCCTGTCCCAACTCTGCAGGGACCCTGTGGTCGGAGTCCGAAACGGAGAGGAAGCCTGAGGTTCCTGCCTCCCCTCGTGGTGAGGCCCTCTTCTGTTGCGCCAGACCCAGCAGAGTCCCGAGGGGCCCCGCCACCTCCACAGGATCCCTCGCCTCTCAGAGGCACCCTGGGAAGTTCCCTAAGACCCCTTGCAGAAGGCGAGGGAAAGGAGGGTTTCACGCCGCCCCCGAGAAAGACCTCGAGTGTCCTTCTACAACGCGTCTCGAGGCCCTAGTTCCCTCCTGTGACTCAAGAGCCATGATGCGCTCCCCCTCGCCACGCGCATGGAAACCTGACTTCCCTGGCGCCGCACGAGAGGCTCCCTGAGATACTCGTCGTGCCTCGGGAGAAAACCCCCACGGGCGCCGCAGCTCGAGGAAACCCCTGAGACGCCCCCATCCTCGCGAGCTGAGGGCCTTCTTTTCCTGCATGGCCTGAAGAGCAATCCCGGGTCCTCTCTCCAAACGGAAGAGGAGGCTGGACTCGCTTGAGGCCGCTCAGGGGGCTCCAAGAGACGCGCGTCGCGACTCGAGAGGAGAGCGGAGTCCTTGGTTTCCCCTCGAGACGAGGCCTGACTCCCCGGGGGAGCCTGGAATGCAACCCCGAGATCCCTGCTTCCCTGGAGAGGAATATTAGGTCCCGGACACACGCCTAGGTGAGGTCTCTTCGGCCCTGCAGTGACCTGAGCGCAACCCCCAGCTTTCCCTCGCAACTCGAGAGGAAGATTGGGCTTCCCAGGGCCAACCCAAGAGGAAGCCTGAGATCCCCGTCATAACTCGAGAATCCCGCCACAACTCGAGAAAAACCACGTGGTTCCCACCTCTTGGCAAGATGAGGCCTTTGCCCGCGACGGCGTCTCAAGGGAAGTCCCCTGTTCCACCCTGAAGGGCGAAACGGTCCCTGACAGCCTTCCTGCGACCCCCAAAAGTTCCCCAACACGCCGGTTTCCCTCGAGGGGAACACCGAGGGTCCCGGCACCACTTCATCTTAGCCCCTTTTCCCCTCCTGATCGCGACAGGAGAGTCGATTCCCCTGCGTGGTCCGGAAGGGGTTAACAGCCTTTCCGGCGCACCTCAGGATGAGGCCGGTCTCACGAGGAAATTCGAGACGAGCCACGTGGGTGGTGCCACATGCCGAACGCCCCCGATTCCCCGGTCCGCTCTTGAGAAGGACCCGAAGCCCGGACCCCTCTTCGAAGGCAACCCTGTGGGTGAAGGCACAACACGAAGGGGCTCTGCCACCCCCATGCATCGTCCACAAAGACCCGCGGGTTCCACACACAGCTCGACGAGGGGCCTGAGACCCCCTGAGCAACTCGAGAGGCCAGCGGGTTTCCCTTCCTCAGACAAGACGAGGCCTGACTCTCCTGTCCCAACTCTGCAGCGACCCTGCGGTCGGAGTCCAAAACGGAGATGAAGCCTGAGGTTCCTGCCTCCCCTCGAGGTGAGGCCCTCTTCCGTTGCGCCAGACCCAGCGGAGTGCCGAGGGGCCCCGCCACCTCCACAGGATCCCTCGCCTCTCAGAGTCACCCTGGGAAGTTCCCTAAGGTCCCCGGCAGAAGGCGAGGGAAACGAGGGTTTCCCGCCGCCCCCCGACAAAGACCTCGAGAGTCCTTCTTCAACGCGTCTCGTGGCCCTAGTCCCCTCCCGTGACTCGAGATCCAGGACGCGCTCCCCCTCGCCACGCGCATGGAGACCTGACTTCCCTGGCGCCACACGAGAGGCTCCCTGAGATCCTCGTCGTGCCTCGGGAGAAAACCCCCACGGGCGCAGCAGCTCGAGGAAACCCCTGAGACGGCCCTGTCCTCGCGAGCTGAGGGCCTTCTTTTCCTGCATGGCCTGGAGAGCAATCCCGGGTCCTCTCTCCAAACGGAAGAGGAGGCTGGACTCCCTTGAGGCCGCTCAGGGGGCTCCAAGAGACGCGTGTCGCGACTCGAGAGGAGAGCGGAGTCCTTGGCTCCCCCTCGAGACGAGGCATGACTCCCCGGGGTAGCCTGGAATGCAACCCCGAGATCCCTGCCTTCCCTGGAGAGGAATATTAGGTCCCGGACACACGCCTAGGTGAGGTCTCTTTGGCCCTGCAGTGACCCGAGCGCAACCCCCAGCTTTACCTCGCAACTCGAGGGGAAGATTGGGCTTCCCAGGGCCAACCCAAGAGGGAGCCTGAGATCCCCGTCGTAACTCGAGAATCCCGCCGCAACTCGAGAAAAACCATGTGGTTCCCACCTCTTGGCAAGATGAGGCCCTTGCTCGTGACGGCGTCTCAAGGGATGTCCCCTGTTCCGACCTGAAGGGCGAAACGGTCCCTGACAGCCTTCCTGCGACCCCCAAAAGTTCCCCGACATGCCGGGTTCCCTCGAGGGGAACACCGAGGGTCCTGGCACTGCTTCATCTGAGCACCTTCTCCCCTCCTGATCGCGACAGGAGAGTCGATTCCCCTGCGTGGTCCGGAGGGGTTCCCGGCCTTCCTGGCGCACCTGAGGATGAGGCCGGTCTCACGAGGAAATTCGAGAGGAGCCACGTGGGTGGGGCCACATGCCGAACGCCCCCGATTCCCCGGTCCGCTCTTGATAAGAATACGATGCCCGGGCACCTCTTCGAAAGCAAACCTGTGGATGAATGCACAACACGAAGGAGTACTGACATCCCCATGCATAGTACGGAAAAACACGTAGATTCCAAACACAGATCGACAAGTGTCCTGTCATCCCTTGAAGAACTAGAGCGGCATGCGGAGTTCCGTTCCTCCAAACAAGAGAAGGCCTGACTCTCCTTTCCCAACTCTGCAGGGACCGTGCGATCGGAGTCAGAAATGTAGATGAAACCTGACGTTCCTGCATCAACTCGAAATGAGGCCCTCTTCCATTGCACCATACCCAGTGGAGTCCCGAGAGGCCCCTCCCAACTCCACAGTATCCCTGACTTCTCAGAGGCACCCTCAGAAGCTCTCTGCGGTCACTGGCACAAGTCGAGTGAACCCAGGGTTTCCTGCTGCATTCTGAGAAAGACCTCGAGAGTCCTTCTTTACCGCGTCTTGAGGCCCGATACCCTACCATGACTGGAGAGCAATGACGCATTTCCCTGGCCACGCCCATTGAAACCTAACTTCCCTGGCGCCACACGAGAGGCTCCCTGCGCTCCCCGTCCTACCTCATGAAAACCCCACACTGGCACCGCCGCTCGAGAAATCACATGAGACGCCCCCGTCATCGTAAGATGAGGGCCTTCTTTTCCTACATGACCTAGAGAGCAATCCCGAGTCCACTCTCCAAACTCCACTGGAGGCCTGTCTCCCTTTAGGCCACTCAGTAGCCTCCAAGAGATACACGTCGCTACTCTAGAGGAGAGCGGAGTCCGTTGCTTCCCCTCGAGCTGAGGCCTGACTACTTGGATGAGTCTGGAATGGGATCCCGAGATCCGTGTCGCCCCTGTAGAGGAAAACTCGGTCCTGGACACAAGCCTAAATGAGGTCTTTTTTGTCCTGCATTGACTCAAGTGCAATCCCCAGCTCTCCCTCGCAACTCGAATGGAAGATTGGACTTCCCTGGGCCAAGACAAGAGGAAACCTGTATTCCCCGTTGTAACTCAAGAATCCTGACGCAACTCGAGAAAAAACACGTGGGTCCCCCGTCAGCGCTAGATGAGGCCCTTGCCCACTACAGCGTCTCAAGAGAAGACCCAGGTTCCGTCTTGAAGTGCAAAACGGTACTTGGCACCCTTGATGCAACCCGAAAAGTTACCCGACTTACCAGTTTCACTCAAGGGGAGCACCGAGGTTCCCGGCACTACTTCATCTGAGCCCTTTCTCTCCTCCTGATCCCGAAAGGAGGGTCGATTCCCCTGCTTTGTCTGGAAAGGGTTCCCGGACTTTCCTGCGCGCCTCAGGATGAGGCCGATCTCACGAGGAAATTCGAGATGTAGCCTCGTGGGTGGTGCAACATGCTGAAAGACCCTGATTTCCCGGTCCGCACTTGAGGAGAACCCGATGCCCGGACACCTCTTCGAAGGCAACCCTGTGGATGAAGGCACAACAGGAAGGAGCACTGACACCCCCGTGCATCTCCGAAAAACCCTCAGGTTCCACACACATCACGAAAAGTGGTGTCATCATTGAACAACTTGAGATGTAAGCGGAGTTCCATTCCTCCGCAGAACACGAGACCTGACACTCCTGAGCAAACTCAGCAGGGACCCTGCAATCTGAGTCAGATCCGGCTCCAGGAAGTCAGGAGCAGAACCCTGAGGTTCCTGCCTCAACTCGAGATGAGGCTCTCTTCCATTGCACCAAACCCAGAGGAGTCCCGAGAGGCCTCTCCGAAATCCATAGTATCCCTGATTTCTCAGAGGCACCCTGAGAAGCTCCCTGAGGTCACCGGCACAAGTCAAGGGAACCCAGGGTTTCCTGCCGCAACCCTAGAAAGACATCGAGAGTCCTTTTTCAACCCGTCATGAGGCCCGATTCCCCTACCCTGACTGGAGAGCAATGACGCGCTCCCCCTTGCCCCGCCCATGGAGACCTGACTTCCCTGTTGCCACACGAGAGGCTACCTGAACTCCCCGTCGTACCTCGTGAGAAACCCCACACTGGCGCCACAGCTCGAGAAAACCCACGAGACGCCCCCGTCATCTCGAGATGTGGGCCTTCTTCTCCTGCATGGCCTGGAGAGCAATCCCGAGTCCTCTCTCCAAACTGAAGAGGAGGGTTGACTCCCTTTAGACCACTCAGTGGGCTCCAAGAGATATGCGTCGCAACTCGAGAGGAGAGCGGAATTCTTTGCTTCCCCTATATACCAGGCCTGACTCCTCAGGTGAGTCTGGAATGCAACCCCGAGATCCCTGTCGCCCCTGGAGAGGAACATTAGGTCCTAGACACAAGCATAGATGAGGTCTCATTTGCCCTGAAGTGACTCGAGAGCAATCCCCTGCTGTCCCTCGCACCTCGAATGGAAGAATGGACTTCCCTGGGACAACACAAGAGGAAGCCTGAATTCCCCGTCGTAATTCGAAAATCCCGCCGCAACTCGAGAAAAACCACGTGGTACCCCCGTCATCGCAAGATGAGGCCCTTGCCAGCTACAGCGTCTCAGGAGAAGCCCCACGTTCCATCTTGAAGTTTAAAACGATAATTGGCAACCTTGATGTTACCACAAAAGTTCCCCGACACCCTGGTCTCACTCGAGGGGAACACCAAGGTTCGGTGCACCGCTTGTTCTGAGCCCCTTATCCCCTCCTGATCACGACGGGAGGGTCGATTACCCTGCTTTGTCTGGAAGGGGTTCCGGACCTTCCCGGCGCACCTCAGGATGAGGCCGGTCTCACGAGGAAATTCGAGACGTAGCCTTGTGGTTGGTGCCACACGCCGAAAGACCCCGATTTCCATGTCTGCTCTTGATAAGAACCCAATGCTAGGACACCTCTTCGAAGGCAATCCTGTGGACGAAGGCACAAAACGAAGGGGTCTGACACCCTCGTGCATCGTTGGAAAAGCCCGCAAGTTCCACATACAGATCGACAAGTGGCTTGTCACCCCATGAACAACTCGAGAGGCAAGAGGAGTTCAATTCCTCCACACAAGACGAGGCCTGACTCTCCTGTCCCAACTCTGCATGGACACTGAGATCCGATTCAGAAATGGAGAGGAACCATGAGGTTCCTGCCTCAACTCGAGATAAGGCCCTCTTCTACTGCACCAAACCCAGTGGAGTTCGGAGCGGCCCCTCCCAACTGCACAGTATCCCTGACTTCTCAGAGGCACCCTGAGAAGCTCCCTGAGGTCACGGGCATAAGTCGAGGGAACCCAGGGTTTCCTGCCATAACCTGAGAAAAACCTCGAGAGTCCTTCTTCACGCGTCTTGATGCCCGATTCCCCTACCATGACTGGAGAAAAATGACGCGCTCCCCCTCACCACGCGCATGAAGATCTGACTTCCCCGGAACCACATGAGAGGCTCCCTGAGTACCCCATCGTACCTCGTGAGAAAACCCACAGTGGCGCCGCAGTTCGAGAAAAACCACAAGATGCCCCCGTCAAGGAGAGATGCGGGCCTTCTTTTCCTGCCTGACCTGGAGAGCAATCCCTGGTCCTCTCTCCAAACTTCACAGGAGGATTGACTCCCTTTAGGCCACTCAGTTGGGTCCAAGAAATACCCGGTGCGACTCGAGAGGAGAGCGGAGTCCTTTGCTTCCCTCGAGACGAGGCCTGACTCACCGGGTGAGTTTGGAATGCAACCCCGAGATCCCTGTCGCCCCTGGAGTGGAACATTATGTCCTAGACACAAGCCTAGATGACGTCTATTTTGCCCTACAGTGACTCGGGAGCAACCTCCATCTCTCCCTCACAATTTGAATGGAAGATTGGTCTTCCCAAGGTCAACACAAGAGGAAGTCTGAATTTCCCATCGTAATTCGAGAATTCAGCCTCAAGTCTTAAAAACCATGTGGTTCCCCCTTCATCGCAATATGAGGCCCTTGCCAGCTAGAGTCTCAAGAGAAGTCCCACGTTCCATCTTAAAGTTCGAAATGCTACTTGGCACCCTTGATGCGACCCAAAAGTTCCCCAACATACCGGTCTCAGTCCAGGGGAACACCGAAGTTCCCGGAGTCTCCAGGGAAGTCCCATGTTCCGTCCTTAAGTGCGAAACGGTAATTGACACCCTTGATGCGACCGCAAAAGTTCGCCGACACGCTGGGTTCTCTCGAGGGGAACACCGAGGGTCCCGGCACCACTTCATCTGAGCCCTTCTCCCCTCCTGATCGCGATAGGAGAGTCGATTCCCCTGCTTTCTCTGGAAGGGGTTCCCGGCCTTCCTGGTGCACCTCAGGATGAGGCCGGTCTCAGGAGGAAATTCGAGACTAGCCATGTGTGAGGTGCCACGTGCCGAACAACCCCGATTTTGCGGTCCGCTCTTGATAAGAACCCGATGCCTGGACACCTCTTCGAAGGCAACCCTGTGAGTGAAGGCACAACACGAAGGGGCACTGACACCCCCGTGCATCATCCGGAAAAACCCGCAGGGTCTACTCACAGCTCGACAAGGGGCCTGAGACTCCCGGAACAACTCGAGAGGCAACCAGAATTCCATTCCTCAGACAAGACGAGGCATGACTCTCCTGTCCCAACACTGCAGGGACCGTGCAGTCGGAGTCAGAATCGGAGAGGAAGCCTGAGGTTCCTGCCTCCCCTCGAGATGAGGCCCTCTTCCATTGCGACGAACCCAGCAGAGTCCCGAGAGGCCCTGCCAACTCCACAGCATCCCTCACCTCTCAGAGGCACCCTGGGAAGTTCCCTATAGTCCCCTGCAGAAGTCGAGGGAAACGAGGGATTCCCGCCGCCACCCGAGAAAGACCTCGAGAGTCCTTCTTCAACGCGTCTTGAGGCCCTAGTCGCTTCCCTTGACTCGAGAGTGATGACCAGCTCCCCCTCGCCATGCGCATGGAGACATGAGTTCCCTGGCGCCGCACGAGAGGCTCCCTGAGGTCCTTGTCATGCCTCGTGAGAAAACACCCACGGGCGCTGCAGCCTGAGGAAACCCATGAGACGCCCCCGTCCTCGCGAGCTGAGGGCCTTCTTTTCCTGCCTGGCCTGGAGAGCAATCACGAGTCCTCTCTCCAAACTGAAGAAGAGGCTCGACACCCTTGAGTCCACTCATTGGGCTCCAAGAGATCCGTGTCGCGACTTGAGAGGAAAGCGGAGTCCTCTGCTTCCCCTCGAGGTGAGGCCTGACTTCCCGGGGGAGTCTGGAATGCAAACCCGAGATCCCTGTCTTCCCTTGAGAGGAATATTAGGTCCTGGACACACGCCTCGATGAGGTCTCTTTGGCCCTGTAGTGACTCGAGCAGAACCCCCAGCTTTCCCTCGCAACTCCAGGGGAAGATTGGGCTTCCCAGGGCCAACCCAGGAGGAAGCCTGAAATCCCCGTCGTTTTCGAGAATCCAGACGCAACTCGAGAAAAACGAAGTGGTTCCAACGTCTTCACAGGATGAGGCCCTTGCCCGCTACAGCGTCTCCAGGGAAGTCCCATGTTCCGTCCTGAAGTGGGAAACGGTACTTGGCTCCCTTGATGCGACCCCTAAAGTTCCCTGAAACGCCGGGTTCCCTCGAGTGGAACACCTAGAGTCCCGGCCCCACTTCATCTGAGCCCCATCTCCCCTCCTGATCGCGACAGGAGATTCGATTCCCGTGCTTTGTGTGGAAGGTGTTCCCGGCCTTCCCGGCGCACCTCAGGATGATGCTGGTCTCACGAGGAAATTCGAGATGAGCCACGTGTGTGGTGCCACATGCCGAACGACCCCGATTTCCCGGTCCACTCTTGAAATGAACCCGATACCCGGACACCTCTTTGAAGGCAACCCTGTGGGGGAAGACACAAAATGAAGGGGCAATGACACCCCCGTGCATCTTCTGGAAACACCCGCAGGTTCCACACACAGCTCGACAAGGGGCCTGAGACCCACTGAACGACTCGAGAGGCAAGCAGAGTTCCATTACTCAGACAAGATGAGGCCTGACTCTCCTGTCCCAACCCTGCAGGGACCCTGCGGTCGGAGTCAGAAATGGAGAGGAAGCTGAGGTTCCTGCCTCCAATCGAGATGAGGCCCTCTTTCATTTCGTCAAACCTAGTGGAGTCCCGAGAGGCCCCTCTAACTCCTCAGTATCCCTCACCTCTCAGAGGCACCTGGGAAGTTCACTAAGGTCCCCGGTAGAGGTCGAGGGAAACGAGTGTTTCCCACCCCAACCCAAGAAAGACCTCGAGAGTCCTTCTTAAATGCGTCTTGAGGCCCTAGTCCCTCCCATGACTCGAGAGCAATGACGCGATCTGCCTGGCCACACGCATGGAGGTCTGACTTCTCTGGCGCTGCACGAGAGGCTCCCTGATCTCCCCATCATATCTCGTGAGAAACCCCACACTGGCGCCGCAGCTCGAGAAAACCCATGAGACACTCCCGTCATCACGAGAGGAGGGCCATCTTTAACTGCATGGTATGCAGATGAAGCGTGAACCTTCGGTCCAAGCTACACAGGACGCTTGACTCCCTTTAGGCCACTCATTGGGCTCCAAGAGTTACATGTCGCGACTCGAGAGTATAGTGGAGTCCTTTGCTTCCACTCGAGACGAGGCGTGACCCACCGGGTGAGACTGGAATGCGACCCCGATATCCCTGTTGCCCCTGGAGAGGAACACTACGTCCTGGACCCAAGCCTAGATGAGGACTCTTTGCCCTGAAGTGACTCGAGAGCAACCCCCAGCTCTCTCTTACAAGTTGAATGGAAGATTGGACTTGCTGGGCCAACACAAGAGGAAGCCTGAATTCCCCGTCGTAACTCGAGAATCCCGCCACATCTCGAGAAAAACCACGTGTTTCCCTCGTCATCGCAATATGAGGCCCTTGCCCGCTAGAGCATCTCCAGAGAATTCCCACGTTCCGTCTTGAAGTGCGAAACTGTACTTGGCACCCTTGATGCGACATCAAAAGTGCCGTGACATACCGGTCTCACTCGAGGGGACCACCGAAGTTCCCGGCACCACTTCATCTGAGCCCCTTCTCCCCTTCTGATCGCGACCGGTAGGTCAATTCCCGTGCTTTGTCTGCAAGGGTTTCCCTACCTTCCCGGCGAACCTCAGGATGAGGCCGGGCTCCTGAGGAAATTCGAGATGTAGCCTCGTGGGTGGTACCACATGCTGAAAGACCCCAATTTTCTGGTATGCTCTTGAAAAGAACCCGATGCCCGGACACCTCTTTGAAGGCAACCCTGTGGATGAAGGCACAACACGAAGGGGCACTGACACCCCTCTGCATCATCCGGAAAAACCCACAGGTTCCACACACAGCTCAACAAGAGGCCTGTCACTCCATGAACAACTCGCAAGGAAAGCGGAGATCCATTCCTCCACAGAAGACGAGGCGTGACTCTCTTGTCCATACTCTGCAGGTACTCTGCGACCCGAGTCAGAAATGGAGAGGACCCCTGAGGTTCCTGCCTGCATACGAGATGAGGCCCTCTTCAATTGCACCAAACCCAGTTGAGTAACGAAAGGCACCTCCCAAATCCACAGTGTCCCTGACTTCTCAGAGGCACCCTGAGAAGTTGCCTGAGGTCACCGACACAATTCGAGGGAACCCAGGGTTCCCTGCCGCAACCCGAGAAAGACCTCGAGAGTCCTTCTTCAATGCGTCTTGAGGCCCGATTCGCCTACTATGACTCGAGAGCAATCACGCACTCCCCTTCACCACACGCACGGAGACTTGACGTCCCTAGCACCACACGAGAGGCTCTCTGAGCTCCCCGTTGTACCTCGTGAGAAATCTGATACTGGCGCCACAGCTGGAGAAAACCCACGAGACGCCCCCGTCATCGCAAGATGAGGGCCTTTTTTCCTGCATGGCCAGGAAAACAATCCCGAGTCATCTCTCCAAACTCCATAGGAGGCTTCACTCCCTTTACGCCACGCAGTGGGCTCCAAGAGATACCCGTCGCGACTTGACAGGAGAGCGGAGTCCTTTTTTTCCCCTCAAGACGAGGCCTGACTCTCCGGGTGAGTCGAGAATGCAACCCTGAGATCTCTGTTGGCCCAGTAGTGGAACAATAGGTCCTGGACACAAGCGTAGATGATGTCTATTTTGCCCTGCAGTGACTGGAGAGCAATCCCCAGTTCTAACTCGCAACTCGAATGGAATACTGGATTTTCCTGGCGCCACACAAGAGGCTCCCTAAGATCCCCGTGGTACTTCATGAGACACCCCACACTGGCGCAGCAGCTCGAGAAAACCCACGAGATGCCACCGTCATCTCGAGATGAGGGCCTTCTTTTCCTGCATGGCCTGGAGTCCAATCCCGAGTCCTCTCTCCAAACTCCACAGGAGGCTTGACTCCCTTTAGTACACCCAGTGGGCTCCAAGAGATACCCATCACGACTCGAGACGAGAGCGGAATTCTTTGCTTACCCTCGAGGTGAGAACTGACTCCCCGGATGAGTCTGGAATGCAAACCCGAGATCCCTGTCGCCCCTGGAGAGCAACATTAGATCCTGGACACAAGCCTAGATTAGGTCTCTTTTGCCCTGCAGTGACTCTAGCGCAATCCCCAGCTCCCCCTCGCAACCCGAATGGAAGATTGGATTTCAAGGCCAACAAGAGGAAGCCTAAATTCCCGGTCATAACTCGAGAATCCCGCCGCATCTTGAGCAAAACCACGTGGTTCTCCCGTCATCGTAAGATGAGGCCTTTGCCCGCTACAGCGTTTCAAAAGATGTCCCAGGTTCCATCTTGAAATGTGAAACGGTACTTGGCACCCTTGATGCGACCCCAAAAGTCCCCCAACACGCCGGTCTCACTCAAGGGGAACACCGAGGTTCCCGGCACCACTTCATTTAAGCCCCTTCTCCCCTCCTGATCGTGACCGGTGGGTCGATTCCCCTGCTTTGTCTGCAAGGGGGCCCGACCTTCCCTGCACAACTCAGGATGAGGCCGGTCTCATGGGGAAATTCGATACGTAGCTTTGTGGGTGGTGCCGCTTGCTGAAAGACTCCAATTTCCCGGTCCGCTCTTGATAAGAATCCGATGCTCGGACACCTCTTGGAAGGCAGCCTTGAGTATGAAGGTACAACACGAAGGGGCACTAACACACCTGTGCATCATCCGGAAAAACGGGCAGGTTACACACACAGCTCGACAAGTGGCCTGTCACCTCGAGAACAACTCGAGAGGCAAGAGGAGTCCCATCCTCCAGAAAAGACGAGGCCTGACTCTCCTGTACCAACATGCAGGGACCTTGCGATCTGAGTCAGAAATGGAGAGGAACACTGAGGTTCCTGCTTCAACTCGAGATGAGTCCCTCTTACATTCCACCAAATGCAGAGGAGTCTCGAGAGGCCCCTCCAAACTGCACAGTATCCCTGACTTCTCAGAGGCACTCTGAGAAGCTCCCTGAGGTCGCAGGCACAAGTCAAGGGAACCCTGGGTTTTATTCAGTGACCCGAAGAAGACCTCGAGAGTCCTTCTTCAACCCGTCTTGAGGCCCGATTACCCTACCATGACTCGAGAGCAATGACGATCTCCCCCTAGCCATCTCATGGGGACCTGACTTCCCTGGCGCCACACGAGAGGCTCCCTGAGCTCCCTCTCGTACCTCGTCAGAAACCCGGCACTAGCGCGGCAGTCTAGAAAACCCACAAGACGCCGCCGTCATGGCCAGATGAGGGCCTTCTTTTCCTGCATGGCCTGGAGAGGAATCCCGAGTCCTCTATCCAAACACCACAGGAGGCTTGACTCCCTTTATGGCACACAGTGGGCTCCAAGACATACCCATCGCGACCAAAAAAAACAGCAGAGTTCTTTGCTTCCCCTTGAGATGAGGCCTGATTCCCCGGGTGAGTCTGGTATGCAAGCCCGAGATCCCTGTCGCCCCTAGGGACGAACATTAAGTCCTGGACACAAGCCTAGATGAGGTCTATTTTGCCCTGCAGTGACTCGACGGCAATCCCCAGCTCTCCCTTGAAACTCGAATGGAAGATAGGACTTCCCTGGGCCAACACATGAGGAAGACTGTATTCCCTGTCAAAACTCGAGAATCCCGCCACAACTCGAGAAACGCCACGTGGTTCCCCCGTCATCGCAAGATGAGGCCCTTGCCCCCTACAGCGTCTCAAGAGAATTCCCACGTTCCGTCTTGAAGTGCGAAACGGTATTGGCACCCTTGATGCGACCTCAAAAGTTCCTCGCCACACCAGTCTGACACAAGGTGAACACCGAGGTTCCCAGCACCACTACATCTGGGCCCCTTCTCCCCTCCTGATCGCGACAGGAGGGTCGATTCCCCTGTTTTGTCTTGAAGGGGTTCCCGCCTTTCGCGGTGCATCTCAGGATGAGGCCGGTCTCACGAGGATATTCGAGACATAGCCTCGTGGATGGTGACACATGCCAAAAGACCTCGATTTCCCGGTCTGCTCTTGATAAGATCCCAATGCCCGGACACCTCTTTGAAGATAACCCTTTTGATGAAGGCACAACACGAAGGGGCACTGACACCCCCGGGTATCGTCCGCAGAAACCCGCAGGTACCACACACAGCTCGAGAAGTGACCTGTCACCCCGTGAACAACTGGAGAGGCAAGCAGAGTTCCATTCCTCCACACAAGACGAGGCCTGACTCTCCTGTTCGAACTCTGCAGCGAAACTGCGATCCGAGTCAGATCTGGCCCAGGGGAAGTCAGGAGAGGAAACATGAGTTTCCTGCCTCCACTCGAGATGAGGCCCTCTTCCATTGCACCAAACCCAGTGGAGTCCCGAGAGGCCCCTCCCAACTGCACAGTATCCCTGACTTCTCAGAGGCACCCTTAGACCTTCCTGAGATCACCGGCACAAGTCGAGGGAACCAAGGGTTTCCTGCCCCAACCCGTAAAAGACCTCGAGAGTCCTTCTTCAACGCGTCTTGAGGTGCGATTCCCCTACCATGACTCGAGAGCAATGACGCGCTCCCCCTAGCCACGCGCATAGAAACCTGACTTCCCTGGCACCACAGGAGAGGCTCCCTGAGCTCCCCATTATACCTCGTGAGCAACACCACACTGGAGCCGCAGCTCGAGAATACCCACGAGACACCCCAGTCCTCACGAGATGAGGGCCTTCTTTTGCTGTATGGCCTGGAGAGCAATCCTGAGTCCTCTCTCCAAACTCCACAGGAGGCTTGACTCATTTTAGGCCACACAGTGAGCTCCAAGATATACCCGTCGCAACTTCACAGGAGAGCAGTGTCCTTGGCTTCCCCTCGAGACGAGGCCTGATTCCCCGGGTGAGTCGAGAATGCAATGCCGAGATAGCTGTCGCCCCAGCAGAGGAACATTAGGTCCTGGACACAAGCCTAGATGAGCTCTATTTGGCCCTGCAGTGTCTCGAGAGCAATCCCCAGTTCTAACTCGCAATTCGAATGAAAACTGGACTTCCCTGGGCCAGTTGAAGAGGAAGCCTGAATTCCCCGTCGTCACTCGACAATCCCGCCGCAACTCGAGAAAAAACACGTGGTTCCAACGTCTTCGCAAGATGAGGCCCTTGCCCACTACGGCGTCTCAAGGGAAGTCCATTGTTCCGCCCTGAAGTGCGAAACGGTACCTGACACCCTTCGTGAGAACCCCAAAAGTTCCCCGACACCCCGGGTTCCCTCGAAGGGAACACCGAGAGTCCCGGCACCGCTTCATCTGAGCCCCTTCTCCTCTCCTGATCACGACAGGAGAGTCGATTCCCCTGCGTGGTCCGGAAGGGGTTCCCGGCCCTCCCGGCGCACCTCAGGATGAGGCCGGTCTCACGAGGAAATTCGAGACGAGCCACGTGGGTGGTGCCACATGCCAAACGCCCCCGATTCCCCGGTCCGCTCTTGAGAAGGACCCGAGGCCCGGACCCCTCTTCGAAGGCAACCCTGTGGGTGAAGGCACAACACGAAGGGGCACTGACACCACCGTGCATCGTCCGCAAAGACCCGCGGGTTCCACACACAGCTCGACGAGGGGCCTGAGACCCCCTGAACAACTCGAGAGGCAAGCGGGGTTTCCTTCCTCAGACAAGACGAGGCCTGACTCTCCTGTCCCAACTCTGCAGGGACCCTGCGGTCGCAGTCCGAAACGGAGAGGAAGCCTGAGGTGCCTGCCTCCCCTCTAGGTGAGGCCCTCTTCCGTTGCGCCAGACCCAGCGGAGTCCCGAGAGGCCCCGACAACTCCACAGGATCCCTCACCTCTCAGAGGCACCCTGGGAAGTTCCCTAAGGTCCCCGGCAGAAGGCGAGCGAAACGAGGGTTTCCTGCCGCCACCCGAGAAAGACCTCGTGAGTCCTTCTTCAACGTGTCTCGAGGCCCTAGTCCCCTCCCGTGACTCGAGAGCCATGACGTGCTCCCCCTCGCCACGCGCATGGAGACCTGACTTCCCTGGCGCCGCACGAGAGGCTCCCTGAGATTCTCGTCGTGCCTCGGGAGAAAACCCCCACGGGCGCCGCAGCTCGAGGAAACCCCTGAGACGCCCCCGTCCTCGCGAACTGAGGGCCTTCTGTTCCTGCATGGCCTGGAGAGCAATCCCGGGTCCTCTCTCCAAACGGAAGAGGAGGCTGGACTCCCTTGAGGCCGCTCAGGGGGCTCCAAGAGATCCGGGTCGCAATTCAAGGGGAGAGCGGAGTCCTTGGCTTCCCCTCGAGACGAGCCCTGACTCCCCGGGGTAACCTGGAATGCAACCCCGAGATCCCTGCCTTCCCTGGAGAGGAATATTAGGTCCCGGACACACGCCTAGGTGAGGTGTCTTGGGCCCTGCAGTGACTCGAGCGCAACCCCCAGCTTTCCCTCGCAACTCGAGGGGAAGATTGGGCTTCGCAGGGCCAACCCAAGAGGAAGCCTGAGATCCCCGTCGTAACTCAAGAATCCGCCGCAACTCGAGAAAAACCACGTGGTTCCCACGTCTTCATAAGATGACGCCCTTGCTCGCGACGGCGTCTGAAGGGAAGTCCCCTGTTCCGCCCTGAAGGGCGAAACGGTCCCTTACAGCCTTCCTGCGACCCCCAAAAGTTCCTCGACATGCCGGGTTCCCTCGAGGGTAAAACCGAGGGTTCTGGCCCCACTTCATCTGAGCCCCTTCTCCCCTCCTGATGGCGACAGGAGAGTCGATCCCCCTGCGTTGTCTGGAAGGCTCCCCGGCCTTCCCGGCATACCTCAGGATGTAGCCGGCCTCACTAGGAAATTTGAGACTAGCCCCGTGGGTGGTCCCACATGCCGAAAGACCCCGATTTCCCTGTCCGCTCTTGAAAAGAACCCGAGGCCCGGACACCTCTTCGAAGGCAACCCAGTGGGTGAAGGCACAACACGAAGGGGCACTGTCACCGTCGTGCATCATCCGGAAACACCCGCAGGTTCCACACACAGCTGAACAAGGGGCCTGAGACCCCCTGAACACCTCGACAGGCAAGCGGAGTTCCCTTCCTCAGACAAGACGATTCATGACTCTCCTGTCCCAACTCTGCAGGGACCCTGCGGTTGGAGTCCGAAACGAAGAGGAAGCCTGAGGTTCCTGCCTTTCCTGGAGATGAGGCCCTCTTCCATTGCGCCAAACCCAGCATAGCCCTGAGACGCCCCGCCAACTCCACAGCATCCCTCATCTGTCAGAAGCACACTGGGAAGTTCCCTAAGGTCACCGGTAAACTTTTATTGCACAAGGTCCACATGAAAAGGCCCACGCAGCAGGACAGCCACAGATTCTGTCTGCCATTAAAGGGCAGTAAGGTGCCCTCCCCCCTTCTTTGCTGCCTCGGCAGCCACCAGGGTGCAATTCGCGTACCCTTCCCTTTCCCATCCTAGCAGGTGCTCCAGGGCCCGCTGGCCTACAAAGTGCCAGAAGCAGGGCTTGGCCAGCCGGCCATAATTCAGGCTTCTGTCCCTAGGACTTCCAGCGGACACTAGGCTGCTTGGGAAAACCGCGCAGACTCTGAGGTTTTTCAGCAGAGGGGTGGAGTGGTAAAGGCCTTGACCCCAAAGACGAGGCCTTCCTGCGACCGCCAGGTTGGGGAGCTCTGAGACTGTGCCAACACAGGGCGGAATACATGGTTCCCTGCTCCACGCAGTCCCCGTTCCCTTACCTGTGTTCCGCACCCCTCCGCTGTGGCCAATGGATGCCGATCCTTGGGGATCCAGGAGTTCACGAAATGGGCATTCCCAGCCGCAATGGTGACCCCCAACAGCACATCTGGAAAGCCCTCCCCCACCCCCGCCAGGAGCCAACCCCCGCTGCGAACGGACCCCCACCCCGCCCTGCGCCGCCAGGTTTTGCCCCGGCCCTGTTGGGCTCCCGGCGGGTTCCCAGCCACATTGGCGACCCCCGGGAGCACAACAGGGACCGACCACCCACCCACAGCTAGCGGAATCTCGACCTGTGCAGCCCAGGTTTACCCCACCCTGGCTGAGCTCCCTGCGCGTTTCCAGCCACAGTGGCCATCTCCGAGAGCACAACTGGGAAGCCCTCCCCTACCCCCGCCAGGAGCCGACACCCGCCCTGCGCCGCCCGGGTTCGCCCCGCCCCTGCCGCGCTCCAGGGGCGCTGCCCACCTTCACCAGCGGCTCTCGGTGAGCCCCGTCCCCACGCCCGGTTCCAGGAGAGGCTCTCGGACCTCGCTGCTGCCGCCAGGTCAAACATGAGGACAATACATACACCCCACAGAGACAATCCAAGCTGTCTATGATTTAGGGATAAAACGAGGACTACAGAAAGGCAAGATGACCTGACCTAGGAGGGCCATGATATTCTATAGAACCAGACAAAGTTGGTTACCAAGGAAACTTTTTTCCTTGGAACCCGGAAAGCTGGTTCTTTGCATATGCAATGACCAACAATTAGCTTGTTACCCAAGCCTGCCTTACTGTCACCCCCATCCCCCCACTCCCCAGAAGACTGGCTCAAAGAAATATTTTAAATCTCAGGCGGAAACCTGGAAGATGTCTTGTCTGTCTGTTTGGATTAAGGTATGTGTCAGTGTGAGCCTTGTGTTTTTTGATAATATTGCTCAAGTTCTGTGTTCTGATTTCAATGGTCTCAAGACAAGGCAGCCCTTCCAAATCAAACTGCTGGAAATATAAGAAAACATTGACCTAAATGAATGTCAGAGTCCCGTGAACTGGGAACTAGTCAATATTAAATATCTAGTATTTTTGGTTTTGCTCCTCCATTATAGACATGTCTAAGAGTCAACAACATTAAGCACAACATGTTCATAGTGCCTAGGTTTCTTTTGAGGTAAAAATTGCTCTATTGTTATATCTGTCACAAGCTTGTCAGCAAGAAACTACCTGGAAACGACAACAACAAAAGTAAAAAATGTAAATGTGATATGAGCTTTTAGACAAACTCTTTACAATAATTATACTCTAAAATATCTGCCTCTCATAGTCTTGATTGAAGGCAGAGGAGAAGGGGATGACAGAGGATACGATGGTTGGATGGCATCACTGACTCGATGGACATGAGTTTGAGCAAGCCCCTGGAGCTGGTGACGGACACGGAAGCCTAGCGTCCTTCAGGCCACGGGGTCCCAAAGAGTCAGACACGACTGAGCAACTGAACTGAACTGAACTAACAAACGTTTCTCCAGGTGTTTTGGTTACCCAAGTTTCTATCCTTGTGACGACAGTGTATTGAATAGCTAGGTCATTTCCAAATAAATGAAAGTTCTGAAACATTCACGACTTGAAAGGACCTCCCTTTTACACAGAAACAAAAGAGATTTTTGACTCTCCATGAATAGTGTCTGGCACCATCCTGACATGTTAAATGTAAGAAAGCAATTGTTTTGTTTTGTTTTGTTCTGTTCTTGGGGGTGGGGGGAGGGGGGCGGGCTATAGCCAATGCCAATATAAAAGTCAGTTCTTGGTTGCTGAAAGGAAATGTATGACTTGTTATATCAAGAAAGTATGTGGAATGCAATGGCACTTGAGGAAGGAAAACGAAGTAGTTCTGTCTTACAGGTGGCAGTTTCAGGATGGGAGAAGCAAAGGAATGGGTACAGAATGGGATAAGGAGGTTGTAGGGAAAGTGGACCCCCAGAAAAGAGTTCTGTGCCTAGCACAAGTTTTCTTGAGATGTCGAACTGCCTTTGCTAATGGAGTTTAAGTTTCTTTACCTCTTAAGTGATCTCTTCTAGGTTGACCTAGAACAGAAATCTTTGGTTAGCTTTGGCTAAGTGGAGAAGTAGTGTTTCACGGTGACATATATGATCCTTCCTGACTGTTTGCAGCCCTTTTGATATCGATGCCTTGCTTCTGCTGCTGCTGCCGCCGCCGCTGCTGCTAAGTCGTTTCAGTCGTGTCCGACTCTGTGCGACCCCATAGACGGCAGCCCACCAGGCCCCGCAGTCCCTGGGGTTCTCCAAGCAAGAACACTGGAGTGGGTTGCCATTTCCTCCTCCCATGCATGAAAGTGAAAAGTGAACGTGAAGTCGCTCAGTGGTGTCCGACTCTTAACCACCCCATGGACTGCAGCCTACCAGGCTCCTCCATCCATGGGATTTTCCACGCAAGAGTACTGGAGTGGGGTGCCATTGCCTTCTCCCATATCTATGCACAAGCCTGCCTAAATAATTGACTTCTAGCTAGCTTTGGGATGCCAATGACCATCCACCCTTACCAGGCAACAGAGAAGAGAAAAACACTTACCACAGGAGGTCCTGGTAAGGAACAAGGAACTAACAAGCTCCCGCCAACCAGGATTCTGCAGAGGTCAACAAGAGGTCAGTAAGAGATGGAAGACTGCAGTCCGGAGGTCCTAGCAACTTCCATCTTGCAGCAGAGACCCAGCATAGTCAAAACGAATTCAATGTTGCAAAAAATAAGTAATCAAATAAAGGACAGAAGTTCTTTGAACACATGACTGAGATTAGGGGTGAGGCAGTACATGTATGGTGCCCGGAAAATCTTAAAGTATGAGAAAGGAAAGAAATTAAAGACAACTATCAAGCTGTCCAAACTGATAAAAACGAAAGATTACACGGTTTTTTCTGTATATATTAGCAGATAATAATCTGAAAAGGAATTAAAAAAATTCCCTTTCAACAATGTCAACATGAATACAACACTTTGCCATGGATGTAACGAGGATGACAAGACTGGTACACTGGAAATTATACACCCTGGCTGAAAACTATCCTGAATACATGGACAGATATTCCATAACAATGGAAAGACTTAAGATGGCAATACCATGGAATGCATCTTCAATCTGAAATGAAGATTTGATATGATTTGATCGCTCAGAGCTTTTGTGTCATCAATTGTTATTAAAGTATAAATGAGATAGAGAAAGCTGCTGACTTAGACTTGAGGCGGGGTGTACGCCCTGCTGGTCTCTAGCCAGATATTGTACAGGCACTAGCAGTCAGCTAAGGAAGGAAAGGCACTGACTCAGGGAATGGCACCAGGCCCCTCCCCCACGACATGCCTTGAGGTCACATTGGCAGCAGGTGAGTCATCCTGGGCCAAAAACTGATTGACATGAATCTTGAAGAAAGGCAGTATTGCAGGCAAATATATCATTTCCTTAACATAGATTAGGAGAACAAGGTACGAGGAAAACATACTGTTTTGTTCAAGTCGCTTCTGAGCCTATTGGGGGAAGCGACCTGAAGCCAGAGTCCAGCAGATATACATAGGATATTTACATCGCTTAAGACAAACATTTCCTCAGGAACAAATGCATTGCTTAGCTCAAGGTTTGTCTGCGAAATTCTTACACATCAGGAGATGGCTCCGAGCTGGGTTTCTACACACAAGAACATGAATGCAAAGGACAAGCCTGCACAGCCCATCTGCCCCCCTCCCCCACAGCCAGCAGCATTTCCAAGTGACCTCCTAAGGCCTTCCCCAAAATACAGGGGCACCTCTGGGTTTCCTGTTTCAAGCTCTTCGAACACTTTTCTTAAAAAAAAAAAAAAATCCTGCACACTTCTTGATAGAATGCCACAGTGCAAGGAAAACAGGCCTTCAATACTTAAACCTCCCTGTGCCAAACACTTGGGGCTTGGTTTTGTTTTGTTTTGTTTTTTAATTACACCACCACATAATTTAAACTTTTTACAATTTCTAATTATTCAGTACCAAAACACCAAACTTTTATTGCACAAGGTCCCCATGAAAAGGCCCACGCATCAGGACAGCCACAGATTCTGCCATGAAAGGGCAGCAAGGTGCCCTCCCCCCTTCTTTGCTGCCTGGGCGGCCACCAGGGTTTGAAATCCATGCACCCTACTAACTTTCTAGGGTGCAATTCGCGGACCCTTCCCTTTCTCATCCTAGCAGGTGCTCCAGGGCCCGCTGGCCTACAAAGTGCCAGAAGCAGGGCTGGGCCAGCCGGCCAGAGTTCAGGGTTCTGTCCCTTGGACTTCCAGGCGACACTAGGCTGCTTTGGAAAACCGTGCAGACTGAGATTTTTCAGCAAAGGGGTGGAGCGGTAAAGGCCTTGACACCAAGGGCAAGGCCTTTCTGCAACCGCCAGGTTGGGGAGCTCCAAGAATGTGCCAACAGAGGGCGGAATACGTGGTTCCCTGCTCCAAGCAGTCCCAGTTCCCTGACCTGTGGCCCGCAGCCCTCCACTGCACCCACTAGATGTGGATCCTTGGGGACACAGGAGCGTAGGAAATGGGCGTTCCTAGCCGCAGTGTCGACCCCCGAGAGCACAACTGGGACCAACCCCCCACCCACAGCCATCGAAATCTCGACCCGCGCAGCCCAGGTTTACCCCGCCCCGGGTGCGCTCCCGGCGCATTTCCAGCCGCAGTGGCCACCACCGAGAGCACAACTGGGAAGCCCTCCCCTACCCCCGCCAGGAGCCGAACCCCGCTCCGTGCCACCCGGGTTCACCCCGCCCCTGCCGCACTCCCAGCGCGTTTCCAGCTGCAGTGGGGACCCCCGAGAGCACAACTGTTACCGCCTCCCACCCCCTCCCGACCGGAACCCCGACCCGCGCCGCCCGGGATCGCCCCACCCCTGGCGCGCTGCCGGCGCGTTGCCCACTTCCACCAGGGGCTCCCGGTGAGCCCCGTCCCCACGCCCGGTTCCAGGAGAGGCTCTCGGACCTCGCTTCTGCCGCCACGTCAAACACAAGGACAATACATCCACTCCACAGAGACAATCCAAGCTGTCTATGATTTAGGGATAAAACGAGGACTACAAAAAGGAAAGATGTCCTGACCTAGGAGGGCCATGAGAGTCTATAGATCCAAACAAAATTGGGTACCAAGGAAACTTTTTTCCTTGGAACCCGGAAAGCTGGTTCTTTGCATATGCAATGACCAACAATTAGCTTGTTACCCAAGCCTGCCTCGCTGCCACCCCCACTCACCCCCCACCACCACCACTTCCCAGGAAAACGGCTCAAAGAAATATTTTAAATCTCAGGCGGAAAACTGGAAGATGTCTTGTCTGTCTGTCTGGATTAAGGTATATGTCAGTGTGAGCCTTGTGTTTTTTGATAATATTGCTCAAGTTCTGAGTTCTGATTTCAATGGTCTCAAGACAAGGCAGCCCTTCCAAATCAAACTGCTGGAAATACAAGAAAACATTGACCTAAATGAATGTCAGAGTTCCGTGAACTGGGAACTAGTCAATATTAAATATCTAGTATTTTTGGTTTTGCTCCTCCACTATAGACATGTCTAAGAGTCAACAACATTAAGCACAACATGTTCATAGTGCCTAGGTTTCTTCTGAGGTAAAAATTGCTCTATTGTTATATGTGTCACAAGCTTGTCAGCAAGAAAGTACCTGGAAACAGCAACAACCAATGTAAAATATGTAAATGTGATATGAGCTTTTAGATAAACTCTTAACAATAATTATACTCTAAAATATCTGCCTCTCATAGTCTTGATTGAAGGCAGAGGAGAAGGGGATGACAGAGGATAAGATGGTTGGATGGCATCACTGACTCGATGGACATGAGTTTGAGCAAGCCCCTGGAGTTGGTGATGGACACGGAAGCCTGGCGTCCTGCAGGCCACGGGGTCACAAAGAGTCAGACTCGACTGAGCAACTGAACTGAACTGAACTTACAATCGTTCCTCCAGGTGTTTTGGTTACCTGAGTTTCTATCCTGGTGCTAAACTAAGTGACGACAGTGTATTGAATAGCTAGGTCACTTCCAAATAAATGAAACTTCTTAAACATTCACGACTTGAAAGGACCTCCCTTTTACACAGAAACAAAAGAGATTTTTGACTCTGCATGAATAGTGACTGGCACCATCCGAACATATTAAATGTAAGAAAGCAATTTTTTTGTTTTGTTTTGTTTTGTTCTGTTCTTGCAGGAAGCGGGGTGGGCGCTATTATCACTGATAGGTATGCTCACCAATCTATCAAATGCCAATATAAGAGTGAGTTCTTGGTTGCTGAAGGGAAATGTATGACTTGTTATTACAAGAATGTATGGAATGCAATCACACTTTAAGAAGGAAAACGAAGTAGTTCTGTCTTACAGGTGGCATTTTCAGGACGGGAGAAGCAAAGGAATGGGTACAGAATGGGATAAGGAGGTTGTAGGGAAAGTAGGCCCCCAGAAAAGAGTTTTGTGCCTAGCACAAGTTTTCTTGAGATGTTGAACTGCCTTTGCTAATGGAGTTTAAGTTTCTTTACCTCTTAAGTGATCTCTTCTAGGTTGACCTAGAACAGAAATCTTTCGTTAGCTTTGGCTAAGAGGAGAAATATTGTTTCACGATGACATATGTGATCCTACCTGACTGTTCTCATCCCCTTTGATATCTATGCACTGCTGCTGCTGCTGCTGCTGCAGCTGCTAAGTGGTTCAGTTGAGGCCGACCCTGTGCCACGCCATAGATGGCAGCCCACCAGGCCCTGCAGTCTCTGGGGTTCTCTAGGCAAGAACACTGGAGTGGGTTGCCATTTCCTCCTCCTATGCATGAAAGTGAAAAGTGAAAATGAAGTCACTCAGTGGTGTCCGACTCTTAGCCACCCCATGGACTGCAGCCTACCAGGCTCCTCCATCCTTGGGATTTTCCAGGAGTGGGGTGCCATTGCCTTCTCCCATATCTGTGCACAAGCCTGCCTAAATAATTGACTTCTAGCCAACTTTGGGATGCCCATGACCACCCACCCTTACCAGGCAACAGAGAAGAGAAAAACACTTACCACAGGAGGTTCTGATAAGGAACAAGGAACTAACAAGCTCCCACCTACCAGGATTCTGCAGAGGTCAACAAGAGGTCAGCAAGAGATGAGAGACTGCAGTCCAGAGGTCCTAGCTACTTCCATCTAGCAACAAACACCCAGCATAGTCAAAACGATTTCAATGTTAAAGAATAAATAAATAAATAAATAAATAAATAAAAGGACAGAAGTTCTTTGAACACATGTCTGAATTTAGGGGTGTGGCATTACATATGTGTCCCAGGATAATCTTAAAGTGTCAGAAAGTAAAGAAATTAAAGACAACTATCAAGCTGTCCAAACTGATAAAAATGAATGATTACACAGTTTTATCTGTATACATTAGCAGATAATAATCTGAAAAGGAATTTTAAAAAATTCCCTTTCAATAATATCAACATGAATAAAACACTTTGCCATGGATGTAACGAGGATGACAAGACTGGCACACTGGAAATTATACACCCTGGCTGAAAACTATCCTGAATACATGGACAGATATTCCATAACGATGGAAAGACTTAAGATGGCAATACCATGGAATGCATCTTCAATCTGAAATGAAGATTTGATATGATTTGATCGCTCAGAGCTTTTGTGCCATCAACTGTTATTAAAGTATGAAAGAGATAGAGAAAGCTGCTGACTTAGACTCAAGGCGGGGTGGGGGGGGTAGTAAGAGTACCCCCTGCTGGTCTTTAGCCAGATATTCTACAGGCACTAGCAGTCAGCTAAGGAAAGAAGTGAACTGTTTCAGGGAATGGCACCAGGCCCCTCCCCCACGACATGCATTGAGATAATATTGGCAGCAGGTGAGTCATCCCGGGCCAAAACTTGATTGACATGAATCTTGAAGAAAGGCAGTATTGCAGGCAAATATATCATTTCCTTAACATAGATAAGGAGAACAAGCTACGAGGAAAACATGCTGTTTTTTTCAAATCGCTTCTGAGCCTTTTGGGGGAACCGACCTGAAGCCAGAGTCTAGCGGAAATACATAAGATATTTACATCGCTTAAGACAAACATTTTCTTAGGAAAAAATGCATTGCTTAGCTCAAGGTTTGTCTGCGAAATTCTTACACATCAGGAGATGGCTCCGAGCTGGGTTTCCACACACAAGAACATCCATGCAAAGGACAAGCCTGCACAGCCCATCTGCCCCTCTCCCGAACAGCCAGCAGCATTTCCAAGTGACCTCCTAAGGCCTTCCCCAAAATACAGGGGCACCTCTGGGTTTCCTGTTTCCCTCACTTCGAACACTTTTCTTAAAAAAAAAAAAATCCTGCACACTTCTTGATAGAATGCCACAGTGCAAGGAATACAGTCCTTCAATATTTAAACCTCCATTTGCAAAACACTTGGGGCTTGGTTTTGTTTTGTTTTGTTTTTTAATTACACCACCACATAATTTAAAGCTTTTACACGTTCTAATTATTCAGTTCCAAAACACCAAACTTTTATTGCACAGTGTCCTCATGAAAAGGCCCACGCAGCTGGACAACCACATATTCTGCCATGAAAGGGCAGCAAGGTGCCCTCCCCCCTTCTTTGCTGCCTGGGCGGCCACCAGGGTTTGAAATCCATGCACCCTACTAAGTTTCTAGGGTGCAATTCGTGGACCCTTCCCTTTCCCATCCCAGCAGGTGCTCAAGGGCCCGCTGGCTTACAAAGTGCCAGAAGCAGGGCTGGGCCAGCCGGCAAGAATTCAGTGTTCTGTCCCTTGGACTTCCAGCGGACACTAGGCTGCTTGGAAGAACCGCGCAGACTCTGAGATTTTTCAGCAGAGGGGTGGAGCGGTAAAGGCCTTGACCCCAAAGGCAAGGCCTTTCTGCGACCGCCAGTTTGGGGAGCTCCGAGAATGTGCCAACAGACGGCGGAATACTTGGTTCCCTGCTCCACGCAGTCCCAGTTCCCTTACCTGTGGTCCGCAGCCCTCCGCTGCACCCATGGGATGGCGATCCTTGGGGACCCAGGAGTGGACGAATGGGAGTTCCCAGCCGCAGTTGCAACCCCCGAGAGCGCAACTGGGAACCCCTCCCCATCCCCCCCATGAGCCGACCCCCGCCCCGCGCCGCCAGTGTTAGCCCCGCCCCTGCCGCGCTCCCGGCGCGTTTTCAGCCTCAGTGTCCACCTCCGAGAGCACAACTGGGAAGCCCGCCCCCACCCCCGCCAGAAGCCGACTCCCGCCCCATGCCGCCCGCGTTCACCCCGGCCCTGCACGGTCCAGGTACCTTCCCAGCTTCTAGCGTTCACGCCCGGGTAGGAGCAGGATGTAGGAGTATGGGAGATGTGTCTGGAGCTTGACAGCCTCAGCTCCGCTCTGGCCTGCCCTTTGGACCTAGGAGCCAGGCCAACTTGCAGAGGGCTTAGGGCCCCATTGTATGCAAACTACCAAGGCCTACCGCAAGGAGAGCTCTGTCCGAGGGAAGGGAAGCGCCCCAGGCTGCGTTCCCAAGCTGTTGCTTGGCAATGCAGACTCAGCGGTAAACGGAGGGAATCAGGGTCCTAGTGCCCCTGTCTTGGGGAGGAAGCTCCACAGCCAGAGTGTTCCTCCCTTTGTGCCCAGAAAGCGCCTGCCAGACTGGGCTTCCCCGGAGCTCTGTTGCAGAGCAGAGACGTGTGGATGTGTTTTGGGGCCTTGACATGTGCGTTTGGGCTCCCTAGCACAGCCCCAGCGTAGGGGAACCAGCCCCTGAGCAAAGAGCTCCAGGCAGTGCTTTGTGCCTGGCCTGGATGCCCAGTCCCAGCACGCGGGAGAGATGAGTTAGGCTGCCGGCGGGTCCTTGCAAGCCTGTATTGGAAAGGACCGAGTGAGCTTCCACACCGTCGGAGCTGCAGACCTGCGCCCAGGCGCGATAGGACAGAGCCCCTGTCGAGAGGCTGCTCTGCCTGGGCGAGCCTTGCCAAGCCCTTCCCAGCTTCTAGCGTTTGCGCCTGCAAAGGAGCAGGCTGCGGGAGTGTGGGTGACATGACTGGCTCCTGACTGGCCTCAGCTCCGCTCTTGCCTTCCCTTTGGACCTAGGAGCCAGGCCTCCTTGCAGACGGCTTAGGGCACAGGGGTGTGCAAACTGCGAAAGCCTCCCGCAAGGAGACCTCTGTCTGAGGGAAGGGAAATGCCCCAGGTTGCATTCCCAAGCTGTTGCTTGGTAGCCCAGACTCAGCGCTGAACGGAGGGAATCAGGGTCCCAGTGCCCCTGTCGTGGGGAGGGAGCTCCACAGCCAGAGTGTTCCTCCGTTTGTGTTCAGAAACCGCCTTACAGACTGGGCTTCCCCGGAGCTCAGCTCCAGAGCAGAGTCATGTGCATGTGGTTTGGGGCCTTCCCCTGTGCCTTTGGGCTCCCTAGCACAGTCCCAGCACAGGGGAACCAGCCCCTGAGCAGAGAGCTCCAGGCAGTGCTCTGTGCTCTGGATTGGAAGCCCACTCCCAGCACGCGGGAGAATAGAGTCAGGCCGCCGTCGGGTGCTTGCAAGCCTGTATTGGGAAGGACCGAATGAGCTTCCACTCCGGCGGAGCTCCAGATCTGCACCCAGGCGCGATATCGCAGAGCCCCGGCCTAGAGGCTGCTCTGCCTGGGCGAGCCTCGCCAAGCCCTTCCCAGCTTCTAGCTTTCGCGCAGGGGAAGGAACAGACTGCGGAAGTGGGGGAGACGTGACTGGCGGGCGCCTTACTGGCCTCAGCTCCGCTCTTCCTTTCCCTTTGCACCTATGATCCATGCCTCCTTGCAGAGGGCTTAGGGACCGAAGGAGAGCTCTGTCAGAGGGAAGGAAAGCGCCCCAGGCTGCATTCCCAAGCTGTTGTTTAGCCGCCCAGACTCAGCGCTGCACAGGGGTAATCAGGCTCTCTGTGGCCGCAGCTTCACACACAGGTGTGTCTCCGTAGGAATCAAGAAAGATCCTGACAGAGCGAGGTTCATTAGAGCTATACTAAAGAGCAAAGGCTTGTCCATGTGGTCTTGCCTTCCCCTGTGCCTTTGGGTCTCCAGGCTCGGCCCCAGCTCCGTGGAAACAACCCCTGAGAAAATATCTTCAAGATCCACTTTTCCCAGTGTCTGGGAACCGGGGTTCGTAGGAGGAGAGAAAAGCACGCCTCCATCGGGAACGAAAAGGCCGTCCACCTGCCTGTGTTTTGAAGCCTCTATTTGGAAGGAATGGGTTAGCTTCTCCTAAAGGAGACCTCCAGATCTGCTCAGAAGTCGGTAATTCCAGAGGCAGGGTACTGGTTCCTGACTGCCCTTTGCTAGCCTTGCAAAGATATTCCTAGATTCTAGAGTTATTTTCCATGAAGGAGCAGGCTTCGGGAATGTGTCAGACGGGACTGGCTCCTTATTGACCTCAGCTCAGCTATTGCCTTTCCATTCAAACTAGGGCAAGGCCCTACTTTATGAAGGGTAAGGGTCTTCTTCTTTGCAAACTGCCAAGGGCTACAGCAATGAGACCTCTGTCAAGGTGAGGGAAGCCTAAGAGGATGGATTCTCAAGCAGGTGCTTTGCCACAAAGCATCAGCACCCCACGAAGAGAATCAAGCTCCCTGTGCTCCAATGTTGGGAGTGTAGCTTCACACACAGAGTTGTCTCTATAGGAGCCAAGAATGTTCCTGAGAGATTAGGTTCACTAAACCTCTCCTACAGAGCATAGACCTGTCAATGTGGTTTTGCCTTCCCCTGTGAGTTGGGTCCTCGAGGTCCGCCACACCTCCGGGGAAACTGTCCCTGAGAAAAGATCTCCAGGAACCGCTTCGCCGAGGCTGGGAAATGCTGTTCACAGGAAGTAAGGCAAGCGAATCTCCTGCAGAGTAAAAGAGGCCTTACAGTCCCTGGAGGAGCAGGCTGCCAGAGTGTGTGAAACCTGACTGTTGCCTTACTGGCCTCAGCTCCGCCATTGCCTGTTCATCCGAGCTAGCACCCAGGCCTACTTGGAAAAGCGTTTGGGTGCAGATTTCTACAAAGTGCCAAGGGCTACAGCAGTGAGAATTCTCTCGGTGGTAAGGGAGAGCATTTTATGGATTCTCAAGCTGTTTTCTGAATGACAGCGTCAAAATGAACAGAGAGAATCAGGCTCTCTGTGCCCCTATGTTAGGTACGCAGCTTCACACACAGAGGTGTCTCTATAGGAGCCAAGAATGCTCCTGAGAGATGAGGTTCACTAGAGGTCTGCTACAGAGCATAGACCTGTCCATGTGGTCTTGCCTTCCCCTGTGCCTTTGGGCCCCGGGCTCGGCCCCAGCTCCGTTGAAAGAACCCCTGAGAAAATATCTTCAAGACCCGCTTTTCCCAGAGGCTGGGAACTGGGGTTCATAGGAGGAGAGAAAAGCAAGCCTCCTTCGGGCACGAAAGGCCGCCAACCTGCCTGTGTTTTGAAGCCTCTATTTGGAAGGAATGGGTTAGCTTCTCCTAAAGGAGACCTCCAAATCTGCTCAGAAGTCGGTAATTCCAGAGGCAGGGTGCTGGTTCCTGACTGCCCTTTGCCAGCCTTGCAAAGACATTCCAAGATTCTAGAGTTATATTCCATGAAGGAGCAGGGTTCGGGAATGGGCCAGAGGGGACTGGCTCCTTATTGGCCTCAGCTCAGCTATTGCCTTTCCATTCAAACTAGGACAAGGGCCTACTTTATGAAGTGTAAGGGTCTTCTTCTTTGAAACTGCCAAGGGCTACAGCAATGAGACCTCTGTCAAGGTGAGGGAAGCCTAAGAGGACGGATTCTCAAGCAGGTGCTTTGCTACAAAGCATCAGCACCCCACGGAGAGAACCAAGATCCCTGTTCCCCAAAGTTGGGAATGTAGCTTCACACACAGAGTTGTCTCTATAGGAGCCAAGAATGTTCCTGAGAGATTAGGTTCACTAAACCTCTCCTACAGAGTATAGACCTGTCCATGTGGTTTTTCCTTCCCCTGTGAGTTGGGTCCCCGAGGTCCACCACACCTCCGGGGAAACTGTCCCTGAGAAAAGATCTCCAGGAACCGCTTCGCTGAGGCTGGGAAACGCTGTTCACAGGAAGTAAGGCAAACGAATCTCCTGCAGAGAAAAAGAGGCCTTACTGTCCCTGGAGGAGCAGGCTGCCAGAGTGTGTGAAACCTGACTGTTGCCTTACTGGCCTCAGTTCCACCATTGCCTGTTCCTCCGAACTAGGACCCAGGCCTATTTGGAGAAGCGTTTGGCTGCGGATTTCTACAAAGTGCCAAGGGCTACAGCAGTGAGAATTCTCTCAGCGGTAATGGAGAGCATTTTATGGATTCTCAAGCTGTTTTCTGAACGACTGCGTCAAAATGAACTGAGAGAATCAGGCTCTCTGTGCCCCTATGTTAGGTACGCGGCTTCACACACAGAAGTGTCTCTATAGGAGCCAAGAATGTTCCTGAGAGATGAGATTCACTAGAAGTCTGCTACAGAGCATAGACCTGTCCATATGGTTTTGCCTTGCCCTGTGAGTTGGGTCCCCGAGGTCCGCCCCAGCTCAGGGGAAGGAGCCCCTGAGAAAAGATCTCCAGGGACCACTATTCCCCCAGGCTGGGAAATGCAGCTCACAGGAGGGAAGTCAAGTGAGCCTCCTGCAGGGAAAAAGAGGGCTTACTGTCCCTGGACGATCAGGCTGCCAGAGTGTGTGAGACCTGACTGGTGCCTTACTGGCCTCAGCTCCGCCATTGCATGTTCCTCCGATCTAGGACCCAGGCCTACTAGGAGAAGGGTTTGGGTATGGATTTCTAAATACTGCCAAGGGGTATAGCAATGAGAACTGTGTCACGGGTAAGGAAGAGCATTGTATGGATTTTCAAGCTGTTGTTTGAACGACAGCTTCAAAGCTGCACAGAGAGAATCAGACTCTGTGTCTCCATGTTCGGTACACAGCTTCACAGACAGGGGTGTCTCCATAGGAAACAAGAATATTCCTGACAGAGTGAGGTTCACTAGAGCTCTCCTAGAGAGCAAAGACTTGTCCATGTGGTTTTTCTTCCCCTCTGCGTTTGGGGCTCCAGGCTCGGCCCCAGCTCCGTGGAAACAACCCCTGAGAAAAGATCTTCAAGATCCGCTTTTCCCAGAGGCTGGGATGTGGGGTTCATAGGAGGCGGGAAAAGCAGGCCTCCTTCAGAGAGCAAGAGGCAGCCAAGTGGCCTGCGTTTTGAAGCCTCTACTTGGAAGAATGGGTTAGCTTCCCCTAAGGGAGACCTCCAGATCTGTTCAGAAGTCGGTAATTCCAGAGGCAGTGTGCAGGGTCCTGACTGCCCTTTGCCAACCTTGCAAAGACATTCCTAGATTCTACAGTTATCTTCCTGAAGAAGCAGGCTTTGGGAATATGTCGGACTTGACTGGCGCCTTATTGGCCTCAGCTCAGCTATTGCCTTTCCATTCAAAGTAGGACAAGTGCCTAGTTTATGAAGGGTAAGGGTCTTCTTCTTTCCAAACTGCCGAGGGCTACAGCAATGAGACCTCCGTAAATGCGAGGGAAGCATAAGCGGATGGATTATCAGGAAGGTTCTTTGCCACCAAGCATCAGCACCCCACGGAGAGAATCAGGCTCCCTTTGCCCCTATGTAGGGTGTGTAGATTCACAGACAGTGGTGTCTCTACAGGAGCCAAGAATGTTCCTGAGAGATGAGGCTCACAAGAGCTCTCCTACAGAGTGCTCACCTGTACATGTGGTTTCACCTTCCCCTGTGAGTTGGGTCCCCGAGGTCCGCCCCAGCTCCGAGAAAACAGCCTCTGAGAAAAGATCTCCAGGAACCGCTTTTCGCCCAGGCTGGGAAAAGCTGTTCACAGGAAGTAAGGCAAGTGAGCCTCCTGCAGAGAAAAAGAAGCCTTACTGTCCCTGGAGGAGCAGGCTGCCAGAGTGTGTGAAAACTGACTGGTGCCATAATGGTCTTAGCTCCGCCATTGCTTGTTCCTCCGAACTGGGACTCAGGCCTACTTGGAGAAGGGTTTAGCTGCAGATTTCTACAAACTGCCAAGGGCTACTGCAATGAGAACTCTCTCAGAGGTAAGGGCGAGAATTGTATGGATTCTCAAGCTGTTTTCTGAACGACAGCATTAAACCTGCACAGAGAGAATCAGGCTCTCTGCCGCCATGTTGGGTACGCAGTTTCACACACAGAGGTGTCCGCATAGGAGCCAAGAACGTTCGTCAAAGACTGAGGTTCACTAGAGCTCTCTTAGAGAGCAAAGACTTGTTCATGTGGTTTTGCCTTCCCCTGTATGTGTGGGTCTCTGGGCATAACCCCAGCTCCGTGGAAACAACCCCTGAGCAAAGATCTCCAAGATCTGCTTTTCCCCCATGCTGGAAACCAGGGATCATAGGAGGCAGGAAAAGCAAGCCTCCTTCAGGCAAGAAGAGGCAGCCAACCGGCCTGTGTTTGGAAGCCTCTATTTGCAAGGAATGGGTTAGCTTCTCCAGAAGGAGACCTCCAGATCTGCTCAGAAGATAGATATTCCAGAGGCAGGGTCGAGGTTCCTGACTGCCCTTTGCCAGCCTTGCAAAGACATTCCTAGATTCTAGCAATATTTTCCATGAAGGAGCAGGCATCGGGAATATGTCACAGTTGACGGGTGCCTCACTGGCCTCAGCTCAGCTATTGCCTTTCCTTTCAAACTAGGATCAGGGCCTACTTGGTGAAGGGTAAGGGTCTGCTTCTTTCCAAACTGCCAAGAGACACAGCAATGAGACCTCTGTCAAGGCGAGGGAAGCGTAAGCAGATGGATTCTCAAACAGGTGCTTTGCCACAAAGCATCAGCACCCCATGGAGAGAATCAGGCTCCCTGTGCCCCTATGTTCGGTGTGTAGCTTTACACACAGAGGTGTCTCTGTACGAGCCAAGACTGTTCCTAAGAGATGAGACACACTAACGTCTCCTACAGAGCATAGACCTGTCCATGTGGTTTTTCCTTCCCCTGTGAGATGGGTCCCCGAGGTCCACCCCAGCTCTGGGGATAGAGCCCCTGAGAAAAGATCTCCAGGAACCGCTGTTTGCCCAGGCTGGGAAACGCAGTTCACAGGAGGCCAGGCAAGCGAGCCTCCCACAGGGAAAAATAGGCCTTACTGTCCCTGGAGGAGCACGCTGCCAGAGTGTGTGACACCTGACTGGTGCCTTACTGACCTCAGCTCCGCCACTGCATGGCCATCCAAACCAGGACCCAGGCCTACTTGGAGAAGGGTTTGGGTGCGGATTTGTAAAAACTGCCAAGGGTTACAGCAATGAGAAGTCTCTCAGAGGTAAGGGAGAGCATTGTATGGATTCTTAAGCTGTTGTTTGAATGACAGCTTCAAAGCTGCAAAGAGAGAATCAGGCCCTGTGTGCCCCCTTGTTGGGTACGCAGCTCCACACACAGAGGTATCCCCGTGGAATCCAAGACTTTCCTCACATACTGAGGTTAACTAGAGTTCTCCTACAGAGCAAAGACTTGTCCATGTGGTTTTGCCTTCCTCTGTGCGTGTGGGTCTCCGGGCTCGGCTCCAACTCCGTTGAAATAGCCCCTGAAAAAAGATCTCCAAGAACCACTTTTCCCCCAGGCGGGAAGCGGAGTTCACAGGAAGCGGAACAAGCAAGCCTCCTTCGGGCAAGTAGATGCAGCCAACTAGCCTGTGTTTGGAAGCCTCTATTTGGAAGGAATGGTTAGCTTCTCCAAAAGAAGACCTCCAGATCTGCTCAGAAGATGGAAATTCCAGAGGCAGGGTCGAGGTTCCTGACTGTCCTTTACCAGCCTTGCAAAGACATTTCTAGATTCTAGCGTTATTTTCCATGAAGGAGCAGGCTTCAGGAATATGTCAGACTTGACTGGCGCCTTACTGGCCTCAGCTCAGCTATCGCCTTTCCGTTCAAACTAGGACAAGGGCCTACTTGGTGAAGGGTAAGGGTCTGCTTCTTTCCAAACTGCCAAAGGCTACAGCAAAGAGACCTCTGTCAAAGAGAGGGAAGTGGAAGCGGATGGATTCTCAAACAGGTGCTTTGCCACAAAGCATCTGTACCCCACGGAGAGAATCAGGCTGCATTTGCCCCTATGTTGGGTGTGTAGCTTCAAACACAGAGGTGTTTCTATAGGAGCCCAGAATGTTCCTGGGAGATGAGGTTCACTAGAGCTCTGCTACAGAGCATAGACCTGTCCATATGGTTTTGCCTTCCCCTGTGAGTTGGGTTCCCGATGTTCGCCCCAGCTCCGAGGAAGAAACCCCTGAGAAAACACCTCTAGGAACTGCTTTTCGTCCAGACTGGGAAACGCAGTTCACAGAAGGCAAGGCAAGCGAGCCTCCTGCAGAGAAAAAGAGGCCTTACTGCCCCTGGAGGAGCAGGCTGCAAGAGTGTGTGAGACCTGACTGGTGCCTTACTGGCCTCAGCTCCGCCATTGCATGTTCCTCTGAACTAGGACCCAGGCCTACTAGGAGAAGGGTTTGGGTGCGGATTTCTAAAAAACTGCCAAGGGCTACAGCAATGAGAACTCTCTCAGAGATAAGGGAGAGAATTGTATGGATTCTCAAGCTGTTTTCTGAACGACAGCGTTAAACCTTCACAGAGGGAATCAGGCTCTCTGACCCCATAAGTTGTCCCTGTAGGAACCAAGAACGTTCGTCAAAGACTGAGGTTCACTAGAGCTCTCTTAGAGAGCAAAGACTTGTTCATGTAGTTTTGCTTTCCTCTGTATGTGTGGGTCTCCGGGCATAACCTCAGCTCCGTGGAAACAACCCCTGAGCAAAGATCTCCAAGATCTGCTTTTCCCCCATGCTGGGAACCAGGGATCATAGGAGGCAGGAAAAGCAAGCCTCCTTCGGGCAAGAAGAGGCAGCCAACTAGCCTGTGTTTGGAAGCCTCTATTTGCAAGGAATGGGTTAGCTTCTCCAGAAGGAGACCTCCAGATCTGCTCAGAAGATAGATATTCCAGAGGCAGGGCCGAGGTTCCTGACTGCCCTTTGCCAGCCTTGCAAAGACATTCCTAGATTCTAGCGCTATTTTCCATGAAGGAGCAGGCATCGGGAATATGTCAGAGTTGACGGGTGCCTTACTGGCCTCAGCTCAGCTATTGCCTTTCCTTTCAAACTAGGATCAGGGCCTACTTGGTAAAGGGTAAGGGTCTGCTTCTTTCCAAACTGCCAAGGGACACAGCAATGAGACCTCTGTCAAGGCGAGGGAAGCGTAAGCGGATGGATTCTCAAACAGGTGCTTTGCCACAAAGCATCAGCACCCCACGGAGAGAATCAGGCTCCCTGTGCCCCTATGTTCGGTGTGTAGCTTTACACACAGAGGTGTCTCTGTACGAGCCAAGAATGTTCCTAAGACTTGAGATTCACTAAGGTCTCCTACAGAGCATAGACTTGTCCGTGTAGTTTTGCCTTCCCCTGTGAGTTTGGTCCCCGAGGTCCACCCCAGCTCCGGGGAAACAACTCCTTAGAAAAGATCTCCAGGAACCGCTTTTCGCCCAGGCTGGGAAACGCAGTTCACAGGAGGCAAGGCAAGCGAGACTCCTGCAGGGAAAAAGAGGCCTTACTGTCCCTGGAGGAGCAGGCTACAAGAATGTGTGACACCTGACTGGTGCCTTACTGACCTCAGCTCCGCCATTGCATGGCCATCCAAACCAGGACCCAGGCCTACTTGGAGAAGGGTTTGGGTGCGGATTTCTAAAAACTGCCAAGGGCTACAGCAATGAGAAGTCTCTCAGAGGTAAGGGAGAGCATTGTATGGATTCTTAAGCTGTTGTTTGAATGACAGCTTCAAAGCTGCAAAGAGAGAATCAGTCTCTCTGTGCCCCCTTGTTGGGTACGCAGCTTCACACACAGGGGTGTCTCCATAGGAGTCAAGAACGTTCCTGACAGAGTAAGTTTCACTTAGAGGTCTCCTGGAGAACAAAGACTTGTCCATGTGGTTTTCCTTCCCCTGTGCAATTGGGTCTCTGGTCTCGGCCCCAGCTCCATGGAAAAAACCCCTGAGAAAAGATCTTCAATATCCGCTTTTCCCAGAGCCTGGGAAGCTGGGTTCATAGGAGGCAGGAAAAGCAAGCCTCCTTCGGGCACGAAGAGGCAGCCGACCGGCCTGTTTTTGGAAGTCTCAATATGGAAGGAATGAGTTAGATTCTCCTAAAGGAGACCTCCAGATCTGCTTAGAAATCGGTAATTCCAGAGGCAGGGTGCAGGCTCCTGACTGCCCTTTGCCAGCCTTGCAGAGACATTCCTAGATTCCAGCGTTATTTTCCATGAAGGAGCAGGCTTCGGGAATATGTCAGACTTGACTGGCGCCTTATTGGCCTCAGCTCAGCTCTTGCCTTTCCTTTAAAACTAGGACAAGGGCCCACTTTATGAAAGGTAAGGGTCCTCTTCTTTCCAAACTGCCAAGGGCTACAGCAATGAGACCTCTGTCAAGGCGAGGGAAGCGTAAGCTGATAGATTCTCAAGCAGGTGCTTTGCCACAAAGCATCAGCACCCCACGGAAAGAATCTGGCTCCCTTTGCCCCTACGTTGCGTGTGTAGCTACACACACAGAGGTGTCTCGATAGGAGCCAAAAATGTTCCTGAGAGAGGAGGTTCACTGTTGGGGGCCAGAGTGAGGCACTCCGCCCATGGCAAAGGTCATGAGGAAGGAGGCTCGACATACGCAAAGGCGGGATCGAGCCTCAGGAGACCCCCTGGAAATCCTCGAGCATCTACCCCCATAACCAGAGCCTGCCTACCTTACTACTTTGTGCTCTCACCTACACCTCTGACTTTACGGGGGGCTGTCCCCCACCACCTCTTTCAGAGAAGGAGTTAACCTAGAGCTCCAGTTGATAAAAACCCCTGGGTGTGACAAGAGTGTTTTAACCTACAAACTCCTCTGAAGGTTCTCTAGCCTGCCTGACAGGCTTGTCCGGCCACATGTGATTGCTCACAGCCTCCCAACCATGAGAGGCACGAGATGCTTTAAACCTTCTAAAAACAGGTTCCTTAGAAAAGTTAGAAAATTATTAGTATAAGTATAATGGGCTGATTAGAAATCATATTGGTGAAGGGTTTTTCATTTGTTGAGCTGATGTTTACTGCTAAGTCTCCACATCCCCTGCCCTTATACACATTAATGAATATATAGAAGAAATAAGTATTAACCTTTGATATAAATCACGTTAGACCTTAGGCTAAGTAAATTCTTTCCTTAACTAAAACCCACTACACCCTCACCCTATAGGAATGTAACTTTATTTGGGTGGCGTCTGTTTTAAGAATAATCACCCCTGGAGAAATAAGTGTCCTGGTTGACTGACCGCTGTCACAAGGAGAGGGTCGTAAATTGTCAGCAGGCCCCCCGGCCAGAAGATGATGTAACACCCCTAAGACCTCTGTATACTTTTGTATGAAGCACCTGACTTTGATAAAAGTCAGGACTGCTGACCCCACGTGACTTTGGTATAACATCTCAGTGTATAAAAGTAGACCATGGAAAATAAAGAATTGGGATCAGTTTCTCGAAATACTGGTCTCCCCATGTCTCTCTCTCTCTCTCACTCTGGTTGAGTCTCCATCTGGAGCGCGGAACCCACCAAGCTTACTAATTTTGCCTGGGCTTCTAAGATCCGACCGGGGAGGCCTCAGTGTCTCCTCTCCTTCGGGAGAACGGAAGGACGCCTGCGGCCTACGTAAGTGGTGCAAGCTTCTTGTCTTGAAGTTTTATTGGTCCCCCGCGTAAACCAAGCTACTCAGCCTCTTTTCTCCACTGAATTTTCCTACTGAGCTATCCTCATTTTATTACTCTTTATATCCTTAATTAACGTTTAATTAAGCAGTTGTTCCCTGACCCTCGCCTACGCCGTCTCTGCTTCGAATACCCTGGATCAGCTGGGGCTGGACCCCGGCAGTTCACTAGAGATCTCCTACAGAGCATAGACCTGTCCATTTGGTTTTGCCTTCCCCTGTGAGTTGGGTCCCCGAGGTCCGCCCCAACTCCGGGGAAACAGCCCCTGAGAAAAGATCTCCAGGAACTGCTTTCCGCCCAGGCTGGGAAACGCTGTTCACAGGAAGTAAGGCAAGCGAGCCTCCTGAAGGGAAATAGAGGCCTTACTGTCCCTGGAGGAGCAGGCTGCCAGAGTGTGTGACACCTGACTGGTGCCTTACTGGCCTCAGCTCCGCTATTGCATGTTCATCTGAACTTGAACCCAGGCCTACTTGGAGAAGTGTTTGTGTGCCGATTTCCAGAAACTGCGAAGGGCTACAGCAATGATAACTCTCTCAATGGTAAGGGAGAGCATTGTGTGACTTCTCAATTTGTTGTTTGAACGACAGCGTCAAAGCTGCACAGAGAGAATCAGGTCTCTGTGTCTCTATGTTGGCTATGCAGCTTCCCACACAGAGATGTCCCCGTTGGAGCCAAGAACATTCCCCATAGAGTGAGGTTCACTAGAGCACTCCTAGAGAGCAAAGACTTATCCATGCGGTTTTCCCTTCCCCTGTGCGTGTGGGTCTCCGGGATCGGCCCCTGCTCCGTGGAAACAGCCTCTGAGAAAAGATCTCCAAGAACCTCTTATCCCCCAGGCTGGGAAGCGGAGTTCGCAGGAGGTGGGATAAGCAAGCTTCCTTCGGCAAGAAGAGACAGCCAACCGGCCTGTGTTTGGAAGCCTATATTTGCAAGGAATGGGTTAGTTTCTCCGGACCGAGACCGCCAGATGTGCTGAGAAGATAGAAATTCCAGAGGCAGGGTCGAGGTCCCTGACTGCCCTTTGCCAGCCTTGCAAAGACATTCCCAGATTCTAACGTTATTTTCCATGAAGGAGCAGGCATCGGGAATATGTCAGACTTGACTGGCGCCTTACTGGCCTCAGCTCAGCTACTGCCTTTCCATTCAAACAAGGACAAGGGCCTACTTGGTGAAGGGTAAGGGTCAGCTTCTTTCCAAACTGCCAAGGACTACAGCAATGAGACCTCTGTCAAGGTGAGGGAAGCCTATGCGGATGGATTCTTAGCAGGTGCTTTGCCACAAAGCATCAGCACCCACGGAGAGAATCAGACTCCCTTTGCCACTATGTTGGGTGTGTAGCTTCATGCACAGAGGTGTCTCTGTAGAAGCCAAGAATGTTCCTGAGAGATGAGGTTCACTAGAGCTCTCCTACAGAGCATAGACCTGTCCATGTGGTTTTGTCTTCCCCTGTGAGTTGGGCCCCCGAGGTCCGACCCAGCTCCAGGGAAACAGCCCCTGAGAAAAAATCTCCAGGAACAGCTTTGCGCCCAGGCTGGGAAATGCAGTTCACAGGAGGCAAGGCAAGCGAGCCTCCTGCAGGGAAAAAGAGGCCTTACTGCTCCTGGACGATCAGGCTGCAAGAGTGTGTGAGACCTCACTTGTGCCTTACTGGCCTCAGCTCCGCCGTTGCCTGTTGTTCCGAGCTAGGACCCAGGCCTACTTGGAGAAGGGTTAGGGTGCGGATTTCTACAAACTGTCAAGGACGACAGCAATGAGAATTCTCTTAGCAGTAAGGGAGAGCATTGTATGGATTCTCAAGCTGTTGTTTGAATGACAGCTTCAAAGCTACACAGAGAGAATCAGGGTCTCTGTTCCCCTATTTTGGCTGTGCAGCTTCACACACAGAATTTGACTCTGTTGGAGCCAGAAATATTCCTGAAAGACTTAGGCTCACCAAAGCTGTCCTCCAGAGCAAAGACATTGGATGTGGTTTTGCCTTCCCTTGCCAGTATGGGTCCCCTAGCTTGGCCCCAGCTCCGGGGATACAGCCTCTGAAAAAAATCTTCCAAGAAGTGATTTTTCCTCCAGGCTGTTAAGCGGAATTCGCAGTTTGCAAGTTAAGGAAGCCTGCTTCGTGGAAGAGCAAGCAGCCAACTGGCCCTGTGTTAGGAAGCCTGTATTTGAAAGGAATAGGTTAGCTTCTACAGCGGGAGAACCTCAGATCTGCTCAGGGGGCTGAAATACTAGAGTCAGGGTCGAGGTTCTCCCTTGTCCTTTGCGCACCTTGCAAAGACATTCCTAGCTTCTAGCGTTAGTGTCCCTGTAGTAGCAGGCTGCAGGAGCGTGTGATAAATGACTGCCGCGTTCCTGTCTTCAGCTCCGCTATTGACTTTCTATTCGAACTAGAACCCAGGCCTACTTTGAGAGGGGTTAGGGTCCAGTGTTTCCAAACTGCCAAGGGCTACGGCAATGCGAGCTCTGTCAGAGGTAAGAAAAGAGCAATTGGTTGGATTCTTCAGCTGCTGCGTGGCTGCACAGCTTCCGCGCTGCATGGAGAGCATGAGGCTCCTTGTGGCCCTATTTTGGGTACGCAGCAACATGCACACAGAATGTCTGTGTTCACTTATGTACAGGCTTATGTACACTAGAGCTCTCCTACAGAGCAAAGACCACTCAGTGGGCTCCAAGAGATACCTGTCGCGGCTCGAGAAGAGAGTGGAGTCCTTTGCTTCCCCTCGAGATGAGGCCTGACTCCCCGGGTGAGTATGGAATGCAACCCCAAATCCCTGTCGCCTATGGAGAGGAACATTAAGTCCTGGATACAAGCCTAGATGAGGTCTAGTTTGCCCTTCAGTGAATGGAGCCCAATCCCCAGCTCTCCCTGGCAACTCAAATGGAAGATTAGACTTCCTGGGCCAACACAAGAGGAAGCCTGAATTCCCCGTCGTAACTCGAGAATCCCACCGAAACTCGAGAAAATCCACGTGCTTCCCTCGTCATCGCAAGATGAGGCCCTTTGTCCGCTACAGCATCTCAAGAGAAGTCCCACGTTCCATCCTGAAGTGCGAAACGGTACTTGGCACCCTTGATGCGACCCCAAAAGTTCCGCGACATACCAGACTCACTCAAGGGGAACACCGAGGTTCCCGGCACCACTTCATCTGACCCCTTCTCCTCTCCTGATTGCGACAGGAGGGTCGACTCCCCTTCTCTGTCTGCAAGGGGTTCCCGACCTTCCGGGCGCACCTCAGGATGAGGCCGGTCTCATGAGGAAGTTCGAGACGTAGCCTCGTGGGTGGTGCCACATGCCGAAAGACCCCAATTTCACGGTCCACTCTTGAAAAGAACCCGATGCCAGCACACCTCTTTGAAGGAAAACCTGTGGATGAAGGCACAACACGAAGGGGCACTGACACCCGCGTGCATCGTCCAGAAAAACCCGCAGGTCCCACAGACATTTCGACAAGTGGCCTGTCACCCTGTAAACAACTCGAAAGGCAAACGAAGGTCCATTCCTCAACAGAAGACTAGGTGTGACTCTCTTGTCCCTACTCTGCAGGGACCATGGGATCCGAGTCAGAAACGGAGAGGAAGCCTGAGGTTCCTGCGTCCACTCGAGATGAGGCCCTCTTCCATTGCACCACACCCAGTGGAGTCCCGAGAGGCCCCTACCAACTCCACAGTATCCCTGAGTTCTCAGAGGCACAATGAGAAGCTCCCTGAGGTCACAGGCACAAGTCGAGGGAACCCTGGGTTTTCTGCCATGACTCGAGAAAGACCTCGAGAGTGCTTCAAAATGTGTTGAGTCGCGATTCCCCTACCATGACTCGAGAGCCATGACACGCGCCCCCTCTTCACGCGCATGGAGACCTGACTAACCTGGCACTGCACGAGAGGCTCCCTGAGATCCTCATCGTACCTCGTGAGGAAACCCACACTGCCGCGGCAGCTGGAGGAAACACATGAGACACCCCGGTCATCGCGAGATGAGGGCCTTATATTCCTGCATGGCCTGGAGACCAATCACGAGTCCTCTCTCCAAACTGAAGAGCAGGCTGGACTCCGTTGAGGCCGCTCAGGGGGCTCCAACAGATCCTTGTCGCGACTCAAGAGGAGAGCGGAGTCCTTGGCTTCCCCACGAGATGAGGTCTGACTCCCCGGGGGCGCCTGGAATGCAACCTCGAGATGCCTGCTTTCCCTGGAGAGGAATAGTAGGTCCTGGACACACGCCTAGGTGAGGTCTCTTCGGCCCTGCAGTGACTCGAGCGCAACCCCCAGATTTCCCTTGCAACTCGAGGGGAAGATTGGGCTTCCCAGGGCCAACCCAAGAGGAAGGCTGAGATCCCCATTGTAACTCGAGAATCCCGCCGCAACTCGAGAAAAACCACGTGGTTCCCACCTCTTGGCAAGATGAGACCCTTCCCCGCGACGGCGTCTCAAGGGAAGTCCCCTCTTCCGCCCTGAATGGCGGAAAGGATCCTGCCAGCCTTCATGCGACCCCCAAAAGTTCCCCGACACGCCGGGTTCCCTCGAGGGGAACACCGAGGGTCCCGGCACCGCTTCCTCTGAGCCCCTTCTCCCCTCCTGATCGCGACAGGAGAGTCGATTCCCCTGCGTGGTCTGGAAGGGGTTCCCGGCCTTCCCGGCGCACCTAAGGATGAGGCCGGCCTCACGAGGAAATTGGAGACGAGCCACGTGGGTGGTGCCACATGCCCAATGCCCCCGATACCCGGTCCGCTCTTGAGAAGGACCCGAGGCCCGGACCCCTCTTCGAAGGCAACCCTGTGGGTGAAGGCACAACACGAAGGGGTTCTGCCAACCCCGTGCACCGTCCGCAAAGACCCGCGGGTTCCACACACAGCTCGACGAGGGGCCTGAGACCCCCTGAGCAACTCGAGAGGCAAGCGGGGTTCCCTTCTTCAGACAAGACGAGGCCTGACTCTCCTGTCCCAACTCTGCAGGGACCCTGCGGTCGGAGTCCGTAACGGAGAGGAAGCCTGAGGTTCCTGCTTCCCCTCGAGCTGAGGCCCTCTTCCGTTGCGCCAGACCCAGCGGAGTCCCGAGGGTCACCGCCAACTCCACAGGATCCCTCGCCTCTCAGAGGCACCCTGGGAAGTTCCCTAAGGTTCCCGGCAGAAGGCGAGGGAAACGAGGGTTTCCTGCCGCCCTCCGACAAAGACTTCGAGAGTCCTTCTTCAACGCGTCTCGAGGCCCTAGTCCCCTCCCGCGACTCGAGAGCCATGACGCGCTCGCCCTCGCCACGCGCATGGAGACCTGACTTCCCTGGCGCCGCACGAGAGGCTCCCTGAGATTCTCATCGTGCCTCGGGAGAAAACCCCCAGGGGCGCCGCAGCTCGAGGAAACCCCTGAGACGGCCCCGTACTCGAGAGCTGAGGGCCTTCTTTTCCTGCATGGCCTGGGGAGCAATCCCGGGTCCTCTCTCCAAACGGAAGAGGAGTCTGGTCAATTGAGGCTGCTCAGGGGGCTCCAAGAGACCCGCGTCGCGACTCGAGAGGAGAGCGGAATTCTTGGCTTCCCTCGAGACGAGGCCTGACTCCCCGGGGGAGCCTGGAATGCAACCCCGAGATCCCTGTCTTCCCTGGAGAGGAATATTAGGTCCCGGACACACGCCTAGGTGAGGTTTCTTGGGCCCTGCAGTGACTCGAGTGCAACCCCCAGCTTTCCCTCGCAACTCGAGGCGAAGATTGGCCTTCCCAGGGCCAACCCAAGAGGAAGCCTGAGATCCCCGTCGTAACTCGAGATTCCCGCCGCAACTCGAGAAAAACCACGGAGTTCCCACCTCTTGGCAAGATGAGGCCCTTGCCCGCGACGGCGTCTCAAGGGAAGTCCCCTCTTCCGCCCTGAAGGGCGAAACGGTCGCTGACAGACTTCCTGCGACCCCCAAGTTCACCGACACGCCGGGTTCCCTCGAGGGGAACACCGAGGGTCCCGGCACCGCTTCATCTGAGCCCCTTCTCCCCTCCGGATTGCGACAGGAGAGGCGATTCCCCTGCGTGGTCTGGAAGGGGTTCCCGGCCTTCCAGGCGCACCTCAGGATGAGGCTGGCCTCACGAGGAAATTCGACCCGAGCCACGTAGGTGGGGCCACATGCAGAATGCCCCCGATTCCCCGGTCCACTCTTGAGAAGGACCCGAGGCCCGGACCCCTCTTCGAAGGCAACCCTGTGGGTGAAGGCACAACACGAAGGGGCACTGCCACCCCCGTGCATCATCCGCAGAGGCCCGCGGGTTCCACACACTGCTCGACGATGGACCTGAGACCCCCTGAGCAACTCGAGAGGCCAGCGGGATTCCCTTCCTCAGACAAGACGAGGCCTGACTCTCCTGTGCCAACTCTGCAGGGACCCTGCGGTCGGAGTCCGAAACGGAGAGGAAGCCTGAGGTTCCTGCCTCCCCTCGAGGTGAGGCCCTCTTCCGTTGCGCCAGACCCAGTGCAGTCCCGAGAGGCCCCGCCAATTCCTCAGGATCCCTCGCCTCTCAGAGGCACCCTGGGAAGTTCCCTAAGGTCCCCGGCAGAAGGCGAGGGAAACGAGGGTTTCCCGCCGCCCCCCGAGAAAGACCTCGAGAGTCCTTCTTCAACGCATCTCGAGGCCCTAGTCCCCTCCCGTGACTCGAGAGCCATGACGCGCTCCCCCTCGCCACGCGCATGGAGTCCTGACTTCCCTGGCGCCGCACGAGAGGCTCCCTGAGATTCCCGTCGTGCCTCGGGAGAAACCCCACACTGGCGCCGCAGCTCGAGAAAACCCACGAGACGCCCCCGTTATCGTGAGATGAGGGCCATCATTAACTGCATGGCCTGGAGGGCAATCCCTAGTCGTCTCTCCAAACTCCACGGGAGGCTTGACTCACTAAGGCTACCCAGTGCGCTCAATAGGTACCCGTCGCGACTCGAGAGGAAAGCGGAATACTTTGCTTCCCCTAGAAACAAGGCCGGACTTCCTGGGTGAGTCTGGAATGCCACCCCGAGATCCCTGTCACCCCTGGAGAGGAATATTCGGTCGTGGACAGAAGCCTAGATATGGTCTATTTTGCCCCGCAGTGACTTGAGTGGGATCCCAGCTCACCCTCGCAACTCGAATGGAAGATTGGACTTCCATGGGCCAACACAGGAGGAAATCTGAATTCCCCGTCGAAACTCGAGACTCCCGCCGCAATGCGAGCAAAAGCACGTGATTCACTCGTCATCCCAAGATGAGGCCCTGGCCCGCTACAGCGTCTCAAGTGAAGTCCCACGTTCCATCTTGAAGTGCGAAATGCTACTTTTCACCCTTGATGTAACCCCAAAAGTTCCCCAACACACCGTTCTCACCGAGGGGAACACCGAAGTTCCCGGCACCACTTCATCTGATCACTTTCTCCCCTCCTGATCACGACAGGAGGGTATATTCCCCTGCTTTGTCTGGAAGGAGTTCCCGCCCATCCCGGCGCACCTAAGGATGAGGCCTTTCTCAGGAGGAAATTCGAGACGTAGCCTCGTGGGTGGTGCCACATGCCGAAAGACCCCGATGGTGCGGTCCAATCTGGATAAGAACCCGATGCCCGGACACCACTTCGAAGGCAACCCTGTGGATGAAGGCACCACAGAAGGGTTACTAAAACTCCCGTGCATCGTCCAGAAAAACCCACAGGTTCTACACACAGCTCAACAAGTGGAATGTCACCCCGTGAACAATTCTATAGGCAAGCAGAGTTCGATTCCTCCACACAAGATGAGGCCTGACTCTCCTGTCCCAACTCTTCAGGGACCCTGCCATCCGAGTTAGAAATGGAGAGGAAACCTGAGGTTCCTGTCTCAACTCGAGGTGAGGCCCTCTTCCATTGCACCAAACCCAGATGAGTCGCGAGAGGCCCCTCCCAACTCCACAGTATCCCTGAATTCTCAGAGGCACATTGAGAATCTACCTGAGGTCACCGGCACAAGTCAAGGGAACCCAGGGTTTCCTGCTGCGACCCGAGAAAGACCTTGAGAGTCCTTCAGCGCGTCTTGAGGCCCGATTCCCCTACCATGACTCGAGAGCAAAGACCCACTCCCCATCGCCATGCGCATGGAGACCTGACTTCCCTGACGCCTGAAGAGAGTCTCCCTGAGCTCCCCGTCGTACCTCTTCGGAAACCCCATTCAGGCACCGCAGCTCGAGAAAACCCACGATACGCCCCCGTCATCACGAGATGAGGGACTTCTTTCCTGCCTGGCATGGAGAGCAAAACCGAGTCCTCTCTCCAGACTCCACAGGAGGCTTGACTCTCTTTAGGCTTCTCAGTTGGCTCCAAGAGATACCTGTTAGGACTTGAAGGGAGAGAGGAGTCCTTTGCTTCCCCTCGAGATGAGGCCTGACTCCCCGTGTGAGTCTGGAATGCAACCCCGAGTTCCTGTCGCACCTGGAGAGGAAAACTCGGTCCTGGACACAAGCCTAGATGAGGTCTATTTTGCACTGCAGTTACTAGAGAGCAATCGCCAGCTCTCCCTTGCAAATCGAATTGAAGATTGGACTTCCCTGGGCCAATACAATTGGAAGCCTGAATTCGACATCGTAACTCGAGAATCCCGCCGAAACTCGAGAAAATCCACGTGGTTCCCCCATCAGCGCTAGATGAGGCCCTTGCCCGCTACAGCGACTCAAGAGAAGTCCCACGTTCTGTCTTGAAGTGCGAAACGGTACTTGGCACCCTTGATGCAATCTCAAAATTCCCCGACATACAGGTCTCACTCGAAAGGAACACCGAGGTTCCCGGAACCACTTCATTTGAGCTCCTTCTGCCCTCGTGATCGCGACAGGAGTGTTGATTCCCCTGCTATGTCTGGAAGGCGTTCCCGACCTTTCCAGCGCGCCTAAGGATGAGGCAGGTCTCAGGAGGAAATTCGAGACATAGCCTCGTGGGTGGTGCCACAAGCCGAAAGACCCCGATTTCCCGGTCTACTCTTGATAAGAACGCGATGCCCTGACACCTTTACGAAGGAAAACCTGTGGATGAAAGCACAACACGAAGGGGCACTGACACCCCCGTTTATCATCCAGAAAAACCCGCAGGTTACAAACACAGTTCAACAAGTGGTCTGTCACCCCGTGAACAACTCGACAGGCAAGTGGAGTTCCATTCCTCCACACAAGGCGAGACCTGATTTTCTGTACCAACTCTGCAGGGAAACTGCGATCCGAGTCAGTACCGGCGCAAGGAAACCCAGGAGAGGAAACATGAGGTTCCTGCCTCCACTCGAGATGAGGCTCTCATCCATTGCACCAAACCCAGTGGAGTCCAGAGAGGCTCCTCCCAACTCCACAGTACCCCTGACTTCTCAGAGGCACCCGGAGAAGCTCCATGAGGTCACCGGCACATGTCGAGGGAACCCAGGGTTTCCTGCCACAATGCGAAAAAGACCTCGAGAGTCCTACTTCAACGTGTCTTGAAGCCCGAATCTGCTTCCATGGCTCTATAGAAATGACACGCACCCCCTCGCCACGCACATGGAGACCTGACTTCCCTGGCGCCATAAGAGAGGCTCCCTGAGCTCCCTGTTGTACCTGGTGAGAAACCCCACACTGACGCCGCAGCTTGAGAAAACCCACCATACGCCCCTGTCATCGCGAGATGAGGGCCTTCTTTTCCTGCATGGCCTGGAGAGGAATACCGAATCCTCTTTTCAAACTCCACAGGAGGCTTGACTCCCTTTAGGCCACTTAGTGGCCTCCAAGAGATACCCATCGCGACTCGAGAGGAGAATGGAGTCCTTTGCTTCCCCTCGAGACAAGGCCTGACTCACCAGGTGGGTCTGGAATGCAACCCCGAGATCCCTGTCTCCCCTGGAGAGGAACATTAGGTCCTGGAAACAAGCCTAGATGAGGTCTCTTTTGCCCTTCTGTAACTCGAGAGCAATCCCCCGCTCTCCCTGACAACTCGAATGGAAGATTGGACTTCCCTGGGCCAACACAAGAGGAAGCCTGAATTCCCCTTCGTAACTCGAGAATCCCACCGCAACTCGAGAAAAAGCACTTGGTTCCCTCGTCATCGCAAGATGAGGCCCTTGCCCGCTACAGCTTCTCAAGAAAAGTCCCACGTTCCGTCTTGAAGTGCGAAACGATACTTGACACCCTTGATGTGACCCCAAAAGTTCCCCGAAATATCGGTCTCACTCGAGGTGAACACCGAGGTTCCCGGCACCAGTTTATCTGAGCCCCTTCTCTCCTCCTGTTCGTGATAGGAGGGTCACTTCCCCTGCTTTGTTTGTAAGGGGTTCCCGACCTTCACGGGGCACTTCAGGATGAGGCCGGTCTCACGAGGAAATTCGAGATGTAGCTCGCGGGTGGTGCCACATGCCAAAAGACTATGATTTCCCTGTACACTCTTCATAAGAACCCGATGCCTGGACACCTCTTCGAAGGCAACCCTGTGGATGAAGGCACAACACAAAGGGGCACTGACACCCTCGTGCATCGTCCGGAAAAACCCGCAGGTTCCACATACAGCTCAACAAGTGGCTTGTCACCCCTGAAGAACTCGAGAGGCAAGTGGGGTTTCATTCCTCTACACAAGACGAGGCCTGACTCTCCTGTCCCAACTCTGCAGGGACTTTGCGATCCGAATCAGACCAGCGCCAGTGAAGTCACGAGAAGAACGCTGAGGTTCCTGCCTCCACTCGAGATTAGGACCTCTTCCATTGCACGAAAACCAGTGGAGTCCCGAGAGACGCGTCCCAGCTCCACAGTATCCCTGACTTCTCAGAGGCACCCTGAGAAGCTCCCTGAGGTCACCAGCACAATTCGTGTGAACCCAGGGTTTACTGCCGCCACCATAGAAAGAACTCAAGAGTCCTTCTTCAACGCATTTTGAGGCCTGATTCCCCTACCATGACTCGAGGGCAATGACGCACTCCCTCTGCTACACTCATGAAGCCCTGACTTCCCTGGCGCCACACGAGAGGCTCCCTGAGCTCCCCGTCATACCTCGTGAGAAACCCCACACTGGCGCCGCAGATAGAGAAAACCCACGAGACGCCCCCGTTTTCGCGACATGACGGCCTTCTTTTCTAGCATGGCCTGGAGATCAATCCCGAGTCCTCTCTCCAAACTCCACAGTAGGCTTGACTCCCTTTTGGTCACTCAGTGGACTCCAAGACATACCCGTCGCGAGTCGAGAGGAGAGTGGAGTCTTTTCCTTCCCCACAAGGCGAGGCCTGACTCCTCGGGTGAGTCTGATATGCGAACCGGAGATCCCTGTCGCCCCTGGAGAGAAACATTAGGTCCTGGACACAAGCCTAGATGAGGTCTCTTTTTTCCTGCAGTGACTCGAGAGCAATCCCCAACTCTCCCTCGCAACTCAAATGGAAGACTGGACTTCCCTGGGCCAACAGAAGAGGAAGCCTGAATTTCCCGTTGTAACTCAAGAATCCCGCCACAACTCGAGAAAAACCACATCGTTCCCTATTCATCGCAAGATGCGGCCATTGCCGCTACAGCGTCTCAAAAGAAGTCTTACGTTCCATCTTGAAGTGCGATACGGTACTTGGCACCTTTGATGCGACACCAAAAGTTCCCCAACACACTGGTCTCACTGGAGGGGAACACCGAGGTTCCCGGCATCACCTCATCTGTGCCCCTTCTCCCCTCCTGATCGAGACAGGAGGGTCGATTCCCCTGCTTTTTCTGCAAGGGGTTCCGACCTTCGCAGCGCACCTCAGGATGAGGCCGGTCTCACGAGGAAATTCGAGACGAACCACGTGGGTGGTGCCACATGCCGAACGCCCCCGATGCCCCGGTCCGCTCTTGAGAAGGCCCTGAGGCCCGGACCCCTCTTCGAAGGCAACCCTGTGGGTGAAGGCACAACACGAAGGGGTACTGACATCCCCATGCATAGTATGGAAAAACACACAGATTCCAAACACAGAATGACAAGTGTCCTGTCATCCCTTGAAGAACTAGAGAGGCATGCGGAGTTCCTTTCCTCCACACAAGAGAAGGCCTGACTCTCCTTTCCCAACTCTGCAGGGACCGTGCGATCGGAGTCAGAAATGTAGATGAAACCTGACGTTCCTGCATCAACTCGAAATGAGGCCCTGTTCCATTGTGCCATACCCAGTGGAGTTCCGAGAGGCCCCTCCCAAATCCACAGTATCCCTGATTCTCAGAGGCACCCTCAGAAGTTCTCTGCGGTCACTGGCACAAGTCGAGTGAACCCAGGGTTTCCTGCTGCATTCTGAGCAAGACCTCGAGAGACCTTCTTTACCGCATCTTGAGGCCCGATACCCTACCATGACTGGAGAGCAATGACGCATTCCCCTCGCCACGCCCATTGAAACCTAACTTCCCTGGCGCCACACGAGAGGCTCCCTGCGCTCCCCGTCCTACCTCATGAAAACCCCACACTGGCACCGCCGCTCGAGAAAACTCACGAGACGCCCCCATCATCGTAAGATGAGGGCCTTCTTTTCCTACATGACCTAGAGAGCAATCCCGAGTCCACTCTCCAAACTCCACTGGAGGCCTGACTCCCTTTAGGCCACTCAGTAGCCTCCAAGAGATACACGTCGCTACTCTAGAGGAGAGCGGAGTCCGTTGCTTCCCCTCGAGCAGAGGCCTGACTACTTGGGTGAGTCTGGAATGGGATCCCGAGATCCGTGTCGCCCCTGTAGAGGAAAACTCGGTCCTGGACACAAGCCTAAATGAGGTCTTTTTTGTCCTGCATTGACTCAAGTGCAATCCCCAGCTCTCCCTCCCAACTCGAATGGATGATTGGACTTCCCTGGGCCAACACAAGAGGAAGCCTGTATTCCCCGTTGTAATTCGAGAATCCCGCAGCAACTGGAGAAAAACAACGTGGCTCCTCCGTCATCGAAATATGAGGCCCCTGTCAGCTATAGCGTCTCCAGGGAAGTCCCATGTTCCGTCTTGAAGTGTGAAACGGTAGTTGGCACCCTTGATGCGACCCCCAAATTTCCCTGACACCCCGGTCTCACTCGAGGAGAACATGGAGGTTCCCAGCACCGCTTCAGCTGAGCCTCTTCTCCCCTCCTGATGGCGACAGGAGGGTCGATTCCCCTGCTTTGTCTGGAAGGGGTTCCCAGACTTCCCGGCGAACCTCAGGATGAGGCCAGTCTCACGAGGGAAGTCGAGACGTAGCCTCGTGGGTTGTGCCACATGCCGAAAGACCCCGATTTCCTGGTCCGCTATTGATAAGATACCGATGCCTGGTCACCTCTTCGAAGGTAACCCTGTGGATGAAGGCACAACACGAAGGGGCACTGACACCCCTCTGCATCGTCCCCCAAAACCGCAGGTTCCACATACAACTCGACAGGTGGCCTGTCATCCCATGAACAACTCGAGAGGCAAGCGGAGTTCCATTACTCCACACAAGACGAGGTCTGACTCTCCTGTCCCAACTCTGCAGGGACCCTGCTATCCGAGTCAGAAATGGAGAGGAACCCTGACGTTACTGCCTCAATCCGAGATTAGGTCCTCTTCAATTGCACCAGTCCCTGTGATGTCCCGAGAAGCCCCTCTCAACTCCACAGTATCCCTGACTTCTCAGAGGAACCCCGCTAAGCTCCCTGAGGTCATGGGCACAAGTCGAGGGAACCCAGGGTTTCCTGCCACACCCCGAGAAAGACCTCGAGAGTTCTTCTTCGAAGCGTCTTGAGGCTTGATTCCCCTACCATGACTCGAGAGCAATGAGGCGCTCCCCCACGCCACGTCCATGGAGACCTGACTTCCGTGGCACCACAGGAGTCTCCCTGAGCTCCCCGTCCTATCTCGTGAGAAACCCCAACCAGGCACTGCACCTTGAGAAAACCCACGAGACGCCCCCGTCATCGCGAGATGAGGGCCTTCTTTTCCTGCATGGCCTAGAGAGCAATCCCGAGTCCTCTCTCCAAACTCCACAGGAGGATTAACTCCATTTAGGCCACTCTTGGGCTCCAAGGGATACCCGTCGCGACTCGAGAGGAGAGCGGAGTCCATTCATTCCCTTCGAGACGAGGCCTGACTCCCCGGGTGAGTCTGGAATGCAACCCCGAGATCCCTGTCGCCCCTGGAGAGAAAAACTCGGTCCTGGACACAAACCTAGATGAGCTCTATTTTGCCCTGCAGTGACTCGAGAGCAATCTCCAGCTCTCACTTGCAACTCGAATGGAAGATTGGACTTCCCTGGGCCAACACAAGAAGAAACCTGTATTCCCCATCGTAACTCAAGAATCCTGCCGCAACTCGAGAAAAAACACGTGGGTCCCCCGTCAGCGCTAGATGAGGCCCTTGCCCACTACAGCGTCTAAAGAGAAGTCCCAGGTTCCGTCTTGAAGTGCGAAACGGTACTTGGCACCCTTGATGCAACGCGAAAAGTTACCCGACTTTCACTCAAGGAGAGCACCGAGGTTCCCGGCACTACTTCATCTGAGCCCTTTCTCTCCTCCTGATCCCGAAAGGAGGCTCGATTCCCCTGCTTTGTTTGGAAAGGGTTCCCGGACTTTCCTGCGCGCCTCAGGATGAGGCCGGTCTCACGAGGAAATTCGAGACGTAGCCTCGTGGGTGGTGCAACATGCTGAAAGACCCCAATTTCCCGGTCCGCACTTGAGGAGAACCCGATGCCCGGACACCTCTTCGAAGGCAACCCTGTGGATGAAGGCACAACAGGAAGGAGCACTGATGCCCCCGTGCATCTCCGAAAAACCCGCAGGTTCCACACACATCACGAAAAGTGGTGTCATCCTTGAACAACTTGAGATGTAAGCGGAGTTCCATTCCTCCGCAGAACACGAGACCTGACACTCCTGAGCAAACTCAACAGGGACCCTGCGATCTGAGTCAGATCCGGCCTCCAGGAAGTCAGGAGCAGAACCCTGAGGTTCCTGCCTGAACTCGAGATGAGGCCCACTTCCATTGCACCAAACCCAGAGGAGTCCCGAGAGGCCTCTCCCAAATCCACAGTATCCCTGACTTCTCAGAGGCACCCTGAGACGCTCCCTGAGGTCACCGGCACAAGTCAAGGGAACCCAGGGTTTCCTGCCGCAACCCTAGAAAGACATCGAGAGTTCTTTTTCTACCCGTCATGAGGCCCGATTCCCCTACCCTGACTTGAGAGCAATGACGCGCTCCCACTTGCCCCGCCAATGGAGACCTGACTTCCCTGTTGCCACACGAGAGGCTACCTGAACTCCCCATCGTACCTCGTGAGAAACCCCACACTGGCGCCGCAGCTCGAGAAAACACACGAGACGCCCCCGTCATCTCGAGATGTGGGCCTTCTTTTCCTGCATGGCCTGGAGAGCAATCCCGAGTCCTCTCTCCAAACTGAAGAGGAGGGTTGACTCCCTTTAGACCACTCAGTGGGCTCCAAGAGATACGCGTCGCTACTCGAGAGGAGAGCCGAGTCCTTTGCTTCCCCTCGAGACGAGGCCTAACTCCCTGGGTGAGTCTGTAATGCAAACCCGAGATCCCTGTCGCCCTTGGAGAGGATCATTGGGTCCTGAACACAAGGCTAGATGAGGTCGCTTTTGCCCTGCAGTAACTCGAGAGCACTCCCCAGCTTTCCCTCGCAACCCGAATGGAATATTGAACCTCCCTGAGCCAACACAAGAGGAAGCCTGAATTCCCAGTAGTAATTCGAGAATTCCACCTCAACTTGAGAAAAACCACGTGGTTTCCCCTTCATTGCAAGATGAGGCCCTTGCCCGCTCCAGCGTCTCAAGAGTAGTCCCACGTTCTGTCTTGAAGTGCGAAATGATATTTGGCACCCTTAATGCTACCCCAAAAGTTCCCCGACATACGGGTCGCACTCGAGGGGAACACCGAGGTTCCTGGCACCACTTCATCTGAGCCCCTTCTCCCCTCCTGATCGCGAAAGGAGGGTCGATTCCCCTGCTTTGTCTGCAAGGGGTTCCCGACCTTCTCCACGCACCTCAGATGAGGCTGTCTCACGAGGAAATTCGAGACGTAGCCTCGATGGTGGTGCCACATGCCGAAAGACCGCGATTTCCCGATCCGCTCTTGATAAGAACGCGATGCCCAGACACCTATTCAAAGATAGTGTGGATGAAGGCACAACACGAAGGGGCACTGACACCCCCGTGCATCGTCTGGAAAAGACCGCAGGTTACTCATACAGCTCAACAAGTGCCTGTCACCCAGTGAACAACTCGAGAGGCAAGCGGAGGTCCATTCCTGCACACAAGACAAGGCCTGACTCACCTCTCCCAACTATGCAGGGGGCTGCGATTGGAATCAGAAATGGAGAGGAACCCTGAGGTTCCTGCCTCCCCTCGAGATGAGGCCCCCTTCCATTTCACTAAACCCAGTGGAGTCCCGAGAGGTCTTTCCCAACTCCACAGTATCCCTGACTTCTCAGAGGCACCCGGAGAATCTCCCTGAGGTCACCGGCACAAGTCGAGGGAACTCAGGTATTCTTGCCAAGACCCGAGAGAGATCTTGAGAGTCGTTCTTCAACGCGTCTAGAGGCCTGATTCCCCTACCATGACTCGAGAGCAATGACGCGCTCCCCCTTGCCACACGCATCGAGACCTAACTTCCCTGGCGCCACACAAGAGGCTCCCTGAGCTCCCCGTCGTACCTCCTGAGAAACCAACACAGGCGCTGCAGCTCGGTAAAACCACTGAGACCCCCCCCCCCCGTCATCGTGAGATGAGGGCCTTCTTTTCCTGCATGTCCTGGAGTGCAATCCCGAGTCCTCTCTCCAAACTCCAGAGGAGGCTTGACTCCCTTTAGTCCACTCAGTGGGCTCCAAGAAATACGCGTCGCGACTCGAGAAGAGAGAGAAGTCCTTTGTTTCCCCTCGAGACGACGCCTGACTCCTGGGTGAGTCTGGAATGCAACCCCAAGATCCCAGTCACCCCTTGAGAGGAACATTAGGTCCTAGACACAAGCCTGGATGAGGTTTCTTTTGCCCTGCAGTGACTCGAGCGCAACCCCCAGCTCTCCCTCGCAACTCGAATGGAAGATTGGGCTTCCCTGGGCCAACACAAGAGGAAGCCAGAAATCCCCTTCGTAACTCGAGAATCCCGCCGAAACTCGAGAAAAACCACGTGTTTCCAACGTCATCCCAAGATGAGGCCCTTGCTGCTATGGCCTCTCAAGAAAAGAACCACGTTCCGTCTTGAAGTGCGAAACGGTACTTTGCACCCTTGATGCGACACCAAATGTTCCTGGACACGCCGGTCTCACTCGACAGGAACACCTAGGTTCCCGCACCACTTCATCTGAGCACCTTCTCCCCTCCTGTTCGAGACAGGAGGGTCTATTCCCCTGCTTTGTTTGGAAGGGGTTCCCCACATTCCCGGTGCACCTCAGGATGAGGCCGGTCTCACGAGGAAATTCGAGACATAGCATCGGGGGTGGTGTCACATGCCGAAATACCCCGATTTCCCGGCCCACTCTTGAGAAGAACCCGATGCCCGGACACCTCTTCGAAGGCAACCCTGTGGACGAAGGCACAAAACGAAGGGTCACTGACACTCCCGTGCATCATTCGGTAAAAGCCGCAGGTTCCACACACAGCTCGACAAGAGGCCTGTCATCCCATGAACAACTCGAGAGGCAAGCAGAGTTCCATTCCTCCACTCAAGACGAGGCCTGACTCTCCGGTCCCAACTCTGAAGGGACCCTGCGATCAGAGTCCGAAATGGAGAGGAACCCTGAGGTTCCTGACTCCACTCGAGATGAGGCCCTCTTCCATTACACCAAAAACAGTGGAGGCCCGAGAGGCCCCTCCCAAATCCACAGTATCGCGACTTCTCAGAGGCACCCTTAGAAGCTCCCTGAGGTCACCGGCACAAGTCGAGGGAACACAGGGTTTCCTGACGCAACCCGAGAAAGACCTCGAAAATCCTCCTTCACGCGTCTTGAATCCCGATTCCCCTACCATGACTCGAGAGCAATGACGCGTTCCCCCTCGAAACTCGCATGGAGACTTGACTTCCCTGGCGCCACATGAGAGGCTCCCTGAGCTCCCCCTCATACCTCGTGAGAAATCCCACACTGGCTCCCCAGCTCGAGAAAACCCACGAGACGCCTCCGTCATCGCGAGATGAAGGCCTTCTTTTCCTGCATGGCCTGGAGAGCAATCTCGAGGCCTCTCTTCAAACTCCACAGGAGGCCTGACTCCCTTTAGGCCACTCTGTGGGCTCCAAGAGATACCCATTGGGACTCGAGAGGAGAGCGGAATTCTTTGCTTCCCCTATATACCAGGCCTGACTCCTCAGGTGAGTCTGGAATGCAACCCCGAGATCCCTGTCGCCCCTGGAGAGGAACATTAGGTCCTAGACACAAGCATAGATGAGGTCTCATTTGCCCTGAAGTGACTCGAGAGCAATCCCCTGCTGTCCCTCGCACCTCGAATGGAAGAATGGACTTCCCTGGGACAACACAAGAGGAAACCTGAATTCCCCGTCGTAATTCGAAAATCCCACCGCAACTCGAGGAAAACCACGTGGTTCCCCCGTCATCGCAAGATGAGGCCCTTGCCAGCTACATCGTCTCAGGAGAAGCCCCACGTTCCATCTTGAAGTTTAAAACGATAATTGGCAACCTTGATGTTACCACAAAAGTTCCCCGACACCCTGGTCTCACTCGAGGGGAACACCAAGGTTCGGTGCACCGCTTGTTCTGAGCCCCTTATCCCCTCCTGATCGCGATGGGAGGGTCGATTACCCTGCTTTGTCTGGAAGGGGTTCCGGACCTTCCCGGCGCACCTCAGGATGAGGCCGGTCTCACGAGGAAATTCGAGACGTAGCCTTGTGGTTGGTGCCACACGCCGAAAGACCCCGATTTCCCTGTCTGCTCTTGATAAGAACCCAATGCTAGGACACCTCTTCGAAGGCAATCCTGTGGACGAAGGCACAAAACGAAGGGGTCTGACACCCTCCTGCATCGTTGGAAAAGCCCGCAAGTTCCACATACAGATCGACAAGTGGCCTGTCACCCCGTGAACAACTCGAGAGGCAAGAGGAGTTAAATTCCTCCACACAAGACGAGGCCTGACTCTCCTGTCCCAACTCTGCATGGACACTGAGATCCGATTCAGAAATGGAGAGGAACCATGAGGTTCCTGCCTCAACTCGAGATAAGGCCCTCTTCTACTGCACCAAACCCAGTGGAGTTCGGAGCGGCCCCTCCCAACTGCACAGTATCCCTGACTTCTCAGAGGCACCCTGAGAAGCTCCCTGAGGTCACGGGCATAAGTCGAGGGAACCCAGGGTTTCCTGCCGTAACCTGAGAAAAATCTCGAGAGTCCTTCTTCACGCGTCTTGAGGCCCGATTCCCCTACCATGACTGGAGAAAAATGACGCGCTCCCCCTCGCCACGCGCATGAAGATCTGACTTCCCCGGCACCACATGAGAGTCTCCCTGAGCTCCCCATCGTACCTCGTGAGAAACCCCACACTGGCGCCGCAGCTCGAGAAAACCCACGAGACGCCCCTGTCATGGTGAAATGAGGGCCTTCTTTCCTGCATGACCTGAAGAGCAATCCCGAATCCTCTCTCCAAACTCCAAAGGAGGCTTGACTCCCTTTAGGTCACTCAGTGGGCTCCAAGAGATACGCGTCGATACTCAGGAGGAGAGCGGTGTCCTTTGCTTCCCATCGAGATGAGGTCTGACTACGAGGGTGAGTCTGGAATGCAACCCTGGATCCCTGTCGCCCCTGGAGAGGAACCTTAGGTCCTGGACAAAAGCCTAGAGGAGGTCTCTTTGGCCCTGCAGTGACTCAAGCAAAACCCCTAGCTTTCCCTTGCAACTCGAATGGAAGATTGGCCTTTCTGAGCCAACACAAGAGGAAGCCTGAATTTCCAGTTGTAATTTGAGAAACCCGCCGCAACTCGAGAAAAATCACGTGGTTCCCTGTATTGCAAGATGAGGCCCTTGCCCCCTACAGCGTCTCAAGAGAAGTCTCACATTCCGTCTTGAAGTGCAAAACAGTACTTGGCACCCTTGATGTGACCCCAAAAGTTCCCCTATATACCGATCTCACTAGAGGGGACACTGAAGTTCCCGGCACCACTTCATCTGAGGCCTTTCTCCTCTTATGATCGCGATAGGAGGGTCGATTCCACTGCTTTGTCTCGAAGGGGTTCCCGACCTTCCCGGCGCACCTCAGGATGAGGCCGGTCTCACGAGGAAATTCGAGACGTAGCCTCGAGGGCCATACTACATGCCGAAAGACCCCGATTCCATGGTCCACTTTTGATCAAAACCAGACTCCTGGACACCTCTTCGAAGGCAAGCCTGTGGATGAAGGCACAACACGTAGGGGCACTGACACCCCGTGCATCTTCCGGAAAAACCCGCAGGTTCTCACACAGCTCCACAAGTGGTCTGTCACCTCGTGAACAACTCGAGAAGCAAGCGGAGTTCCATTCCTCCACACAAGACGATGCCTGACTCTCCTGTCACAACTCTAGGGACCTTGCGCACCGAGTCAGAAATGGAGAGGAAGCCTGAGGTTCCTGCCTCCACTCAAGACGAGGCCTTTTCCATTGCCGCAAAACCAGAGGAGTCCCGAGAGGCCCGTCCCAAATCCACAGTATGCCTGACTTCTCAGAGGCACCCTGAGAAGCTCCCTAAGGTCACCGGCAGAAGTCGACGGAACCCAGGGTTTCCTGCCCCAACCTGAGAAAGACCTTGAGAGTCCTGCTTTAACGTATCTTGAGGCCCGATTCCCGTACCATATCTCGAGAGCAATGACGCGCTCCCCCTTGCCATGCGCATGGAGACCTGACTTCCCTGGCGCCACACGAAAGGCTCTCTGAGCTTCCCGTCGCACCTCGTCAGAAACCGCACACTGGCACCACAGCTCGAGAAAACCAACAAGACGCCCCTGTCATCGCGAGATGAGGATCTTCTTTTCCTGCATGGCCTGGAGAGCAATCCCGAGTCTTCTCTCCAAACTCCACAGGGGGCTTGACTCCCTTTAGGCCACTCAGTGGGCTCCAAGAGACACCTGTGGCGACTCGAGAGGAGAGCGGGGTCCTTTGCTTCCCCTCGAGTCGAGCTCGGACTCCCAGGATGCGTCTGGAATGCAAACCCGAGATCGCTGTCGGCCCTGGAGAGGAATATTAGGTCCTGGACACAAGCCTAGATGAGGTCTCTTTTGCCCTGCAGTGACTCAAGAGCAAACCCCAGCTCTCCCTCGAAACTCGAATAGAAGATTGGACTTCCCTGGGCCAACACAAGAGGAAGCCTGAATTCCCTGTCGTAACTCGAGAATCCCACCGCACCTTGAGAAAAACCACGTGATTCCCCCGTCATCCCAAGATGAGGCCCTTGCCCTCTACAGCGTGTCAAGTGAAGCCCCAAGTCCGTATTGAAGTGCAAAACGGTACTTGGCACCCTTGAAGCGACCCCAAAAGTTTCCCGACACACCGGTTCCACTCGAGGGGAACACCGAGGTTCCCGGCACGACTTCAACTGAGCCCTTTCACTCCTCCTGATCGCGACAAGATGGTCGATTCCCCTGCTTTGTCTGGAAGGGGTTCCCGATCTTCATGGCGCACCTCAGGATGACACCAGTCTAACGAAGAAATTCGAGACGTAGCCTCATGGATGGTGCCACGTTCTGAAAGACCCCGATTTCCTGCTCCGCTATTGATAAGAACCCGATGTCCAGACACCTCTTTGAAGGCAACCCTGTGGATGAAGGCACAACACGAAGGGGCACTGACCCCCTCATGCATCTTACGGAAAAAACCGAAGGTTCCACTCACAGCTCAACAAATGGTCTGTTATCCTGTGAACAACTCGAGAGGCAAGTGGAGTTCCATTCGTCCACACAAGACGAGGCCTGACTCTCCTGTCCCAATTCTTCAGGGACCCTGTGGTCGGAGTTTTAAATGGAGAGGAACCCTTAGGTTCCTGCCTCAACTCGAGATGAGAACCTTTGCCATTGCACCAAACCCAGTGGAGTTCCGAGAGCCCCTCCCAAGTCCACAGTATGCCTGACTTCTCAGAGGCACCCTGAGAAGCTCCCTAGGTCACCGGTACAAGTCGAGGGAACCCAGGGTTTCCTGCCACAACCTGAGAAAGACCTTGAGACTCCTTCTTCAACGCGTCTTGAGTCCCGATTTCCCTACCATGACTCGAGAGCATTTATGGGCTCCCCCTCATCACACGCATAGACACCTGACTTTCCTGGCGCCACATGAGAGGCTCCCTGAGATCCCCGTTGTACCTCGTGAGAAAATTCATACTTGCGCCCCAACTCGAGAAAACCCACAAGACGCCCCCGTCATTGCGAGCTGAGGGCCTTCTCTTCCTGTATGGCCTGGAGAGCAATCCCGAGTCCTCTCTCCAACTCCACAGGAGGTTTGACTCCCTGGAGGCCACTCAGTGGGCTCCAAGAGATACCTATCATGACCCAGGAGGATATCAGAATCCTTTGCTTCCCCTCGAGCCGAGGCCTGACTCACTGGGTGAGTCTGGAATGCGTCCCCGTGATCCCTATCGCCCCTGGAGAGGAACATTAGGTCCTGGACACAAGCCTAGATGAGGTCTATTTTGACCTGCCGTGACTCGAGAGCAATTCCCACCCAGCTCTCTCTGGCAACTCGAATGGAAGAATGGACTTCCCTGGGCCAACAGAAGAGAAAGCCTGAATTCCCCGTCGTAAGTCAACAATCCCATCGCAACTAGAAAAAAACCACGTGGTTTCCCCTTCATCACAAGATGAGGCCCTTGCCCACCACAGCGTCTCAAGAGAAGTCCCACGTTTCGTCTTGAAGTTTGAAACAGTATTTGGCAAGCTTCATGAGACCCCAAAAGTTCCCTGACATACCAGTCTCACTCAAGGGGAACACCGAGGTTCCCGGCACCACTTCATCTGAGCCCCTTCTCCCCTCCTGATCGCGACAGGAGGGTCGATTAACCTGCTTTGTCTGGAAGGCTTTCCCCACCTTCCAGGGGCACCTCAGCATGAGGCCCGTCTCATGAGGAAATTCGAGACGTAGCCTCGTGTGTGGTGCCGCATTCCAAAAGACCCCGATTTCCTGGTCCGCTCTTGATAAGAACCTGATGCCCACACACCACTTCGAAGGCAACCCTGTGGATGAAAGCACATCACGAAGGGGCACTGACACCGCCGTGCATTGTCTGGAAAAAACCGCAGGTTCCACACACAGCTCGACAAGTGGCCTGTCACTCCTTGAACAACTTGAGAGGCAAGCGGAGTTCCATTCCTCCACACAAGACGAGGCCTAACTCTCCTGTCCCAACTCTGCAAGGACCCTGCGATCTGAGTCCGAAATGGAGAGGAACCCTGAGGTTCCTTCCTGATCTCAAGATTAGGCCCTCTTCCATTGCAGCAAACCCAGTGGAGTCCCGAGAGGCCTCTCCCAGCTCCATAGTATCCCTGACTTCTCAGAGGCACCCTGAGAAGCTACCTGAGGTCACAGGCACAAGTCGAGGGAACCCAGGGTTTCCTGCCGCAACCCGAGAAAGACCTCGAGCGTCCTTTTTCATTGTGTTGAGCCCTGATTCCTCTACCATGACTCGAGAGCAATGACGTGCGCCCCCTCGCCACTCGTATGGAGACTTGACTTCCCTGACACCACACGAGAGGCTCCCTGAGCTTCCGGTCGTACCTTGTGAGAAACCCCACACTGGCACCGCAGCTCCAGAAAAACCACGAGACTCCCCCGACATCGCGAGATGAGGGCCTTCTTTTCCTGCATGGCCTGGAGAGCAATCCCGCGTGCTCTCTCCAAACTCCACAAGAGAGGAGCCAAGATTGCTGAGGAGTAGGACGGGGAGAACTCTTTTCCTCCCCAAACAATTTCATCAAAAGAGCATTTAAACGTCGAGTAAATTCCACAATACAACTTATGAATGCTGCCAGAGGACATCAGGCACCCAGAAAAGCAACCCAACTCTTGGAAAGTAGGTAGGAAAAAGTATAAAAGACAAAAAAAGAGACAAAAGAGGGAGGGAGGGATTTCCGTCCTGGGAAGATAGTCTTAAAAAGAGAAAAGTTTCCAAACACCAGGAAAGCTTTTCACTGCCAAATCTTTGCCAAGCTTTGGAAGCACAAAGGGCAACATAAGGGGGATAAAAATAAATAAACAATTAAAACTCGCAGATTGCAAGCCCTACGGTAACTCCCCCAGCCACGAAGCAGTGCAGACGCCTGCTCACACCATTAGCAAGCAGGGGCTGGGCAGGGAGGCGCGGCGCGGGCTGCATCGCTTAGAGTAAGAATCTGGCCTGAATACCATGAGCGCTATCTGAACGAAATAACTTGGGCTAGCAAACCAGACTCTGGGATATCTACCACGCAAAAAGCCAGCCCTAACCTAAGACACCGCCAGGCCCACGCACGGAACAAAGGACTGAACAGAGATAGCCGGCTGCAGACCTTCCCCCTCCGGTGACAGGCAGCCAGAGCCGGAAGGGGGCAATTGCAGCCCCAGAGAGACATTATCTATAAAACTGTAAGCAGGCTTCTTTGCTAACTAAAACTTCTTGGGGATCTGGACGGTCAACATCTGCCTGAGAAAGTGCGCCTGTTTTACACCCAGATAACCGAGTGGTGGGGAGGCGATAAGTCACAACATTGGCGCTCGCCAAACACCTCATCACCTGAGCTGCTCGGACCTGGGAAGAGCACAAAACGCAGGCCGAACTGAGTCTGTGCCTCTGAGGACTACCCGAGTGCCTGAACCTGAGCGGCTTGGACCTGGGAGGTGCATGCAGCCCAGGGCCAGCCTCGGATTGTTCCCGGTGGAACAACCTAGAGCCCGAGCAGTGTGGGCAGGAAGGCTACACGCGCCGTGAGCGGGGGCAGACCCAGTGTGGCTGAGGCACTGCGAACGCACGCCAGTGTTATTTGTTTGCAGCATCACTCCCTCCCTCCCTCCCCACAGCGCAACTGAACAAGTGAGCCTAAAAAAAAAAAGTGTCCTCCACCGTCCCCTTTGTGTCAGGGCGTAAACCAGACACTGAAGAGACCAGCAAACAAAAGAAGCTATAACAGAGGGAAACGCCTTGGAAGCTACAGGCAATAGATTAAAACCCTGTGGTTATTAGGACTACATAGGAAGGCGCCTATAGATCTTGAGAAATATAAGTCGGACCAAGGAACTAGCCAAAAATGAACCGAACCCACGATACTCACAACAAAACCAGAGAAAGTCCTAGATATATTTTTATGATCATTCTTTCTTTTTTTTAATTTTTTTAATTTTAAGTCCTCTATTGTTCATTTAATTTTCACTTTTATAACCTATTACTTTGCAAAAAAAAGACCCTATTTTTTTCTTCTTCAGCAAACTTCATATATATATATTTATATATATATATATAATAATTTTTTGACCTTGTTTTTTTGTTTTGTTTTTTTTTTCTTCTTTTCTTTAACATTGTATTTTTGAAATTCCAAACTGTACTCTAGATTTTTAATTTATGCTTTTTGATATTTGATATCAATTTTGTACCTGTAGTTTCTTTATAATTTTTGCGACATTGCTTGCTTTTGTTTGTTTGTTTTCTCTTTAGTTTTCTTCTTCGTTTTTTTTAACATTGTATTTTTGAAATTCCAAACTCTACTCTAGATTTTTAATTTTTGCTTTTTGGTATTAGTTATCAATTTTGTACCTGTATTTTCTTGATAATTTTTGCGACCATGTTTGTTTTTCTTTGTTCGTTTTTTCTCTCTTTCTTTTCCTTCTTCTTTTCTTTAACATCGTATTTTTGAAATTCCAAACTCTACTCTAGATTTTTAATTTTTGCTTTTATGTATTTGTTACCAATTTTGTACCTTTAAGAACCCAATCTTCAGTACCCATTTTTCACTAGGGAGCGAGATTACTGGCTTGACTGCTCTCTCTCCCTTTGGACTCTCCTTTTTCTCCACCAGGTCGCCTGTGTCTCCTCCCTAACCCCTCTCTACTCTACCCAACTCTGTGAATTTCTGTGTATTCCAGACGGTGGAGAACACTTAGGGAACTGATTACTGGCTGGATCTGTCTCCCTCCTTTTCATTCCCCCCTTTTATCCTTCTGGCCACCTCTGTCTCCTTCCTCCTTCTTCTTGTCTCTGTATAACTCTGTGAACATCTCTGAGCGGTCCAGTTGTGGAGTGCACATAAGGAAGTGACTACTGGCCAGCCCACTCTCTCCACTATTGATTCCACCTGATCTCATTTGGGTCACCTCTAACTCCCTCCTCCCTCTTCTCTTCTCCATGTAACGCTGTGAACCTTTCTGAGTGACCCTCACAGTAGAGAAACTTTTCTTCTTTAACGTAGATGTTTTATCAATGGTGCTGTATAGAAGGAGAAGTTTTGAAACTACTGTAAAAGTAAGACAGATAACTGGAAGCAGGAGGCTTAAGTCCAAACCCTGCCTCCAGGGAACTCCTGACTCCAAGGAACATTAATTGACAGGAGCTCATCAAATGCCTCCATACCGACACTGAAATCAAGCACCACACAAGGGCCAACAAGTTCCAGGGCAAGACATACCAAGCAAATTCTGCAGCAACAAAGGAACGCAGCCCTGAGCTTCAAGATACAGGCTGCCCAAAGTCACCCCAAAGCCACAAACATCTCATAACTCATTACTGGACACTTCATTGCACTCCAGAGAGAAGAAATACAGCTCCACCCACCAGAACATGGACACAAGCTTCCCTAACCAGGAAACCTTGACAAGACACCTGTACAAACCCACACACAACGAGGAAATGCCAGAGTAAAGAACTCCACAAACTGCCAGAATACAGAAAGGAGACCCCAAACTCAGCAATTTAAACAAGATGAGACAGAGGAATACCCAGCAGATAAAGGAACAGGATAAATGCCCACCAAACCAAACAAAAGAGGAAGAGATAGGGAATCTACCTGATAAAGAATTCCGAGTAAGGATAGTGAAATGGATCTAAAATCTTGAAATTAAAATGGAATCACAGATAAATAGCCTGGAGACAAGGATTGAGAAGATGCAAGAAAGGTTTAACAAGGACCTAGAAGAAATAAAAAAAGAGTCAATATATAATGAATAATGCAATAAATGAAACTAAAAACACTCTGGAGGCAACAAATAGTAGAATAACAGAGGCAGAAGATAGGATTAGTGAATTCGAAGATAGAATGGTAGAAATAAATGAATCAGAGAGGATAAATGAAAAACGAATTAAAAGAAATGAGCACAATCTCAGAGACCTCCAGGACAATATTAAACGCTACAACATTCGAATCATAGGGGTCCCAGAAGAAGAAGACAAAAAGAAAGACCGTGAGAAAATACTTGAGGAGATAATAGTTGAAAACTTCCCTAAAATGGGGAAGGAAATAATCACTCAAGTCCAAGAAACCCAGACAGTCCCAAACAGGATAAACCAAGGCGAAACCCCCCAAGACACATATTAATCACATTAACAAAAATCAAACACAAAGAACAAATATGAAAAGCAGCAAGGGAAAAACAACAAATAACACACAAGGGAATTGCCATAAGGATAACAGCTGATCTTTCAATAGAAACTCTTCAAGCAAGGAGGGAATGGCAAGACATACTTAAAATGATGAAAGAAAATAACCTACAGCCCAGATTATTGTACCCAGCAAGGATCTCATTCAAGTATGAATGAGAAATCAAAAGCTTTTCAGACAAGCAAAAGCTGAGAGAATTCTGCACCACCAAACCAGCTCTCCAACAAATACTAAACAGGAAACACAAAAACGGTGTATAAATTCGAACCCCAAACAATAAAGTAAATGGCAATGGGATCATACTTATCAGTAATTACCTTAAACGTAAATGGGTTGAATGCTCCAACCAAAAGACAAAGACTGGCTGAATGGATACAAAAACAAGACCCCTACATATGTTGTCTACAAGAGACCCACCTCAAAACAGGGGATACATACAGACTGAAAGTGAAGGGCTGGAAAAAGATTTTCCATGCAAATAGGGACCAAAAGAAAGCAGGAGTAGCGATACTCATGTCAGATAAAATAGACTTTAAAACAAAGGCTGTGAAAAGAGACAAAGAAGGTCACTACATAATGATCAAAGGATCAATCCAAGAAGAAGATATAACAATTATAAATATATATGCACCCAACGTGGGAGCACCACAGTATGTAAGACAAATGCTAACAAGTATGAAAGGAGAAATTAACACTAACACAATAATAGTTGGAGATTTTAATACCCCACTCACACCTATGGATAGATCAACTAAACAGAAATTTAACAAGGAAACACAAACTTTAAATGATACAATAGACCAGTTAGACCTAATTGATATCTATAGGACAATTCATCCCAAAACAATGAATTTCAACTTTTTCTAAAGTGCACATGGAACCTTCTCCAGGATAGATCACATCCTGGGCCATAAAGCTAGCATTGGTAAATTCGAAAAAATAGAAATCATTCCAAGCATCTTTTCTGACCACAATGCAGTAATATTAGATCTCAATTACAGGAGAAAAACTATTAAAAATTCCAACATATGGAGGCTGAACAACACGCTGCTGAATAACCAACAAATCACAGAAGAAATCAAAAAAGAAATCAAAATTTGCATAGAAACGGATGAAAATGAAAACAGAACAACCCAAAACTTGTGGGACACGGTAAAAGCAGTCCTAAGGGGAAAGTTCATAGCAATACAGGCACACCTCAAGAAACAAGAAAAAAGTCAAATAAATAAACTAACTCTACACCTAAAGCAACTAGAAAAGGAAGAAATGAAGAACCCCAGGGTTAGTAGAAGGAAAGAAATCTTAAAAATTAGAGCAGAAATAAATGCAAAAGAAACAAAAGAGACCATAGCAAAAATCAACAAAACCAAAAGCTGGTTCTTTGAAACGATAAATAAAATTGACAAACCATTAGCCAGACTCATCAAGAAACAAAGGGAGAAAAATCAAATCAATAAAATTAGAAATGAAAATGGAGAGATCACAACAGAAAACACAGAAATACAAAGGATCATAAGAGACTACTATCAACAATTATATGCCAATAAAATGGACAACGTGGAAGAAATGGACAAATTCTTAGAAAAGTACAACTTTCCAAAACTGGACCAGGGAAGAAATAGAAAATCTTAACAGACCCATCACAAGCACGGAAATGGAAACTGTAACCAAAAATCTTCCAGCCAACAAAAGCCCAGGTCCAGACGGCTTCACAGCTGAATTCTACCAAAAATTTAGAGAAGAGCTAACACCTATCCTGCTCAAACTTTTCCAGAAAATTGCAGAGGAAGGTAAACTTCCAAACTCATTCTATGAGGCCACCATCAGCCTAATACCAAAACCTGACAAAGATCCCACAAAAAAAGAAAACTACAGGCCAATATCACTGATGACATAGATGCAAAAATCCTTAACAAAATTCTAGCAATCAGAATCCAACAACACATTAAAAAGATCATACACCATGACCAAGTGGGCTTTATCCCAGGGATGCAAGGATTCTTCAATATCCGCAAATCAATCAATGTAATACACCACCTTAACAAATTGAAAAAAAAAACCATATGATTTTCTCAATAGATGCAGAGAAAGCCTTTGACAAAATTCAACATCCATTTATGATAAAAAATCTCCAGAAAGCAGGAATAGAAGGAATATACCTCAACATAATAAAAGCTATATATGACAAACCCACAGCAAACATTATCCTCAATGGTGAAAAATTGAAAGCATTTCCTCTAAAGTCAGGAACAAGACAAGGGTGCCCACTTTCACCATTACTATTCAACATAGCTTTGGAAGTTTTGGCCACAGCAATCAGAGCAGAAAAAGAAACAAAAGGAATCCAAATTGGAAAAGAAGAAGTAAAACTCTCACTGTTTGCAGATGACATGATCCTCTACATAGAAAACCCTAAAGACTCCACCAGAAAATTACTAGAACTAGCCAATGACTATAGTAAAGTTGCAGGATATAAAATCAACACACAGAAATCCCTTGAATTCCTATACACTAATAATGAGAAAACAGAAAGAGAAATTAAGGAAACAATTTCATTCACCATTGCAACGGAAAGAATAAAATACTTAGGAATATACCTACCTAAAGAAACTAAAGACCTATATATAGAAAACTATAAAACACTGGTGAAAGAAATCAAAGAGGACACTAATAGGTGGAGAAATATACCATGTTCATGGATTGGAAGAATCAATATAGTGAAAATGAGTATACTACCCAAGGCAATTTATAGATTCAACGCAATCCCTATCAAGCTACCAACAGTATTCTTCACAGAGCTAGAACAAATAATTTCACAATTTGTATGGAAATACAAAAAACCTCGAATAGCCAAAGCGATCTTGAGAAAGAAGAATGGAACTGGAGGAATCAACCTACCTGATTTCAGGCTCCGCTACAAAGCCACAGTTATCAAGACAGTATGGTACTGGCACAAAGACAGAAATATAGATTAGTGGAACAAAATAGAAAGCCCAGAGATAAATCCACACACATATGGACACCTTATCTTTGACAAAGGAGGCAAAAATATACAATGGATTAAAGACAATCTCTTTAACAAGTGGTGCTGGGAAATCTGGTCAACCACTTGTAAAAGAATGAAACTAGAACACTTTCTAACACAATACACAAAAATAAACTCAAAATGGATTAAAGATCTAAACGTAAGACCAGAAACTATAAAACTCCTAGAGGAGAACATAGGCAAAACACTCTCTGAAATACATCACAGCAGGATCCTCTATGACCCACCTCCCAGAATATTGGAAATAAAAACAAAAATAAACAAATGGGGCCTAATTAACCTTAAAAGCTTCTGCACATCAAAGCAAACTATTAGCAAGGTGAAAAGACAGCCTTCGGAATGGGAGAAAATAATAGGAAATGAAGCAACTGACAAACAACTAATCTCAAAAATATACAAGCAACACCTACAGCTCAACTCCAGAAAAATAAATGACCCAATCAAAAAATGGGCCAAAGAACTAAATAGACATTTCTCCAAAGAAGACATACAGATGGCTAACAAACACATGAAAAGATGCTCAAAATCACTCATTATCATAGAAATGCAAATCAAAACCACTATGAGGTACCATTTCACGCCAGTCAGAATGGCTGCAATCCAAAAGTCTACAAATAATAAATGCTGGAGAGGGTGTGGAGAAAAGGGAACCCTCTTACACTGTTGGTGGGAATGCAAACTAGTACAGCCACTATGGAGAACAGTGTGGAGATTCCTTAAACAACTGGAAATAGAACTGCCTTATGATCCAGCAATCCCACTGCTGGGCATACACACTGAGGAAACCAGAAGGGAAAGAGACACGTGTACCCCAATGTTCATCGCAGCACTGTTTCTAATAGCCAGGACATGGAAGCAACCTAGATGTCCATCAGCAGATGAATGGATAAGAAAGCTGTGGTACATATACACAATGGAGTATTACTCCGCCATTAAAAAGAATAGAATGAATCAGTTCTAATGAGGTGGATGAAACTGCAGCCTATTATACAGAGTGAAGTAAGCCAGAAAGAAAAACACCAATACAGTATACTAACGCATATATATGGAACTTTGAAAGACGGTAACAATAACCCTGAGTACGAGACAGCAAAAGAGACACTGATGTATAGAAGAGTCTTATGGACTCTGTGGGAGAGGGAGAAGGTGGGAAGATTTGGGAGAATGGCATTGAAATATGTAAAATATCATGTATGAAAAGAGTTGCCAGTCCAGGTTTGATGCATGACACTGGATGCTTGGGGCTAGTGCTCTGGGACGACCCAGAGGGATGCTATGGGGGGGAGGAGGGAGGAGGGTTCAGGATGGGGAGCACATGTATACCTGAGGCGGATTCATTTTGATATTTGGAAAAACTAATACAATTATGTAAAGTTTAAAAATAAAATAAAATTAAAAAAAAAAATCCACAGGAGGCTTGACTCCCTTTAGGCCACTCAGTGGTCTCCAAGAAATACCCGTCGGGACTCGAGAGCAGAGCAGAGTCCTTTCCTTCCTCTCGAGATAAGGCCTGACTCCTCGGGTGCGTCTAAAATGCAACCCCGAGATCTCTGTCGCCCCTGGAGAGGAACATTAGGTCCCGGACACAAGCTTAGATGAGGTCTCTTTTGCCCTGAAGTGACTCGAGAGCAATCCCTAGCTCTCTCTCGCAACTCTAATGGAAGATTGGACTTCCCTGGGCCAACACAAGAGGAAGCCTGAATTCCCCATCATAACTCGAGAATCCCGCCGAAACTCGAGAAAAACCACATGGTTACCCCGTCATCGCAAGATGAGGCCCTTGCCCGCTACAGCGTCTAAAGAGAAGTCCCAGGTTTCTTCTTGAAGTGTTTTCACACTTCAAGTGTGAAAACTTGGCACCCTTGATGCGATTCCAAAAGTTCCCCAACACCCTGGTCTCTCTCGAGGGGAACACCGAGGTTCCCGGTACGACTTCATCTGAGCCACTTCTCCCCTCCTGATTGCGACTGGAGGGTCGACTCCCGTGTTTTGTCTGGAAGGGGTTCCCAACCTTCCCGGTGCACCTCAGGATGAGGCCGGTCTAACGAGAATATTTGAGACGTAGCTTCATGGGTGGTAACACATGCTGAAAGACCCCGATTCCCCGGTCCGCTCTTGATAAGAACCCGATGCCCGGACACCTCTTCAAAGGCAACCCTGTGGAAGAAGGCACAACACGAAGGGGCACTGACACCCTCGTGCATCGTCCGGAAAAACCCGCAGATTCCAAACACAGTTCGACAAGTTGCCTGTCACCCCATGAATAACTCGAGAGGCAAGCGGAGTTCCATTCCTCCTTACAAGACGAGGCATGACTCTCCTGTCCTAACTCTGCAGGGACCCTGCGATCAGAGTCAGAAATGGAGATGAACCTTGAGGTTCCTGCCTCCACTCGAGATGAGGCCCTCTTCTATTGCACCAAACCCAGTGGAGTCCCGAGAGGGCCCTCCCAACTCCAGGGTATCCCTGACTTCTCAGAGGCACACTGAGAAGCTCCCTGAGGCCACCGGCACTAGTCGAGGGAACCCAGGGTTTACTGCCGTGACCCAAGAAACACCTTGAAAGGCCTTCTTTAACGGTTCTTGAGGCCCGATACACCTTCCATGACTCTAGAGCAATGACGCGCTCCCCCTCGCAATGCGCATGGAGACCTGACTTCCCAAGCGCCACATGAGAGGCTCCCTGAGCTCCCCGTAGTACCTCATGAGAAACCCCACACTGGCGCTGCAGCTCGAGAAAACCCACGAGACGCCCCCTTCATCGCGAGATGATGGCCTTCTTTTCCTGCATGGCCTGGAGAGCAATCCCGAGTCCTCTCTCCAAACTCCACAGGAGGCTTGACTCCCTTTAGGCCACTCAGTGGGCTCCAAGAGATACCCGTCGCAACTCGAGAGGAGAGCGGAGTCCTTCGCTTCCCCTCGAGACAAGGACTGACTCCCCGGGTGCATCAGGAAAGCAACCCCGAGATCCCTGTCCCCCCTGGAGACGAACATTATGTCCTGGACACAAGCCTAGATAAGGTCTCTTTTGCCCTGCAGTAACTCAAGCGCAATCCCTAGCTCTCCCTCGCAACTCGAATGGAAGACTGGACTTCCCTGGGCCAACACAAGAGGAAGCCTGAATTTCCTGACCTAACTCGAGAATCCCGCCACAACTCGAGAAAAACGACGTGGTTAACCCGTCACCACAAGATGAGGCCCTTGCCAGCTACAGCGTCTCAAGAGAAGTCTCACGTTCCGTCTTGAAGTTTGAAACGGTACTTAGAACCTTTGATGTGACTCCAAAAGTTCCCCGACATCCCAGTTTTACTCGAGGGGAACATCGAGGTTCCCGGCACCACTTCATCTGAGCCCCTTCTCCCCTCCTGATTGGGACAAGAGGGTCGATTCACTTGCTTTGTCTGAAAGGGTTACCGACCTTCCTGGTGCACCTCAGGTTGAGGTCCGTCTCAAGAAGAAATTCGAGACGTAGGCTTGTGGGTGGTGCCACATGCCGAAAGACCCTGATTTCCTGGTCTGCTCTTGATAAGAACCTGAAGGCTGGATACCTCTTCGAAGGCAACCCTGTGTATGAAGGAAAAAAACAAAGGGGAACTGACACCCCCATGCATCGTCCGGATAAAACCGCAGGTTCCACACACAGCTCGACAAGTGGCCTGTTATCTGGTGAACAACTCGAGAGTCCAGTGGAGTTCCATTCCTCCACACAAGACGAGGCCTGACTCTCCTGTCCTAACTCTGTAGGGACTCTGTGTTCAGAGTCAGAAATGGAGAGCAACCCTGAGGTTCCTGCTTCAAATCGAGATGAGGCCCTCTTCTGACAAGGTCCAGCCTCGGCTGGTCCAGGGTTTTCGAAGAGGAGACAGAGTAGGCGACCTATTGATTTATTTATCAAAGATATAAAGAGTAATAGAATGAGGATAGCTCAGTAGGAAAATTTAGTGGAGAAAAGAAGCTGAGTAGCTTGGTTTATGCGGAAAATCAGTATAACCCGTGACACCAGGTTAGCTCTTACCACGGAGGCCGCAGTCTCCCTCTTGAATAGCGAAAAGTGCCCCACCTTAGACACCTTCTCAAGTGGTCTTCGAAGCCCAGGCAAATAAATGGTCGCAGAGGATATCCGCGCTCCAGATGGACACTCATCTGAAAATTGAGGGGAAGAATGACATTAGGAGACTAAGCGTTGGCAATCAAGGCCCGTAGCTTTAGTTTCAACAGGGGTTTTTATACCCTAAGTTACACATAGAGGATAATGGGGATGCAAAGTCAGCAGCCTTTGATCCTTATCAAAAACCAGGGTTTCTTTCCTGCAAATGTATCATATACAAATGGTTTAGGTGATTTACATCATCTTCTAGCCAGAAGACCTATTAACATTTTATGACTCTTGACAAAGACTTATCAACCGTAAGACTTATTTTCTCTAAGAGTAATTATTTTAAGGTTTGGCCCCATGTTTCGAAGATAAAATTGCATTCCTATAGGGCAGATATGTAATGGGTTTACAACAAAGGAAAGAATTTATTACCTTAAGGGTCTAAAGTTAGTAACACCAAGGCCACTACTTATTTCTTCTACATACCAACTATATTAATTAATACACATTCAATTATACAATTCAGGGGATGTGGAAACTTGGCAACAAGCATTGGTTCATCAATGAAATCTTTTACTAGTTTTATTCTGACAGTTTCTAACTCTCTGAGAGGCTCTAAGCTATTTGAATATCTTAAACTTCCCGTGCCTCTCGAGGCTTGGAGACTGTAAACAATTGTATGCATTGCTGTAGGAGTCCGGGTAAACTTGTCAGGCAAGTTAGAGAGCCATCTGACGTGTTTGGATTTAAACACTCCTAATTGCCCAGGAACTTTATTAATTGGAGCTGTAAGTTAGCTCTTTGACAGAAAGAATGAGATGGTGGTGGGGGACAGCCCCCAGTAAAGTCAGAGGTGAGAGCACAAAGCAATAAAGTAGGCAGACACTGGTTTTGGGGGGTAGATGCTCAAGAATATCCGGGAGGACTCCCGAGGCTCGATCCCGCCTTTGTGTATGCCCAGCCTCCTTCCTCATGACCTTTGTCACGAGTGGAATGTCTCTCGCCGGCTCCCGGCATCTCCCCGTTTTTTATTTCTTAAAACAGCCAGATGTAGCTCAGTCGCGAGCCTCTGAATACTCTGCCGAAGAATCCTGACAATACAAGGAAGAAAGATTATGAGAAGCAGAATTAAAGCAGCCACCGCAGCATAGCTAAAGACATGAGACAGAATATTCTTTCCTGAGATGTAGTTAGGGAAAGTATGGAAGAAATCATTTGCTGTTCCAGCAGCAGTAAAATCTAATCGGGAGTGCTCCATGGTTGCTATTTGATAGTGAAGTTTCCCTACGTCTCAACCAATGTCAGAGCTGTTCCAGATACCTGAAATATGGTTTTTAATCTTTTCCCATTCAAAATCTGTCTCATTTACTTTCAGGGGTGTTCCACATATCCACCGATAGTCAGCATGACAAGACAATGCCATTTTCACCTTTAAAGCCTGCAATTCAGTCCCAATATGTATTACTGCTTCCTCTAGGGCGTCTACCCTCATTTCTAATTTTCTCTCTATAGCTTCCTGTGTTGCCAATGTTAAAGAAACATTTTTGGACATAGAATCAACATATTGAGCAGTATGTACTTGTTGAGTCAATGATATTGCTGCCACAGTAACAGAAGTGATTGCACTTATCAAAGCTGCTGTTCCCAAGATAAGTAAGCCCACAAACCGTCGTGTTTGCATTAAATCCTGTAGTTGTTGTAATACAGCAAGACCATAATTCAATAAGTGGTTACATCATAAGATAAGGTGGATGTTGTAGCATTACAAAGGAGCAAACATTATATTGAGGGTTTAAACAAGATGAACCAGGGAGCAGCTGTAGGTGTCAGCCCGGGGGAGCAGTGTCCCCAGCATCAGGAGGCAGAACGCGAGCGGCAGGCTGTGGGCCAAGGCGCCTATGGTGGGCGGAGGGGCAGGGTTCGTGGTTTAGGGCTAGCCGCCACCGCTTGGGCTCAGGGCGGTCCCCTCTCGCCGGTGGGGCCACGCTGGTCTGGACAGCACTCCGCGGGTGCGCTTTCCTCTCTGGCCCTCACTCGCTGCACAGACTTCTTTGCTCTAGGTCACGGGGTGCAGCGAGGTGGGTGCGAGGCACTGCTGGTGGCACGGAGGCGAGAGCTGGCTGGGGGAGGGGGAGCGAGCGAGTGCGCGCGCCGCAAACCTGGTCTTTGGGGAATGTGACATGACGAATTTGTCTGAGATCCAAACCGGAGAATCTGCATTCTGTAGAAATATACAAGCATACCCTCTCCCACAAGTTAGCAACACATCTGGCCTTTTTCACTCTCCCGTAAGGAGGCCTTTTTACTTGACCAGGGGCCGAGTCGTAGCCTGTAATTCAGGCATCTAGTGTCTCATCATTGTAGTCTGCCCCTGTGTGTTTACGTTTAAGTGATTAATTACAATTGGAACATAACTTCACTATTTGTCTAGCTGTTTCCCTATGGATATGTTAATTTAGGTCTAATGTTTAGTTTAGGTCTCTGTATAAATTTAAGTAATAAATGTATAACCTCCTTATCTCATTTTGGTATACAGGTATACAGATATACCTAAATGCAAAATGCATTTATATATGTATTTATATATGGCAACAAGTATAAAGTTATTGACATATAATATATATAAATCAATATACTTGAATTAATCTTTATAATTAATATATTAATTAATATATATTACAACAATACAACACATACACAGCTAATACCAACCAACACAAACCAATATACTGTAATAATACATGTCACACATTTATAATTATACAGTATATAGAACATTTATCATCACAGCACATCAATCCATACCAATTAATATCAGCCACACACACATTATATTCTGCCATATATATTTAATTATACAGTATATATATATATGTGTGTGTATATAGTATACATATTAATTTATATACAAATTAATTAAGTATAGATCTATAAATAGAATTAGGTATACCTTTATTATATTTTATTTATACCCATACCTAATTAGGCAAACTGTAATTAGGCAAATACATTTATATTATGTATTTATAACAATATATAAAGTATTGTTAAATGTACCACCTGTACAGCATCTCCACCCCACATACCACTTTCTCTAATCCCACCAACTCATTTTCAGTATTATGTGTTGGCCAGGAGCTGGGCCAGTCTTTCCCAGCAATGTTAAGAGACGTCTGTTCCTGTGTCTAATAGCCCTGGCGTTTTATTCTCTTGAATTAAAAGATCTTTTAAAGGCCTTGGAACTGTAATTTCCTGCACCCAAAAGGCTAGATCACTAGATCCAAATGTTTTGTGGCTCTTAGCTTGAGAAGTCAAGTTTTTCCTTGTCTGATAGTAAGGTAAAAGTAAAAGCTGTGTTACTCTTTGACCTTTATTAATTTGTACAGTTTTGATAGGCAGTGAGATCAAGACTTTAATTTCTCAATATCATCAGAATCTACTACACCATGCACCAGCGAAATTTCTTTTCTTTCTTTTTTTTTTATTTAATTATTTTTTAAAAGAAAGCGAGCTACGCCCCAGGACAAATCTTACAATGTCCTCAGATAGGGGGCCAGCCACTCCGGTTGGAATTGGAGTAAGCGGCACATCAGGGGTTAATATTGTTATTAAATCTCCTTGCCTTTTCGCTTTTCTCCTAGCCTGGGTGAGACCCCCCTGAGGGAGTTTTCTCCAAGGAGCACGCTCTGAATATTGTGTACTAAAAGCTCCTTTGTTTAAAAAACTTTTTATCTTCCTCAGTCTTAGGCAACACTTTGGGAGGCTTTGGGGGCAAAGTGGGGAACTCCTGGGTCCTGGGAGGCACAATCGAAGGCGGTGGTGGTCTCCTTAAATCAGAAAGTGGTGGATAAGTTTTTTAAAGGTTTGTGCAGAGGGGGAGGGAGCTCGCCAGGGCTCTCGGCCGCAGCGTCCTGTAAGCCCTCTCCTTCCTCGGGAGGTAGACCACTTTCTCCCTCCTTTTTTTTTTTTCAATGGCAGAAAATATGATCTGTGCAGTAAATGGAGACTCACCACCATCCACCTCTATAGCCTCCCCCATAGGCTATTTAACAGCCTCGTGACGGAGGTCCAGGACATTTCTAATCATATTCCACAGTCAATAAATATTTGTCTATTCTTAGATGCAGAGAAATCCATTTTTAATTTTTTTTTTAATTTTAGAGAATATTTTTATTTATTTTGTAACCTCTTTACCCTGGCTAAACTTCAGAGGGGACTAGAAAAGAAGCCTCAAGGTGAGGATCGAGTTCATCCTTGGGACTAGAGAAAATCCTTCTCCGGGAAACTCCTAGCGGTGGCCCTTTACCCCGACATGGAGGAGGAGGCATAGGGGGATGGGAGCGTCCCGAAGTTTTCCTCTTCTGTTCCGGAGATCCTTTAACTGTTTGGTAACTAAATCTTACGAACTGTCTGATCGGGGATGTTTCCCTCAACCTCCTAGGAGCGGATGGTCTGATTAGGGATGTTTTCTTAAACTTTTAGGAGCATCTTTAGCTAAAAAAAAAAAAAAAAAATCCTCATCAGAATGGCATCGAGCTGCTGTTTCCTCTAAACCTTTTTCAAATTGAGGGGAGAGCTGATCTTTCTTTTCATCCCTATCTTTTACATGCTCATTGGCAGTCATAGCGGCTAGCCATTCATTTAGCTGTCGATAGCTAGGTACAGCCTCTTCATTTTCACTTTTCTTTATAACAGGTACCTTTTCAGATTTGCTTTTTTGTTTAACAGGTACTTTTCCAACTTTACTTTCCACTTTAACAGGTACCTTTTCAAATTCATGAGCTGGATCTAAAACATCTCTAGTCATATTCCACAGAGGAAAGGTGTAAGTAGGGATTTTTTCCAAACCTTGCTGAGCACAATAAGCTCTTAGCTGTTTTCCTAGTTTTTTCAAGATATCTAGGTTAACAGTGCCTTGTTGTAGAAACCAAGGGCAGTGGTCTTGTACAAATGTAAAAAATGATTGAATGGAAGATGTTTTAACCTTGATTCTTCTTTTACTTAATAACTGTAAAATTACTCCTATAAAGAGCTGTCTTTCATTTGATTCAGTGTTGCCCATGTCAGAAAATTAAGGATAGTAAAAGATTTTGCTTTTAGCTATCTAAAGATTAGGCCCTTTTTGTCAGCCTTTTTAGAAACCGTTTTTTCTCTCTAACTCTTCAACACTTCCCACTCCTCTCGCCCTGTCTATTCTACAGGGGGATCTGCAGCCCCCTAAGTGGGATCCTATCTGTCCCCAAAACTGAACACTGGGGGAATGGGGTTGGGGATTTACCTTCGAAATGCCTGTCTCGGGCGCCACCTGCAGAGGTCCAGCCCCAGCTGATCCAGGGTATTTGAAGGGAAGATGGAGTAGGCGACCTATTTATATATTTATTTATTCATCAAAGATATACAGAGTAATAGAATGAGGATAGCTCAGTAGGAAAATTCAGTGGAGAAAAGCAGCTGAGTAGCTTGGTTTATGCGGAAAATCAATATAACCCATGACACCAGGTTAGCTCTGACCACGGAGGCTGCAAGTGCCCTCTAGAATAGAGGAAGTTGCCCCACCTTAGACACCTTATCGAGTAGGTCTTCGAAGCCCAGGCAAATAAATGGTCGCAGAGGATATCCGCGCTCCAGATGGACACTCATCTGAAAATTGAGGGGAATAATGACATGGGGAGACCAAGCGTTGGCGAGCAAGGCCCGTAACTTTATTTTCAACACAGGTTTTAATACCCTAAGTTACACATAGAGGATAATAGGGGATGCAAAGTCAGCAGTCTTTAATCCTTATCAAAAACCAGGGTTTCTTTTCTGCAGATTTATCGTATTAAAATGGTTTAGATGATTTACATCATCTTCTGGCCAGAAGACCTATTAACATTTTATGACTCTTGACAAAGACTTATCAACCATAAGAGTTATTTTCTCTAAGAGTAATTGTTTAAGGTTTGGCGCAATCTTTCGAAGATAAAATTGCATTCCTATAGGGAGGATGTGTAATGGGTTTACAACAAAGAAAATAATTTATTACCTTAAGGGTCTAAAGTTACTAACATCAAGGCCAGTACTTATTTTTTCTACATACCAACTGTATTAATTAACACACATTCAAGGATACAATTCAGGGGATGTGGAAACTTGGCAAAAAGGATTGGTTCATCAATGAAATCTTTTACTAGTTTTATTCTGACAGTTTCTAACTCTCTGAGAGGCTCTAAGCTATTTGAATATCTTAAACTTCCCGTGCGTCTCGAGGCTGGGAGACTGTACACAATCGTATGCATAGCTGTAGGAGACCGGGTAAACTTGTCAGGCGAGTTAGAAAACCATCTGAGGGGTTTGGATTTAAACACTACTAATTGCCCAGGAACATTATTAGTTGGAGCTGTAAGTTAGCTCTTTGACAGAGAGAGTGAGATGGTGGTAGGGGACATCCCCAGTAATGTCAGAGGTGAGAGAACAAAGTCATAAAAAAGGCAGACTTTGGTTTTTGGGGGTAGATGCTCAAGAATATACGGGGGAACTCCCGGAGGCTCGATCCCGCCTTTGCGTATGCCGAGACTCTTTCCTCATGACATTTGTCACGAGTGGAATGTCTCTCGCTGGCTCCCGGCAATCTTCCATTGCACCAAATGCAGTGGAGTCCCGAGAGGCCCCTCCCAACACCACAGTATCAGTGTCTTCTCAGAGGCACCCTGAGCAACTCCCTGAGGTCACCGGCACAAGTCGAGGGAACACAGGGTCTCCTGCCGCAACCCGAGAAAGACCTCAAGAGTCCGTCTTCAACGCGTCTTGAGGCCGGATTCCCCTACCATGACTCGAGAGCAATGACACGCTCCCCCTCGCCATGCGCATGGACACCTGACTTCACTGGCGCCACATGAGAGGCTCCCTGAGCTCCCCGTCATACCTCGTGAGAAACCCCACACTGGCGCCGCAGCTCGGGAAAACCCACGAGATGCCACCGTCATCGCGAGATTGGGGACTTCTTTTCCTGCCTGACCTGGAGAGCAATCCCTGGTCCTTTCTCCAAACTTCACAGGAGGCTTTACTCCCTTTAGGCCACTCAATGGGCTCCAAGAGATACCTGTCGCGACTTGAGAGGAGAGCAGAGTACTTTGTTTCCCCTCGAGATGAGGCCTTACCTCGGGTGAGTCTGGAATGCAACCCCGAGATCCCTGTTGCCCCTGGAGAGGAACATTATGTCCTGGACAAAAGCCTAGATGAGGTCTATTTTGCCCTACAGTGACTCGAGAGCAACACCCATCTCTCCCTCGCAATTCGAATGGAAGATTGGTCTTCACTGGGCCAACACAAGAGGAAGTCTGAATTTCCCGTTGTAACTGGAGAATCCCGCCGCAACTCTTAACAACCACGTGGTTCCCCATTCATCGCAATATGAGGCCTTTGCCCGCTACAGAGTCTCAAGAGAAGTCCCATGTTTCGTCATAAAGTTCGAAATGCTACTTGGCACCCTTGATGCGACCCCAAAAGTTCCCCAATATACCGGTCTCACTCCAAGGGAACACCGAAGTTCCTGGCACCACTTCATTTGAGCCCCTTCTCCGCTCCTGATCACGGCAGGAAGGTCGATCCCCCTGCTTTGTCTAGAAGGGGTTCCCGACCTTCACGGCGCACCTCAGGATGAGGCCAGTCTCACGAAGAAATTCGAGACGTAGCCTCGTGTTGGTGCCACGTGCCAAAAGACCCCGATTTCTCGGTCTTGCTCTTGATAAGAACCCGATGCCCGGACACCTCTTCTAAGGCAACCCTGTGGATGAAGGCACTACACGAGGGGGCACTGGCAACCCTGTTCATCGTCCGGAAAACCCCGCAGGATCCACATACAGCTCCACAACTGGCCTGTCACCCCTTAAACAATGAGAGAGGAAAGCGGAGTTCCCTTCCTCAGACAAGACGAGGCCTGAGTATCCAATCCCAACTCTGCAGGCACGCTTCGATCTGAGTCAGAAATGGAGAGGAAACCTGAGGTTCCTGCCTCAACCCGAGATGAGGCCCTCTTCCATTAAAACAAACCCAGTGGAGTCCCGAGAGTCCCCTCCCATCTCCACAGTATCCCTGACTTCTCATAGGCATTCTGAGAAGCTCCTTGAGGCCACCGGCAAAAGTCGAGGGAAATAAGGGTTTCCTGCCACAACCGAAGAAAGACCTCGAGAGTCCTTCTTCAATGTGTCTTGAGGTCAGATTCCCCTACCATAGCTCGAGAGCAATGACACGCTCCCCCTCGCCATGCGCATGGACACCTGACTTCCCTGGGGCCACATGAGAGGCTCCCTGAGCTCCCCGTCATACCTCGTGAGAAACCCCACACTGGCGCCGCAGCTCGAGAAAACCCACAAGATCCCTCCGTCATCGCAAGATGAGGGCCATCTTTTCCTGCATGGCCTGGAGAGCAGTCCCAAGTCCTCTCTCCAAACTTCACAGGAGGCTTGACTCCCTTTAGGCCACAAAGTGGGCTCCAAGAGGTGCCCGTCGCGACTCAAAAGGAGAGCGGAGTCCTTTGCTTCCCTTCGACATGAGGCCTGACTCCCTGGGTGAGTCTGGAATGCAAACCTGAGATCCCTGTGGCCCTTGGAGAGGAACATTAGGTCCTGGACACAAGCCTAGATGAGGTCTCCTTTGCCCTGCAGTGACTCGAGCGCAACCCCCAGCTCTCCCTCGCAACTCGAATGGATGATTGGACTTCCCTGGCCCAACACAAGAGGAAGCCTGAAATCCCCGTCGTAACTCGAGAATCCCGCCGCAACTCGAGAAAAACCACGTGGCTCCCCCGTCATCGCAAGATGAGGCCCTTGGCCGCTACAGCGTATCAAGAGAAGTCCCACGTTCCATCCTGAAGTACAAAACGGTACTTGGCACCCTTGATGCGACCCCCAAAGTTCCCTGACATACCGGTCTCACTCGAGGGAAACACCAAAGTTCACGGCACCACTTCCTGTGAGCCCCTTCACCCCTCCTGATCGCGACAGGAGGGTCGACTCCCATGCTTTGTCTGCAAGGGGTTCCCGACGTTCCCCGCGAACCTCTGGATGAGGCCGGTCTCATGAAGAAATTCGAAAAGTAGCCTCATGGTTGGTGCCACATGCTGAAAGATCCCGAATTCCCGGTCCACTCTAGATAAGAACCTGACACCCGGACATCTCTTCGAAGGCAACCCTGTGGATGAAGGCACAACACGAAGAGATACTGACATCCCCATGCATCGTCTGGAAAAACCCGCCGATTCCACTCACAGCTCCAAATGTGGACTGTCACCCCGTGAACAACTCGAGAGGCAAGTGAAGTTGCATTCCTTCACACAAGACGAGGCCTTACCCTCCTGGCCCAACTCTTCAGGGACCCTGCGATCGGAGTCAGAAATGGAGAGGAACCCTGAGGTTCCTGCGTCAACTAGAGAAGAGGCCCTCTTCCATTGAACCAAACTCAGTGGTGTCCCGAGAGGCCCCTCCCAACACCACAGTATCCCTGAATTCTCAGAGGCTCCCTGAGAAGCTACCTGAGGTCACTGGCACAAGTCGAGGGAACCCAGAGTTTCCTGAAGTAACCCGAGAAAGACTTGGAGAGTCCTTTTTCAACGTCTCTTGATGCCCGATTCCCCTACCATGACTCCAGAGCAAGGACGCGCTCCCCTTGCCACAAGCAGGAAAACTGACTTCCCTAGTACCACACAAGAGGCTCCCTGAGTACCCCATCGTACCTCGTGAGAAAACCCACAGTGGCGCCGCAGTTCGAGAAAAACCACAAGATGCCCCCGTCAAGGAGAGATGGGGGCCTTCTTTTCCTGCCTGACCTGGAGAGCAATCCCTGGTCCTCTCTCCAAACTTCACAGGAGGATTGACTCCCTTTAGGCCACTCAGTTGGGTCCAAGAAATACCCGGTGCGACTCGAGAGGAGAGCGGAGTCCTTTGCTTCCCTCGAGACGAGGCCTGACTCCCCGGGTGAGTTTGGAATGCAACCCCGAGATCCCTGTCGCCCCTGGAGTGGAACATTATGTCCTAGACACAAGCCTAGATGAGGTCTATTTTGCCCTACAGTGACTCGAGAGCAACCTCCATCTCTCCCTCACAATTTGAATGGAAGATTGGTCTTCCCACGGTCAACACAAGAGGAAGTCTGAATTTCCCATCGTAATTCGAGAATTCAGCCTCAAGTCTTAAAAATCATGTGGTTCCCCCTTCATTGCAATATGAGGCCCTTGCCAGCTAGAGTCTCAAGAGAAGTCCCACGTTCCATCTTAAAGTTCGAAATGCTACTTGGCACCCTTGATGCGACCCCAAAGTTCCCCAACATACCGTCTCACTCCAGGGGAAGACCAAAATTCCCGGCGTCTCCAGGGAAGTCCCATGTTCCGTCCTTAAGTGTGAAACGGTACTTGACACCCTTGATGAGACCGCAAAAGTTCGCCGACACGCTGGGTGCCTCGAGGGGAACACCGAGGGTCCCGGCACCACTTCATCTGAGCCCCTTCTCCCCTCCTGATCGCGACAGGAGAGTCGATTCAGCTGCTTTCTCTGGAAGGGGTTCCCGGCCTTCCTGGTGCACCTCAGGATGAGGCCGGTCTCAGGAGGAAATTCGAGACTAGCCATGTGTGAGGTGCCACGTGCCGAACGACCCCGATTATCCGGTCCGCTCTTGATAAGAACCCGATGCCCGGACACCTCTTCGAAGGCAACCCTGTGAGTGAAGGCACAACACGAAGGGGCACTGACACCCCCGTGCATCATCCGGAAAAACCCGCAGGGTCTACACACAGCTCAACAAGGGGCCTGAGACTCCCGGAACAACTCGAGAGGCAACCAGAATTCCATTCCTCAGACAAGACGAGGCATGACTCTCCTGTCCCAACACTGCAGGGACCGTGCAGTCGGAGTCAGAATCGGAGAGGAAGCCTGAGGTTCCTGCCTCCCCTCGAGATGAGGCCCTCTTCCATTGCGCCGAACCCAGCAGAGTCCCGAGAGGCCCTGCCAACTCCACAGCATCCCTCACCTCTCAGAGTCACCATGGGAAGTTCCCTATAGTCCCCTGCAGAAGTCGAGGGAAACGAGGGTTTCCCGCCGCCACCCGAGAAAGACCTCGAGAGTCCTTCTTCAACGCGTCTTGAGGCCCTAGTCACTTCCCATGACTCGAGAGTGATGACCAGCTCCCCCTCGCCATGCGCATGGAGACATGAGTTCCCTGGCACCGCACGAGAGGCTCCCTGAGGTCCTCGTCGTGCCTCGTGAGAAAACCCCCATGGGCGCCGCAGCCTGAGGAAACACATGAGACGCCCCCGTCATCGCTAGATGAGGGCCTTCTTTTCCTGCCTGGCCTGGAGAGCAATCCCGAGTCCTCTCTCCAAACTGAAGAGGAGGCTCGACACCCTTGAGTCCACTCATTGGGCTCCAAGAGATCCGTGTCGCGACTTGAGAGGAAAGCGGAGTCCTCTGCTTCCCCTCGAGGTGAGGCCTGACTCCCTGGGGGAGTCTGGAATGGAAACCCGAGATCCCTGTCTTCCCTTGAGAGGAATATTAGGTCCTGGACACACGCCTCGATGAGGTCTCTTTGGCCCTGTAGTGACTCGAGCAGAACCCCCAGCTTTCCCTCGCAACTCCAGGGGAAGATTGGGCTTCCCAGGGCCAACCCAAGAGGAAGCCTGAAATCCCCGTCGTTTTCGAGAATCCAGACTCAACTCGAGAAAAACGACGTGGTTCCAACGTCTTCACAGAATGAGGCCCTTGCCCGCTACAGCATCCCCAGGGAAGTCACATGTTCCGTCCTGAAGTGGGAAACGGTACTTGGCTCCCTTGTTGCGACCCCTAAAGTTGCCTGAAATGCCGGGTTCCCTCGAGTGGAACACCTAGAGTCCCGGCCCCACTTCATCTGAGCCCCATCTCCCCACCTGATCACGACAGGAGAGTCGATTCCCCTTCTTTGTGTGGAAGGTGTTCCCAGCCTTCCCGGCGCACCTCAGGATGATGCTGGTCTCACGAGGAAATTCGAGATGAGCCACGTGGGTGCTGCCACATGCCGAACGACCCCGATTTCCTGGTCCACTCTTGAAATGAACCCGATGCCCGGACACCTCTTTGAAGGCAACCCTGTGGGGGAACGCATAAAATGAAGGGGCAATGACACCCCTGTGCATCTTCTGGAAACACCCGCAGGTTCCACACACAGCTCGACAAGGGGCCTGAAACCCACTGAACGACTCAAGAGGCAAGCAGAGTTCCATTACTCAGACAAGACGAGGCCTGACTCTCCTGTCCCAACCCTGCAGGGACCCTGCGGTCGGAGTCAGAAATGGAGAGGAAGCCTGAGGTTCCTGCCTCCAATCGAGATGAGGCCCTCTTTCATTTCGTCAAACCTAGTGGAGTCCCGAGAGGCCCCTCTAACTCCTCAGTATCCCTCACCTCTCAGAGGCACCTGGGAAGTTCCCTAAGGTCCCCGGTAGAGGTCGAGGGAAATAAGTGTTTCCCGCCCCTACCCAAGAAAGACCTCGAGAGTCCTTCTTAAATGCGTCTTGAGGCCCTAGTCCCTCCCATGACTCCAGAGCAATGACGCGATCTGCCTGGCCACACGCATGGAGGACTGACTTCTCTGGCGCCACACGAGAGGCTCCCTGAGCTCCCCATCATATCTCGTGAGAAACCCCACACTGACGCCGCAGCTCGAGAAAACCCATGAGATGCTCCCGTCATCAAGAGAGGAGGGCCATCTTTAACTGAATGGTATGCAGATCAAGCGTAAACCTTCTGTCCAAGCTACACAGGACGCTTGACTCCCGTTAGGCCACTCATTGGGCTCCAAGAGTAACACGTCGTGACTCGAGAGGATAGTGGAGTCCTTTGCTTCCACTCGAGACGAGGCGTGACCCACCAGGTGAGACTGGAATGCGACCCCGATATCCCTGTTGCCCCTGGAGAGGAACACTACGTCCTGGACCCAAGCCTAGATGAGGACTCTTTGCCCTGAAGTGACTCGAGAGCAACCCACAGCTCTCTGTGACAAGTTGAATGGAAAATTGGACTTCCTGGGCCAACACAAGAGGAAGCCTGAATTCCCCGTCGTAACTCGAGAATCCCGCCGCATCTCGAGAAAAACAACGTGTTTCCCTCGTCATCGCAATATGAGGCCCTTGCCCGCTAGAGCATCTCCAGAGAATTCCCACGTTCCATCTTGAAGTGCGAAACTGTACTTGGCACCCTTGATGCGACCTCAAAAATGCCGTGACATACCGGTCTCACTCGAGGGGACCACCGAGGTTCCCGGCACCACTTCATCTGAGCCCCTTCTCCCCTTCTGATCGTGACCGGTGGATCGATTCCCCTGCTTTGTCTGCAAGGGGTTCCCTACCTTCCCGGCGAACCTCAGGATGAGGCCGGTCTCCCGAGGAAATTCGAGACGTAGCCTCGTGGGTGGTACCACATGCTGAAAGACCCCAATTTTCTGGTACGCTCTTGAAAAGAACCCGATGCCCGGACACCTCTTTGAAGGCAACCCTTTGGATGAAGGCACAACACGAAGGGGCACTGACACCCCTGTGCATCGTCTGGAAAAACCCGCAGGTTCCACACACAGCTCAACAAGTGGCCTGTCACTCCGTGAACAACTCGAAAGGCAAGCGGAGATCCATTCCTCCACAGAAGACGAGGCGTGACTCTCTTGTCCATACTCGGCAGATACTCTGCGACCCGAGTCAGAAATGGAGAGGACCCCTGAGGTTCTTGCCTCCATTCGAGATGAGGCCCTCTTCAATTGCACCAAACACAGTTGAGTAACGAAAGGCCCCTCCCAAATCCACAGTGTCCCTGACTTCTCAGAGGCACCCTGAGAAGTTGCCTGAGGTCACCGACACAAGTCGAGGGAACCCAGGGTTCCCTGCCGCAACCCGAGAAAGACCTCGAGAGTCCTTCTTCAATGCGTCTTGAGGCCCAATTCGCCTACTATGACTCGAGAGCAATCACGCACTCCCCTTCACCACACGCACGGAGACCTGACGTCCCTAGCACCACACGAGAGGCTCTCTGAGCTCCCCGTTGTACCTCGTGAGAAATCTGATACTGGCGCCGCAGCTGGAGAAAACCCATGAGACGCCCCCGTCATCGCGAGATGAGGGCCTTTTTTCCTGCATGGCCAGGAAAACAATCCTGAGTCATCTCTCCAAACTCCATAGGAGGCTTCACTCCCTTTACGCCACGCAGTGGGCTCCAAGAGATACCCGTCGCGAATCGACAGGAGAGTGGAGTCCTTTTTTTCCCCTCAAGACGAGGCCTGACTCTCCGGGTGAGTCGAGAATGCAACCCTGAGATCCCTGTCGGCCCAGTAGTGGAACACTAGGTCCTGGACACAAGCGTAGATGATGTCTATTTTGCCCTGCAGTGACTGGAGAGCAATCCCCAGTTCTAACTCGCAACTCGAAAGGAATACTGGATTTTCCTGGCGCCACACAAGAGGCTCCCTGAGATCCCCGTGGTACTTCATGAGACACCCCACACTGGCGCCGCAGCTCGAGAAAACCCACGAGACGCCACCGTCATCTCGAGATGAGGGCCTCCTTTTCCTGCATGGCCTGGAGTCCAATCCCGAGTCCTCTCTCCAAACTCCACAGGAGGCTTGACTCCCTTTAGGGCACACAGTGGGCTCCAAGAGATACCCATCGCGACTCAAAAGGACAGCGGAGTTCTTTGCTTCCCCTCGAGACGAGGCCTGATTCCCCGGGTGAGTCTGGTATGCAACCCCCAGATCCCTGTCGCCCCTAGGGACGAACATTAAGTCCTGGACACAAGCCTAGATGAGGTCTATTTTGCCCTGCAGTGACTCGTGGACAATCCCCAGCTCTCCCTTGAAACTCGAATGGAAGATAGGACTTCCCTGGGCCAACACATGAGGAAGACTGTATTCCCCGTCGAAACTCGAGAATCCCGCCACAACTCGAGAAACGCCACGTGGTTCCCCCGTCATCGCAAGATGAGGCCCTTGCCCCCTACAGCGTCCCAAGAGAAGTCCCACGTTCCGTCTTGAAGTGCGAAATGGTATTGGCACCCTTGATGCGACCTCAAAAGTTCCTCGACACACCGGTCTGACTCGAGGAGAACACCGAGGTTCCCGGCACCACTACATCTGGGCCCCTTCTCCCCTCCGGATCGTGACACGAGGGTTGATTCCCCTGTTTTGTCTTGAAGGGGTTCCCGCCTTTCCCGGTGCATCTCAGGATGAGGCCGGTCTCACGAGGATATTCGAGACATAGCCTCGTGGATGGTGACACATGCCGAAAGACCCCGATTTCCCGGTTCACTCTTGATAAGATCCCAATGCCCGGACACCTCTTTGAAGATAACCCTTTTGATGAAGGCACAACACGAAGGGGCACTGACACCCCCGGGTATCGTCCGCAGAAACCCGCAGGTACCACACACAGCTCGAGAAGTGACCTGTCACCCCGTGAACAACTGGAGAGGCAAGCAGAGTTCCATTCCTCCACACAAGACGAGGCCTGACTCTCCTGTTCGAACTCTGCAGCGAAACTGCGATCCGAGTCAGATCTGGCCCAGGGGAAGTCAGGAGAGGAAACATGAGTTTCCTGCCTCCACTTGAGATGAGGCCCTCTTCCATTGCACCGAACCCAGTGGAGTCCCGAGAGGCCCCTCCCAACTGCACAGTATCCCTGACTTCTCAGAGGCACCCTTAGACCTTCCTGAGATCACCGGCACAAGTCGAGGGAACCAAGGGTTTCCTGCCCCAACCCGTAAAACACCTCGAGAGTCCTTCTTCAACGCGTCTTGAGGTGTGATTCCCCTACCATGACTCGAGAGCAATGACGCGCTCCCCCTAGCCACGCGCATAGAAACCTGACTTCCCTGGCGCCACAGGAGAGGCTCCCTGAGCTCCCCATTATACCTCGTGAGCAACACCACACTGGAGCCGCAGCTCGAGAATACACACGAGACGCCCCAGTCCTCACGAGATGAGGGCCTTCTTTTGCTGTATGGCCTGGAGAGCAATCCTGAGTCCTCTCTCCAAACTCCACAGGAGGCTTGACTCATTTTAGGCCACACAGTGAGCTCCAAGATATACCCGTCGCGACTCGAGAGGAGAGCGGTGTCCTTGGCTTCCCCTCGAGACGAGGCCTGATTCCCAGGGTGAGTCGAGAATGCAATGCCGAGATTGCTGTCGCCCCAGCAGAGGAACATTAGGTCCTGGACACAAGCCTAGATGAGGTCTATTTGGCCCTGCAGTGTCTCGAGAGCAATCCCCAGTTCTAACTCGCAATTCGAATGAAAACTGGACTTCCCTGGGCCAGTTGAAGAGGAAGCCTGAATTCCCCGTTGTAACTCGAGAAACCCGCCACAACTCAAGAAAAACCACGTGGTTCCCCCGTCATCAAAAGATGAGGCCCTTGCCCGCTACAGCGTCTCAAGAGAAGTCCCACGTTCCGTATTGAAGAGCGAAAAGTTACTTGGAACCCTTGATGTGACCCCAAAAGTTCCCCGACATACCAGTCTCACTTGAGGAGAACACCGAGGTTCCCGGCACCACTTCATCTGAGACTCTTCTCCCCTCTTGATCGCGACAGGAGGTTCGATTCCCCTGCTTTGTCTGGAAGGCGTTCCCGACCTTCCTGGCGCACATCAAGATGAGGCCAGTCTCACGAGGAAATTCGAGACATAGCCTCATGGGTGGTGCGACATGCCAAAAGACCCCGATTCCCTGGTCCGCTCTTGATAAGAACCCGATGGCAGAACCCAACTCGAAGGCAATCCTGTGGATCAAGGCACAACACGAAGGGGCAGTGACACCCCGGTGCATCGTCCAGAAAAACCCGCAAGTTCCACATACAAATCGACAAGTGGCCTGTCACCCCATGAACAACGCGAGAGTCAAGCGGAGTTGCATTCCTCCACACAAGACGAGGCCTGACTCTCCTGTCCCAACTCTGCAGGGACTCTGGGATCCGAGTCAGATCCGGCGCATTCGAAGCCAGGAGAGGAACCCTGAGGTTCCTGCCTCAACTTGTCATGAGGCCCTCTTCCATTGCACCAAACCCAGTGGAGTTCCGAGAGGCCCCTCCTAACTCCACAGTGACCCTGACTTCTCAGAGGCACGCTGAGAAGCTTCCTGAGGTCACTGGCACAAGTCGATGGAACCCAGGGTTTCCTGCTGCAACCCAAGAAAGACCTTGAGAGTCCTTCTTTAACACGTCTTCAGGCCCAATTCCACTACCATGACTCGAGAACAATGACGGGCTCCCTCTCACCACGTGCATAGAGACCTGACTGCCCTGGCACCACGTGAGAGGCTCACTGAGCTCCCAGTCTTACTTCGTGAGAAACCCCACACTAGCGCCACAGCTCGAGAAAACCTACGAGACGCCCCAGTCATTGGGAGATGAGGGCCTTCATTTCATGCATTGCCTGGAGAGCAATCCCGTGTCCTCCCTCCAAACACCAGAGGAGGTTTGACTCCCTTTAAGCCACTCAGTGGGCTCCAAGACATACCCGTCCGACTCGAGAGGAGAGCAGAGTCCTTTGCTTCCCCTCGAGACGAGGCCTGACTCCAAGGTGAGTCTGGAATGCAACCCCGAGATTTCTGTCGAGTCTTGAGATGAACATTAGGTCCTGCACACAAGCCTTGGTGGGGTCTCTTTTGCCTTCAGTGACTAGAGCGCACCTCCAGCTCTTCCTCGAATCTCGAATGGAAGATAAGACTTTTGTGGGCCAACACAAGAGGAAGCATGAATTCCCTGTGGTAACTCAAATATCCCACCGCAACTCGAGAAAAACCAAGTGGTTCCGCAGTCATTCCAAGATGAGGCCCTTGCCCGCTGGAGCACCCCAAGAGAAGTCCAACGTTCCATTTTGAAGAGTGAAATGGTACTTGGAACGCTTTATGCAACCCCAAAAGTTACCCGACATACCTGTCTCACTTGAGGGAAACACCGAGGTTCCCAGCAGCACTTCATCTGAGCCACTTCTCCCCTCCTGATCGCCACAGGAGGGTCGATTCCTCTGCTTTGTCTGGAAGAGTTTCATGACCTTCGCGGCACACCTCAGGATGAGGCCGGTTTCATGAGGAAATTCGAGACAACCCACGTGGGTGCTGCCAAATGCTGAACGACCCCGATTTCCCAGTCCGCTCTTCATAAGAACCCGATGCCCGGACACCTCTTCGAAGGCAACCCTGTGGATGAAGGCACAAATCGAAGGATCACTGACACCCCCGTGCATCGTCTGGAAAAACCTGCAGATTCCACACACAGTTTGACAAGGGGCCTGAAACCCGATGAACAACTCAAGAGGCAAGCGGAGTTCCATTCCTCAGAAAAGACGTAGCCTGACTCTCCTGTCCCAACTCTGCAGGGACCCTGCGGTCTGAGTCCAAAACCGAGAGGAAGTCTGAGGTTCCTGCCTCCCCTCGAGATGAGGCCCTCTTCCATTGCGACAAACCCAGCGGAGTCCCGAGAGGCCCCGCCAACTCCACAGTATCCATCAACTCTCAGAGACACCCTGGGAAGTTCCCTAAGGTCCCCGGCAGAAGTCGAGGGAAATGACTTTTCCCGACACAACCCGAGAAAGACCTCGATAGTCCCTCTTCAACGCGTCTCGAGGCCCTAGTCCCCTCCCGTGACTCGAGAGCCATGACGCGCTCCCCCTCGCCACGCGCAGGGAGACCTGACTTCCCTGGCGCCGCACGAGAGGCTCCCTGAGATCCTCGTCGTGCCTCGCGAGAAAACCCCCAAGGGCGCCGCAGCTCGAGGAAAGCCCTGAGACGCCCCCGTCCTCACGAGGTGAAGGGCCTTCTTTTCCTACATGGCCTGGAGAACAATCCCGAGCCCTCTCTCCAAAATGAAGAGGAGGCTTGACTCCACTGAGGCCACTAGGGGGATCCAAGAGATCCGCGTCGCGACTCGGGAGGACAGCGGAGTCCTTGGCTCCCCCTTGAGACGAGGCCTGGCACCCCAGGGGATCCTGGAATGCAACCCCGAGATCCCTGCCTTCCCTGGATAGGAACATTAGGTCCTGGACACACGCCTAGATGAGGTCTCTTTGGCCCTGCAGTGACTCAAGGCAGCCCCCAGCTTTCCCTCGCCACTCGAATGGAAGACGGGGCTTCCCAGGGCCAACAGAGGAGGAAGCCTGTAATCCCCGTCGTCACTCGAGAATCCCACCGCAAATCGAGAAAAAACACGTGGTTCTAACGTCTTCGCAAGATGAGGCCCTTGCCCACTACGGCGTCTCAAGGGAAGTCCCATGATCCGCCCTGAAGTGCGAAACGGTACCTGACACCCTTCGTACGACACCCACAAGTTCCCCGACACGCCGGGTTCCCTCGAGGGGAACACCTAGAGTCCCGGCACAGCTTCATCTGAGCCCCTTCTCCCCTCCTGATCGCGACAGGAGAGGCGATTCCCCTGCGTGGTCCAGAAGGGGTTCCCGGCCTTCCCGGCGCACCTCAGGATGAGGCCGGTCTCACGGGGAAATTCGAGACGAGCCACGTGGGTGGTGCCACATGCCGAACGCCCCCGATTCCCCGGTCCGCTCTTGAGAAGGACCCGAGGCCCGGACCCCTCTTCGAAGGCAACCCTGTGGGTGAAGGTACCACTCGAAGGGGCACTGACACCCCCGTGAGTCGTCCGGAAAAACCCGCGGTTTCCACACACAGCTCGACGAGGTGCGTGAGACACCCTGAGCAATTCGAGAGGCAAGCGGAGTTCCCTTCCTCAGACAAGACGAGGCCTGACTCTCCTGTCCCAACTCTGCAGGGACCCTGTGGTTGGAGTCCGAAAAGGAGAGGAAGCCTAAGTTTCCTGTCTCCCCTCGAGATGAGGCCCTCTTCCATTGCGCCAAGCCCAGCGGAGTCCCGAGAGGCCCCGCCAACTCCACAGCATCCCTCACCTATCAGAGGCACCATGGGAAGTTCCCTCAGGTCCCTGGCAGAAGTCGAGGGAAATGAGGCTTTCCCGCCGCAACCCCAGAAAGACCTCGAGTGTCCTTCTTCAATGCGTCTGGAGGCCCTAGTCCTCTCCCATGACTCGAGAGCCATGACGCACTCCCCCTCGCCACCCGCACAGAGACCTGACTTCCCTGGCACCGCACGAGAGGCTCCCTGAGATCCTCGTCTTGCCTCGGGAGAAAACCCCCACGGGCGCCGCAGCTCGAGGAAACCCCTGAGAAGCCCCCATCCTCGCGAGGTGAGGGCCTTCTTTTCCTGCCTGACCCAGACCGCAATCCTGAGTCCTCTCTCCAAACTGAAGAGAAGGCCTGTCACCCTTGAGGCCACTCAGTGGGCTCCAAGAGATCTGCGTCGCGACTTGAGAGGAGAGCGGCATCCTTTGCTTGCCCTCGAGGCTAGGCCTGACTCCCCGGGGGAGTCTGGAACGCCACCCTGAGATCCCTTTCTTCCCTTGAGAGGAACATTAAGTCCCGGACACAGGCCTAGATGAGGTCTCTTTGGCCCTGCAGTGACTCGAGTGCAACCCCAAGCTTTCCCTCGCAACTCGAATGGAAGATTAGGCTTCCCGGGGCCAACACAAGAGGAAGCCTGAAATCCCCGTCGTAACTCTAGAATCCCGCCGCAACTCGAGAAAATCCACATGGTTCCAACGTCTTCGCAAGATGAGGCCCTTGCCCGCTACGGCGTCTCAAGGGAAGTCCCAGGTTCTGTCCTGAAGTGCGAAATGGTAACTGACTCCTTTCATGCAACCCCCAAAAGTCCCCCACACGCCGGTTTCCCTCAAGGGTAACACCGAGGGTTCCGGCCCCACTTCATCTGAGCCCCTTCTCCCCTCCTGATGGCGACAGGAGAGTCGATCCCCCTGCGTTGTCTGGAAGGGTCCCCGGCCTTCCTGGCACACGTCAGGATGAAGCCGGCCTCACTAGGAAATTTGAGACTAGCCCCGTGGGTGGTCCCACATGCCGAAAGACCCCGATTTCCCGGTCCGCTCCTAAAAAGAACCCGAGGCCCAGACACCTCTTCGAAGGCAACCCAGTGGGTGAAGGCACAACACGAAGGGGCACTGTCACCGTCGTGCATTTCCGGAAATACCCGCAGGTTCCACACACAGCTCAACAAGGGGCCTGAGACCCCTTGAGCACCTCGAGAGGCAAGCGGAGTTCCCTTCCTCAGACAAGACGATTCCTGACTCTCCTGTCCCAACTCTGCAGGTACCCTGCGGTCGGAGTCTGAAACGGAGAGGAAGCCTGAGGTTCCTGCCTTCCCTGGAGATGAGGCCCTCTTCCATTGCGCCAAACCCAGCAGAGTCCTGAGAGGCCCCGCCAACTCCACAGCATCCCTCATCTGTCAGAAGCACACTGGGAAGTTCCCTAAGTTCACCGGTAAACTTTTATTGCACAAGGTCCCCATGAAAAGGCCCACGCAGCAGGACAGCCACAGATTCTGTCTGCCATTAAAGGGCAGTAAGGTGCCCTCCCCTCTTCTTTGCTGCCTCGGCGGCCACCAGGGTGCAATTCGCATACCCTTCCCTTTCCCATCCTAGCAGGTGCTCCAGGGCCCGCTGGCCTACAAAGTGCCAGAAGCAGGGCTGGGCCAGCCGGCCAGAATTCAGGGTTCTGTCCCTTGGACTTCCAGCAGACACTAGGCTGCTTGGGAAAACCGCGCAGACTCTGAGGATTTTCAGCAGAGGGGTGGAGTGGTAAAGGCCTTGACCCCAAAGACGAGGCCTTCCTGCGACCGCCAGGTTGGGGAGCTCTGAGACTGTGCCAACACAGGGCGGAATACATGATTCCATGCTCCACGCAGTCCCCGTTCCCTTACCTGTGTTCCGCACCCCTCCGCTGTGGCCAATGGATGCCGATCCTTGGGGATCCAGGAGTTCACGAAATGGGCATTCCCAGCCGCAATGGCGACCCCCAACAGCACATCTGGAAAGCCCTCCCCCACCCCTGCCAGGAGCCGACCCCCACTGCGAACGGACCCCCACCCCGCCCCGCGCCGCCAGGTTTCGTCCCGGCCCTGCCGGGCTCCCTGCGGGTTCCCAGCCATATTGGCGACCCCCGGGAGCACAACAGGGACCGACCCCCCACCCACAGCGAGCGGAATCTCGACCTGTGCAGCCCAGGTTTACCCCACCCTGGCTGCGCTCCCGGCGCGTTTCCAGCCGCAGTGGCCATCTCCGAGAGCACAACTGGGAAGCCCTCCCCTACCCCCGCCAGGAGCCGACACCCGCCCTGCGCCGCCCGGGGCGCCCCACCCCTGCCGCGCTCCAGAGGCGCTGCCCACCTTCACCAGCGGCTCTCGGTGAGCCCCGTCCCCACGCCCGGTTCCAGGAAAGGCTCTCGGACCTCGCTGCTGCCTCCAGGTCAATCATGAGGACAATACATACACCACACAGAGACAATCCAAGCTGTCTATGATTTAGGGTTCAAACGAGGACTACAGAAAGGCAAGATGACCTGACCTAGGAGGGCCATGATATTCTATAGAACTAGACAAAGTTGGTTACCAAGGAAACTTTTTTCCTTGGAACCCGGAAAGCTGGTTCTTTGCATATGCAATGACCAAGAATTAGCTTGTTACCCAAGCCTGCCTTACTGCCACCTCCATCCCCCCACTCCCCAGAAGACTGGCTCAAAGAAATATTTTAAATCTCAGGCGGAAACCTGGAAGATGTCTTGTCTGTCTGTCTGGATTAAGGTATGTGTCAGTGTGAGCCTTGTGTTTTTTGATAATATTGCTCAAGTTCTGTGTTCTGATTTCAATGGTCTCAAGACAAGGCAGCCCTTCCAAATCAAACTGCTGGAAATACAAGAAAACATTGACCTAAATGAATGTCAGAGTCCCGTGAACTGGGAACTAGTCAATATTAAATATCTAGTATTTTTGGTTTTGCTCCTCCATTATAGACATGTCTAAGAGTCAACAACATTAAACACAACATGTTCATAGTGCCTAGGTTTCTTTTGAGGTAAAAATTGCTCTATTGTTATATCTGTCACAAGCTTGTCAGCAAGAAACTACCTGGAAACGACAAAAACAAAAGTAAAAAATGTAAATGTGATATGAGCTTTTAGACAAACTCTTTACAATAATTATACTCTAAAATATCTGCCTCTCATAGTCTTGATTGAAGGCAGAGGAGAAGGGGATGACAAGGGTACGATGGTTGGATGGCATCACTGACTCGATGGACATGAGTTTGAGCAAGCCCCTGGAGCTGGTGACAGACACGGAAGCCTGGCGTCCTTCAGGCCACGGGGTCCCAAAGAGTCAGACACGACTGAGCAACTGAACTGAACTGAACTAACAAACGTTTCTCCAGGTGTTTTGGTTACCCGAGTTTCTATCCTTGTGACGACAGTGTATTGAATAGCTAGGTCATTTCCAAATAAATGAAAGTTCTGAAACATTCACGACTTGAAAGGACCTCCCTTTTACACAGAAACAAAAGAGATTTTTGACTCTCCATGAATAGTGTCTGGCACCATCCTGACATGTTAAATGTAAGAAAGCAATTGTTTTGTTTTGTTTTGTTCTGTTCTTGGGGGTGGGGGGAGGGGGGCGGGCTATAGCCAATGCCAATATAAAAGTCAGTTCTTGGTTGCTGAAGGGAAATGTATGACTTGTTATATCAAGAAAGTATGTGGAATGCAATGGCACTTGAGGAAGGAAAACGAAGTAGTTCTGTCTTACAGGTGGCAGTTTCAGGATGGGAGAAGCAAAGGAATGGGTACAGAATGGGATAAGGAGGTTGTAGGGAAAGTGGACCCCCAGAAAAGAGTTCTGTGCCTAGCACAAGTTTTCTTGAGATGTCGAACTGCCTTTGCTAATGGAGTTTAAGTTTCTTTACCTCTTAAGTGATCTCTTCTAGGTTGACCTAGAACAGAAATCTTTGGTTAGCTTTGGCTAAGTGGAGAAGTAGTGTTTCACGGTGACATATATGATCCTTCCTGACTGTTTGCAGCCCTTTTGATATCGATGCCTTGCTTCTGCTGCTGCTGCCGCCGCCGCTGCTGCTAAGTCGTTTCAGTCGTGTCCGACTCTGTGCGACCCCATAGACGGCAGCCCACCAGGCCCCGCAGTCCCTGGGGTTCTCTAGGCAAGAACACTGGAGTGGGTTGCCATTTCCTCCTCCCATGCATGAAAGTGAAAAGTGAACGTGAAGTCGCTCAGTGGTGTCCGACTCTTAACCACCCCATGGACTGCAGCCTACCAGGCTCCTCCATCCATGGGATTTTCCACGCAAGAGTACTGGAGTGGGGTGCCATTGCCTTCTCCCATATCTATGCACAAGCCTGCCTAAATAATTGACTTCTAGCTAGCTTTGGGATGCCAATGACCATCCACCCTTACCAGGCAACAGAGAAGAGAAAAACACTTACCACAGGAGGTCCTGGTAAGGAACAAGGAACTAACAAGCTCCCGCCAACCAGGATTCTGCAGAGGTCAACAAGAGGTCAGTAAGAGATGGAAGACTGCAGTCCAGAGGTCCTAGCAACTTCCATCTTGCAGCAGAGACCCAGCATAGTCAAAACGAATTCAATGTTGCAAAAAATAAGTAAACAAATAAAGGACAGAAGTCCTTTGAACACATGACTGAGATTAGGGGTGAGGCAGTACATGTACGGTGCCCGGAAAATCTTAAAGTATGAGAAAGGAAAGAATTTAAAGACAACTATCAAGCTGTCCGAACTGATAAAAACGAAAGATTACACAGTTTTTTCTGTATATATTAGCAGATAATAATCTGAAAAGGAATTAAAAAAAATTCCCTTTCAATAATGTCAACATGAATACAACACTTTGCCATGGATGTAACGAGGATGACAAGACTGGCACACTGGAAATTATACACCCTGGCTGAAAACTATCCTGAATACATGGACAGGTATTCCATAACAATGGAAAGACTTAAGATGGCAATACCATGGAATGCATCTTCAATCTGAAATGAAGATTTGATATGATTTGATCGCTCAGAGCTTTTGTGTCATCAATTGTTATTAAAGTATAAATGAGATAGAGAAAGCTGCTGACTTAGACTTGAGGCGGGGTGTACGCCCTGCTGGGCTCTAGCCAGATATTCTACAGGCACTAGCAGTCAGCTAAGGAAAGAAAGGCACTGTCTCAGGGAATGGCACCAGGCCCCTCCCCCACGACATGCCTTGAGGTCACATTGGCAGCAGGTGAGTCATCCTGGGCCAAAAACTGATTGACATGAATCTTGAAGAAAGGCAGTATTCCAGGCAAATATATCATTTCCTTAACATAGATTAGGAGAACAAGGTACGAGGAAAACATACTGTTTTGTTCAAGTCGCTTCTGAGCCTATTGGTGGAACCGACCTGAAGCCAGAGTCCAGCAGATATACATAGGATATTTACATCGCTTAAGACAAACATTTCCTCAGGAACAAATGCATTGCTTAGCTCAAGGTTTGTCTGCGAAATTCTTACACATCAGTAGATGGCTCTGAGCTGGGTTTCTACACACAAGAACATGAATGCAAAGGACAAGCCTGCACAGCCCATCTGACCCCTCCCCCACAGCTAGCAGCATTTCCAAGTGACCTCCTAAGGCCTTCCCCAAAATACAGGGGCACCTCTGGGTTTCCTGTTTCAAGCTCTTCGAACACTTTTCTTAAAAAAAAAAAAATCCTGCACACTTCTTGATAGAATGCCACAGTGCAAGGAAAACAGGCCTTCAATACTTAAACCTCCCTGTGCCAAACACTTGGGGCTTGGTTTTGTTTTGTTTTGTTTTTTAATTACACCACCACATAATTTAAACTTTTTACAATTTCTAATTATTCAGTACCAAAACACCAAACTTTTATTGCACAAGGTCCCCATGAAAAGGCCCACGCATCAGGACAGCCACAGATTCTGCCATGAAAGGGCAGCAAGGTGCCCTCCCCCCTTCTTTGCTGCCTGGGCGGCCACCAGGGTTTGAAATCCATGCACCCTACTAACTTTCTAGGTTGCAATTCGCGGACCCTTCCCTTTCTCATCCTAGCAGGTGCTCCAGGGCCCGCTGGCCTACAAAGTGCCAGAAGCAGGGCTGGGCCAGCCGGCCAGAGTTCAGGGTTCTGTCCCTTGGACTTCCAGGGGACACTAGGCTGCTTGGGAAAACCGTGCAGACTGAGATTTTTCAGCAAAGGGGTGGATCGGTAAAGGCCTTGACACCAAGGGCGAGGCCTTTCTGCAACCGCCAGGTTGGGGAGCTCCGAGAATGTGCCAACAGAGGGCGGAATACGTGGTTCCCTGCTCCAAGCAGTCCCAGTTCTCTGACCTGTGGCCCGCAGCCCTCCGCTGCACCCACTAGATGTGGATCCTTGGGGACACATTAGCATAGGAAATGGGCGTTCCTAGCCGCAGTGGCGACCCCGGAGAGCACAACAGGGACCGAACCCCCACCCACAGCCATCTAAATCTCGACCCGCACAGCCCAGGTTTACCCCGCCCCTGCCGCACTCCCAGCGCGTTTCCAGCTGCAGTGGGGACCCCCGAGAGCACAACTGTTACCACCCCCCACCCCCTCCCGACCGGAACCCCGACCCGCGCCGCCTGGGATCGCCCCGCAACTGGCGCGCTCCCGGCGCATTGCCCACTTCCACCAGGGGCTCCCGGTGAGCCCTGTCCCCACGCCCGGTTCCAGGAGAGGCTCTCGGACCTCGCTACTGCCGCCAGGTCAAACACGAGGACAATACATCCACCCCACAGAGACAATCCAAGCTGTCTATGATTTAGGGTTCAAACGAGGACTACAGAAAGGAAAGATGTCCTGACCTAGGAGGGCCATGAGAGTCTATAGATCCAAACAAAATTGGGTACCAAGGAAGCTTTTTTCCTTGGAACCCGGAAAGCTGGTTCTTTGCATATGCAATGACCAACAATTAGCTTGTTACCCAAGCCTGCCTCGCTGCCACCCCCATTCCCCCCCCCCCACTTCCCAGGAAAACGGCTCAAAGAAATATTTTAAATCTCAGGCGGAAAACTGGAAGATGTCTTGTCTGTCTGTCTGGATTAAGGTATGTGTCAGTGTGAGCCTTGTGTTTTTTGATAATATTGCTCAAGTTCTGAGTTCTGATTTCAATGGTCTCAAGACAAGGCAGCCCTTCCAAATCAAACTGCTGGAAATACAAGAAAACATTGACCTAAATGAATGTCAGAGTCCCGTGAACTGGGAACTAGTCAATATTAAATATCTAGTATTTTTGGTTTTGCTCCTCCACTATAGACATGTCTAAGAGTCAACAACATTAAGCACAACATGTACATAGTGCCTAGGTTTCTTTTGAGGTAAAAATTGCTCTATTGTTATATGTGTCACAAGCTTGTCAGCAAGAAAGTACCTGGAAACAGCAACAACCAATGTAAAATATGTAAATGTGATATGAGCTTTTAGATAAACTCTTAACAATAATTATACTCTAAAATATCTGCCTCTCATAGTCTTGATTGAAGGCAGAGGAGAAGGGGATGACAGAGGATAAGATGGTTGGATGGCATCACTGACTCGATGGACATGAGTTTGAGCAAGCCCCTGGAGTTGGTGATGGACAAGGAAGCCTGGCGTCCTGCAGGCCACGGGGTCACAAAGAGTCAGACTCGACTGAGCAACTGAACTGAACTGAACTTACAATCGTTCCTCCAGGTGTTTTGGTTACCTGAGTTTCTATCCTGGTGCTAAACTAAGTGACGACAGTGTATTGAATAGCTAGGTCACTTCCAAATAAATGAAACTTCTGAAACATTCACGACTTGAAAGGACCTCCCTTTTACACAGAAACAAAAGAGATTTTTGACTCTGCATGAATAGTGACTGGCACCATCCAAACATATTAAATGTAAGAAAGCAATTTTTTTGTTTTGTTTTGTTTTGTTCTGTTCTTGCAGGAAGCGGGGTGGGCGCTATTATCACTGATAGGTATGCTCACCAATCTATCAAATGCCAATATAAGAGTCAGTTCTTGGTTGCTGAAGGGAAATGTATGACTTGTTATTACAAGAATGTATGGAATGCAATCACACTTTAAGAAGGAAAACGAAGTAGTTCTGTCTTACAGGTGGCATTTTCAGGACGGGAGAAGCAAAGGAATGGGTACAGAATGGGATAAGGAGGTTGTAGGGAAAGTAGGCCCCCAGAAAAGAGTTTTGTGCCTAGCACAAGTTTTCTTGAGATGTTGAACTGCCTTTGCTAATGGAGTTTAAGTTTCTTTACCTCTTAAGTGATCTCTTCTAGGTTGACCTAGAACAGAAATCTTTCGTTAGCTTTGGCTAAGAGGAGAAGTATTGTTTCACGATGACATATGTGATCCTACCTGACTGTTCTCATCCCCTTTGATATCTATGCACTGCTGCTGCTGCTGCTGCAGCTGCTAAGTGGTTCAGTTGAGGCCGACCCTGTGCCATGCCATAGATGGCAGCCCACCAGGCCCCGCAGTCTCTGGGGTTCTCTAGGCAAGAACACTGGAGTGGGTTGCCATTTCCTCCTCCTATGCATGAAAGTGAAAAGTGAAAACGAAGTCACTCAGTGGTGTCCGACTCTTAGCCACCCCATGGACTGCAGCCTACCAGGCTCCTCCATCCTTGGGATTTTCCAGGAGTGGGGTGCCATTGCCTTCTCCCATATCTGTGCACAAGCCTGCCTAAATAATTGACTTCTAGCCAACTTTGGGATGCCCATGACCACCCACCCTTACCAGGCAACAGAGAAGAGAAAAACACTTACCACAGGAGGTTCTGATAAGGAACAAGGAACTAACAAGCTCCCACCTACCAGGATTCTGCAGAGGTCAACAAGAGGTCAGCAAGAGATGAGAGACTGCAGTCCAGAGGTCCTAGCTACTTCCATCTAGCAACAAACACCCAGCATAGTCAAAACGATTTCAATGTTAAAGAATAAATAAATAAATAAATAAAAGGACAGAAGTTCTTTGAACACATGTCTGAATTTAGGGGTGAGGCATTACATATGTGTCCCAGGATAATCTTAAAGTGTCAGAAAGTAAAGAAATTAAAGACAACTATCAAGCTGTCCAAACTGATAAAAATGAATGATTACACAGTTTTATCTGTATACATTAGCAGATAATAATCTGAAAAGGAATTTTAAAAAATTCCCTTTCAATAATATCAACATGAATAAAACACTTTGCCATGGATGTAACGAGGATGACAAGACTGGCACACTGGAACTTATACACCCTGGCTGAAAACTATCCTGAATACATGGACAGATATTCCATAACGATGGAAAGACTTAAGATGGCAATACCATGGAATGCATCTTCAATCTGAAATGAAGATTTGATATGATTTGATCGCTCAGAGCTTTTGTGTCATCAAGTGTTATTAAAGTATTAAAGAGATAGAGAAAGCTGCTGACTTAGACTCGAGGCGGGGTGGGGGGGGTAGTAAGAGTACCCCCTGCTGGTCTTTAGCCAGATATTCTACAGGCACTAGCAGTCAGCTAAGGAAAGAAAGGAACTGTTTCAGGGAATGGCACCAGGCCCCTCCCCCACGACAGGCATTGATATAATATTGGCAGCAGGTGAGTCATCCCGGGCCAAAACTTGATTGACATGAATCTTGAAGAAAGGCAGTATTGCAGGCAAATATATCATTTCCTTAACATAGATAAGGAGAACAAGCTAGGAGGAAAACATGCTGTTTTGTTCAAATCGCTTCTGAGCCTTTTGGGGGAACCGACCTGAAGCCAGAGTCTAGCGGAAATACATAGGATATTTACATCGCTTAAGACAAACATTTTCTTAGGAAAAAATGCATTGCTTAGCTCAAGGTTTGTCTGCGAAATTCTTACACATCAGGAGATGGCTCCGAGCTGGGTTTCCACACACAAGAACATCCATGCAAAGGACAAGCCTGCACAGCCCATCTGCCCCCCTCCCGCACAGCCAGCAGCATTTCCAAGTGACCTCCTAAGGCCTTCCCCAAAATACAGGGGCACCTCTGGGTTTCCTGTTTCCCTCACTTCGAACACTTTTCTTAAAAAAAAAAATCCTGCACACTTCTTGATAGAATGCCACAGTGCAAGGAATACAGTCCTTCAATATTTAAACCTCCATTTGCAAAACACTTGGAGCTTGGTTTTGTTTTGTTTTGTTTTTTAATTACACCACCACATAATTTAAAGCTTTTACACGTTCTAATTATTCAGTTCCAAAACACCAAACTTTTATTGCACAGGGTCCTCATGAAAAGGCCCACGCAGCTGGACAACCACAGATTCTGCCATGAAAGGGCAGCAAGGTGCCCTCCCCACTTCTTTGCTGCCTGGGCGGCCACCAGGGTTTGAAATCCATGCACCCTACTAAGTTTCTAGGGTGCAATCCATGGACCCTTACCTTTCCCATCCCAGCAGGTGCTCAAGGGCCCGCTGGCTTACAAAGTGCCAGAAGAGGGCTGGGCCAGCCGGCCAGAGTTCAGTGTTCTGTCCCTTGGACTTCCAGCGGACACTAGGCTGCTTGGAAAAACCGCGCAGACTCTGAGATTTTTCAGCAGAGGGGTGGAGCGGTAAAGGCCTTGACCCCAAAGGCAAGGCCTTTCTGCGACCGCCAGGTTGGGGAGCTCCGAGAATGTGTCAACAGACGGCGGAATACTTGGTTCCCTGCTCCACGCAGTCCCAGTTCCCTTACCTGTGGTCTGCAGCCCTCCGCTGCACCCACGGGATGGCGATCCTTGGGGACCCAGGAGCGGACGAAATGGGCGTTCCCAGCCGCAGTTGCAACCCCCGAGAGCGCAACTGGGAACCCCTCCCCATCCCCCCCGTGAGCCGACCCCGCCCCGCTCCGCCAGGGTTAGCCCCGCCCCTGCCGCGCTCCCGGCGCGTTTTCAGCCTCAGTGTCCACCTCCGAGAGCACAACTGGGAAGCCCGCCCCCACCTCCGCCAGAAGCCGACCCCCGCCCCACGCCGCCCGCGTTCGCCCCGCCCTTGCACGGTCCAGGTACCTTCCCAGCTTCTAGCGTTCACCCCGGGTAGGAGCAGGATGTAGGAGTATGGGAGATGTGTCTGGAGCCTGACAGCCTCAGCTCCGCTCTGGCCTGCCCTTTGGACCTAGGAGCCAGGCCAACTTGCAGAGGGCTTAGGGCCCCATTGTATGCAAACTACCAAGGCCTACCGCAAGGAGAGCTCTGTCCGAGGGAAGGGAAGTGCCCCAGGCTGCGTTCCCAAGCTGTTGCTTGGCAATGCAGACTCAGCGGTAAACGGAGGGAATCAGGCTCTCTGTAGCCGCAGCTTCACACACAGGTGTGTCTCCGTAGGAATCAAGAAAGATCCTGACAGGGTGAGGTTCATTAGAGCTATACTAAAGAGCAAAGGCTTGTCCATGTGGTCTTGCCTTCCCCTGTGCCTTTGGGTCTCCAGGCTCGGCCCCAGCTCCGTGGAAACAACCCCTGAGAAAATATCTTCAAGATCCACTTTTCCCAGTGTCTGGGAACCGGGGTTCGTAGGAGGAGAGAAAAGCACGCCTCCATCGGGAACAAAAATGCAGCCCACCTGCCTGTGTTTTGAAGCCTCTATTTGGAAGGAATGGGTTAGCTTCTCCTAAAGGAGACCTCCAGATCTGCTCAGAAGTTGTTAATTCCAGAGGCAGGGTACTGGTTCCTGACTGCCCTTTGCTAGCCTTGCAAAGATATTCCTAGATTCTAGAGTTATTTTCCATGAAGAAGCAGGCTTCGGGAATGTTTCAGACGGGACTGGCTCCTTATTGACCTCAGCTCAGCTATTGCCTTTCCATTCAAACTAGGGCAAGGCCCTACTTTATGAAGGGTAAGGGTCTTCTTCTTTGCAAACTGCCAAGGGCTACAGCAATGAGACCTCTGTCAAGGTGAGGGAAGCCTAAGAGGATGGATTCTCAAGCAGGTGCTTTGCCAGAAAGCATCAGCACCCCACGGAGAGAATCAAGCTCCCTGTGCACCAATGTTGGGAGTGTAGCTTCACACACAGAGTTGTCTCTATAGGAGCCAAGAATGTTCCTGAGAGATTAGGTTCACTAAACCTCTCCTACAGAGCATAGACCTGTCAATGTGGTTTTGCCTTCCCCTGTGAGTTGGGTCCTCGAGGTCCGCCACACCTCCGGGGAAACTGTCCCTGAGAAAAGATCTCCAGGAACCGCTTCGCCGAGGCTGGGAAATGCTGTTCACAGGAAGTAAGGCAAGCGAATCTCCTGCAGAGTAAAAGAGGCCTTACAGTCCCTGGAGGAGCAGGCTGCCAGAGTGTGTGAAACCTGACTGTTGCCTTACTGGCCTCAGCTCCGCCATTGCCTGTTCATCCGAGCTAGCACCCAGGCCTACTTGGAAAAGCGTTTGGGTGCAGATTTCTACAAAGTGCCAAGGGCTACAGCAGTGAGAATTCTCTCAGTGGTAAGGGAGAGCATTTTATGGATTCTCAAGCTGTTTTCTGAATGACAGCGTCAAAATGAACAGAGAGAATCAGGCTCTCTCTGCCCCTATGTTAGGTACGCAGCTTCACACACAGAGGTGTCTCTGTAGGAGCCAAGAATGCTCCTGAGAGATGAGGTTCACAAGAGGTCTGCTACAGAGCATAGACCTGTCCATGTGGTCTTGCCTTCCCCTGTGCCTTTGGGCCCCGGGCTCGGCCCCAGCTCCGTGGAAACAAGCCCTGAGAAAATATCTTCAAGATACGCTTTTCCCAGAGGCTGGGAACTGGAGTTCATAGGAGGAGAGAAAAGCAAGCCTCCTTCGGGCACGAAAGGCAGCCAACCTGCCTGTGTTTTGAAGCCTCTATTTGGAAGGAATGGGTTAGCTTCTCCTAAAGGAGACCTCCAGATCTGCTCAGAAGTCGGTAATTCCAGAGGCAGGGTGCTGGTTCCTGACTGCCCTTTGCCAGCCTTGCAAAGACATTCCAACATTCTAGAGTTATATTCCATGAAGGAGCAGGCTTCGGGAATGTGTCAGAGGGGACTGGCTCCTTATTGGCCTCAGTTCAGCTATTGCCTTTCCATCCAAACTAGGACAAGGGCCTAGTTTATGAAGTGTAAGGGTCTTCTTCTTTGAAACTGCCAAGGGCTACAGCAATGAGACTTCTGTCAAGGCGAGGGAAGCCTAAGAGGACGGATTCTCAAGCAGGTGCTTTGCTACAAAGCATCAGCACCCCACGGAGAGAACCAAGATCCCTGTTCCCCAATGTTGGGAGTGTAGCTTCACACACAGAGTTGTCTCTATAGGAGCCAAGAATGTTCCTTAGAGATTAGGTTCACTAAACCTCTCCTACAGAGCATAGACCTGTCCATGTGGTTTTTCCTTCCCCTGTGAGTTGGGTCCTCGAGGTCCGCCACACCTCCGGGGAAACTGTCCCTGAGAAAAGATCTCCAGGAACGGCTTCGCTGAGGCTGGGAAACGCTGTTCACAGGAAGTAAGGCAAGCGAATCTCCTGCAGAGAAAAAGAGGCCTTACTGTCCCTGGAGGAGCAGGCTGCCAGAGTGTGTGAAACCTGACTGTTGCCTTGCTGGCCTCAGTTCCACCATTGCCTGTTCCTCCGAACTAGGACCCAGGCCTATTTGGAGAAGCGTTTGGCTGCGGATTTCTACAAAGTGCCAAGGGCTACAGCAGTGAGAATTCTCTCAGCGGTCAGGGAGAGCATTTTATGGATTCTCAAGCTGTTTTCTGAACGACAGGGTCAAAATGAACTGAGAGAATCAGGCTCTCTGTGCCCCTATGTTAGGTACGCAGCTTCACACACAGAAGTGTCTCTATAGGAGCCAAGAATGTTCCTGAGAGATGAGGTTCACTAGAAGTCTGCTACAGAGCATAGACCTGTCCATATGGTTTTGCCTTGCCCTGTGAGTTGGGTCCCTGAGGTCCGCCCCAGCTCAGGGGAAGGAGCCCCTGAGAAAAGATCTCCAGGGACCGCTATTCCCCCAGGCTGGCAAACGCAGTTCACAGGAGGTAACGCAAGCGAGCCTCCTGCAAGGCACAACAGGCCTTAGTGTCCCTGGACGATCAGGCTGCCAGAGTGTGTGAGACCTGACTGGTGCCTTACTGGCCTCAGCTCCGCCATTGCATGTTCCTCTGAACTAGGACCCAGGCCTACTAGGAGAAGGGTTTGGGTATGGATTTCTAAATACTGCCAAGGGGTATAGCAATGAGAACTGTGTCACGGGTAAGGAAGAGCATTGTATGGATTTTCAAGCTGTTGTTTGAACGACAGCTTCAAAGATGCACAGAGAGGATCAGACTCTGTGTCTCCATGTTCGGTACACAGCTTCACAGACAGGGGTGTCTCCATAGGAAACAAGAACGTTCCTGACAGAGTGAGGTTCACTAGAGCTCTCCTAGAGAGCAAAGACTTGTCCATGTGGTTTTTCTTCCCCTGTGCGTTTGGGGCTCCAGGCTCGGCCCCAGCTCCGTGGAAACAACCTCTGAGAAAAGATCTTCAAGATCCGCTTTTCCCAGAGGCTGGGATGTGGGGTTCATAGGAGGCGGGAAAAGCAGGCCTCCTTCAGAGAGCAAGAGGCAGCCAAGCGGCCTGCGTTTGGAAGCCTCTATTTGGAAGAATGGGTTAGCTTCCCCTAAGGGAGACCTCCAGATCTGTTCAGAAGTCGGTAATTCCAGAGGCAGTGTGCAGGGTCCTGACTGCCCTTTGCCAGCCTTGCAAAGACATTCCTAGATTCTACAGTTATCTTCCTGAAGAAGCAGGCTTTGGGAATATGTCAGACTTGACTGGCGCCTTATTGGCCTCAGCTCAGCTATTGCCTTTCCATTCAAAGTAGGACAAGGCCCTACTTTATGAAGGGTAAGGGTCTTCTTCTTTCCAAACTGCCGAGGGCTACAGCAATGAGACCTCCGTAAATGCGAGGGAAGCATAAGCGGATGGATTATCAGGAAGGTTCTTTGCCACCAAGCATCAGCACCCCACGGAGAGAATCAGGCTCCCTTTGCCCCTATGTGGGGTGTGTAGATTCACACACAGTGGTGTCTCTACAGGAGCCAAGAATGTTCCTGAGAGATGAGGCTCACAGGAGCTCTCCTACAGAGTGCTCACCTGTACATGTGGTTTCGCCTTCCCCTGTGAGTTGGGTGCCCGAGGTCCACCCCAGCTCCGAGAAAACAGCCTCTGAGAAAAGATCTCCAGGAACCGCTTTTCGCCCAGGCTGGGAAAAGCTGTTCACAGGAAGTAAGGCAAGTGAGCCTCCTGCAGAGAAAAAGAAGCCTTACTGTCCCTGGAGGAGCAGGCTGCCAGAGTGTGTGAAAACTGACTGGTGCCATACTGGTCTTAGCTCCGCCATTGCTTGTTCCTCCGAACTGGGACTCAGGCCTACTTGGAGAAGGGTTTAGGTGCAGATTTCTACAAACTTCCAAGGGCTACTGCAATGAGAACTCTCTCAGAGGTAAGGGCGAGAATTGTATGGATTCTCAAGCTGTTTTCTGAACGACAGCATTAAACCTGCACAGAGAGAATCAGGCTCTTTGCCGCCATGTTGGGTACGCTGTTTCACACACAGAGGTGTCCGCATAGGAGCCAAGAACGTTCGTCAAAGACTGAGGTTCACTAGAGCTCTCTTAGAGAGCAAAGACTTGTTCATGTGGTTTTGCCTTCCCCTGTATGTGTGGGTCTCTGGGCACAACCCCAGCTCCGTGGAAACAACCCCTGAGCAAAGATCTCCAAGATCTGCTTTTCCCCCATGCTGGAAACCAGGGATCATAGGAGGCAGGAAAAGCAAGCCTCCTTCAGGCAAGAAGAGGCAGCCAACCGGCCTGTGTTTGGAAGCCTCTATTTGCAAGGAATGGGTTAGCTTCTCCAGAAGGAGACCTCCAGATCTGCTCAGAAGATAGATATTCCAGAGGCAGGGTCGAGGTTCCTGACTGCCCTTTGCCAGCCTTGCAAAGACATTCCTAGATTCTAGCAATATTTTCCATGAAGCAGCAGGCATCGGGAATATGTCAGAGTTGACGGGTGCCTTACTGGCCTCAGCTCAGCTATTGCCTTTCCTTTCAAACTAGGATCAGGGCCTACTTGGTGAAGGGTAAGGGTCTACTTCTTTCCCAACTGCTAAAAGACACAGCAATGAGACCTCTGTCAAGGCGAGGGAAGCGTAAGCAGATGGATTCTCAAACAGGTGCTTTGCCACAAAGCATCAGCACCCCACGGAGAGAATCAGGCTCCCTGTGCCCCTATGTTCGGTGTGTAGCTTTACACACAGAGGTGTCTCTGTACGAGCCAAGAATGTTCCTAAGAGATGAAACACACTGACGTCTCCTACAGAGCATAGACCTGTCCATGTGGTTTTTCCTTCCCCTGTGAGATGGGTCCCCGAGGTCCACCCCAGCTCTGGGGATAGAGCCCCTGAGAAAAGATCTCCAGGAACCGCTTTTTGCCCAGGCTGGGAAACGCAGTTCACAGGAGGCAAGGCAAGCGAGCCTCCTGCAGGGAAAAATAGGCCTTACTGTCCCTGGAGGAGCAGGCTGCCAGAGTGTGTGACACCTGACTGGTGCCTTACTGACCTCAGCTCCGCCATTGCATGGCCATCCAAACCAGGACCCAGGCCTACTTGGAGAAGGGTTTGGGTGCGGATTTGTAAAAACTGCCAAAGGCTACAGCAATGAGAAGTCTCTCAGAGGTAAGGGAGAGCATTGTATGGATTCTCAAGCTGTTGTTTGAACGACAGCTTCAAAGCTGCAAAGAGAGAATCAGGCCCTGTGTGCCCCCTTGTTGGGTACACAGCTTCACACACAGGGGTGTCTCCATAGGAGTCAAGAACGTTCCTGACACAGTAAGTTTCACTTAGAGGTCTCCTGGAGAGCAAAGACTTGTCCATGTGGTTTTCCTTCCCCTGTGCGATTGGGTCTCTGGTCTCGGCCCCAGCTCCATGGAAACAACCCCTGAGAAAATATCTTCAAGATCCGCTTTTCCCAGAGGCTGGGAACAGGGCTTCATAGGATGCGAGAAAAGCAGGCCTCCTTCGGGCGCGAAAAGGCAGCCAACTGGCCTGTTTGGAAGCCTCTATTTGGAAAGAATGGGTTAGCTTCTCCTAAAGGAGACCTCCAGATCTGCTCAGAAGTCGGTAATTCCAGAGGCAGGGTGCTGGTTCCTGACTGCCCTTTGCCAGCCTTGCAAAGACATTCCCAGATTCTAGAGTTATTTTCCATGAAGGTGAAGGCTACGGGAGTGTGTCAGACTTGGCAGGCACCTTATTGGCCTCAGCTCAGCTATTACCTTTCCATTCAAACTAGGACAAAGGCCTACTTTATGAAGGGTAAGGGTCTTCTTCTTTCCAAACTGCCAAGGGCTACAGCAATGGGACCTCTGTCAAGGCGAGGGAAGCCTAAGTGGATGGATCATCAAGCAGGTGCTTTGCCACAAAGCATCAGCACCCCACGGGGAGAATCAGGCTCCATTTGCCCCTATGTTGGGTGTGTAGCTTCACATACAGAGGTGTCTCTATAGGAGGCCAGAATGTTCCTGAGAGATGAGGTTCACTAGAGCTCTCCTACAGAGCATAGACCTGTCCATATGCTTTTGCCTTCCCCTGTGACTTGGGTCCTCGAGGTCCTCCCCAGCTCCGGGGAAGGAGCCCCTGAGAAAAGATCTCCAAGGACCTCTTTTCCCCCAGGCTGGGAAATGCAGCTCACAGGAGGGAAGTCAAGTGAGCCTCCTGCAGGGAAAAAGAGGGCTTACTGTCCCTGGATGATCAGGCTGCAGAGTGTGTGAGACCTGACTGGTGCCTTACTGGCCTCAGCTCCGCCATTGCATGTTCCTCCGAACTAGGACCCAGGACTACTTGGAGAAGGGTTTGGGTGCGGATTTCTAAAAACTGCCAAGGGCTACAGCAATGAGAACTCTGTCACGGGTAAGGAAGAGCATTGTATGGATTTTCAAGGTGTTTTTTCAACGACATCTTTAAAGCTACACAGAGAGAATCAGGCTCTCTGTGCCCCCATGTTGGGTACGCAGCTTCGCACACAGGGGTGTCTCCATATGAATCAAGAATGTTCGTGACAGAGTGAAGTTCACTAGAGCTCTCCTAGAGAGCAAAGACTTGTACATGTGGTTTTTCTTCCCCTGTTAGTTTGGGTCTCCAGGCTTAGCCCCAGCTCCGTGGAAACAACCTCTGAGAAAAGATCTTCAAGATCCGCTTTTCCCAGAGGCTGGGATGTGGGATTCATAGGAGGCGGGAAAAGCAGGCCTCCTTCAGAGAGCAAGAGGCAGCCAAGCGGCCTGCGTTTGGAAGCCTCTATTTGGAAGAATGGGTTAGCTTCCCCTAAGGGAGACCTCCAGATCTGTTCAGAAGTCGGTAATTCCAGAGGCAGGGTGCAGGCTCCTGACTGCCCTTTGCCAGCCTTGCAGAGACATTCCTAGATTACAGCGTTATTTTCCATGAAGGAGCAGGCTTCGGGAATATGTCAGACTTGACTGGCGCCTTATTGGCCTCAGCTCAGCTCTTGCCTTTCCTTTCAAACTAGGACAAGGGCCCACTTTATGAGAGGTAAGGGTCCTCTTCTTTCCAAACTGCCAAGGGCTACAGCAATGAGACCTCTGTCAAGGCAAGGGAAGCGTAAGCTGATGGATTTTCAAGCAGGTGCTTTGCCACAAAGCATCAGCACCCCACGGAAAGAATCTGGCTCCCTTTGCCCCTACGTTGCGTGTGTAGCTACACACAGAGGTGTCTCGATAGGAGCCAAGAATGTTCCTGAGAGAGGAGGTTCACTGTTGGGGGCCAGAGTGAGGCACTCCGCCCATGGCAAAGGTCATGAGGAAGGAGGCTCGACATACGCAAAGGCGGGATCGAGCCTCAGGAGTCCCCCTGGAAATCCTCGAGCATCTACCCCCATAACCAGAGCCTGCCTACCTTACTACTTTGTGCTCTCACCTACACCTCTGACTTTACGGGGGGCTGTCCCCCACCACCTCTTTCGGAGAAGGAGTTAACCTAGAGCTCCAGTTGATAAAAACCCCTGGGTGTGACAAGAGTGTTTTAACCTACAAACTCCTCTGAAGGTTCTCTAGCCTGCCTGACAGGCTTGTCCGGCCACATGTGATTGCTCACAGCCGCCCAACCATGAGAGGCACGAGATGCTTTAAACCTTCTAAAAACAGGTTCCTTAGAAAAGTTAGAAAATTATTAGTATAAGTATAATGGGCTGATTAGAAATCATATTGGTGAAGGGTTTTTCATTTGTTGAGCTGATGTTTACTGCTAAGTCTCCACATCCCCTGCCCTTATACACATTAATGAATATGTAGAAGAAATAAGTATTAACCTTTGATATAAATCACGTTAGACCTTAGGCTAAGTAAATTCTTTCCTTAACTAAAACCCACTACACCCTCACCCTATAGGAATGTAACTTTATTTGGGTGGCGTCTGTTTTAAGAATAATCACCCCTGGAGAAATAAGTGTCCTGGTTGACTGACCGCTGTCACAAGGAGAGGGTCGTAAATTGTCAGCAGGCCCCCCGGCCAGAAGATGATGTAACACCCCTAAGACCTCTGTATACTTTTGTATGAAGCACCTGACTTTGATAAAAGTCAGGACTGCTGACCCCACGTGACTTTTGCATAACATCTCAGTGTATAAAAGTAGACCATGGAAAATAAAGAATTGGGATCAGTTTCTCGAAATACTGGTCTCCCCATGTCTCTCTCTCTCTCTCTCACTCTGGTTGAGTCTCCATCTGGAGCGCGGAACCCACCAAGCTTACTAATTTTGCCTGGGCTTCTAAGATCCGACCGGGGAGGCCTCAGTGTCTCCTCTCCTTCGGGAGAACGGAAGGACGCCTGCGGCCTACGTAAGTGGTGCAAGCTTCTTGTCTTGAAGTTTTATTGGTCCCCCGCGTAAACCAAGCTACTCAGCCTCTTTTCTCCACTGAATTTTCCTACTGAGCTATCCTCATTTTATTACTCTTTATATCCTTAATTAACGTTTAATTAAGCAGTTGTTCCCTGACCCTCGCCTACGCCGTCTCTGCTTCGAATACCCTGGATCAGCTGGGGCTGGACCCCGGCAGTTCACTAGAGATCTCCTACAGAGCATAGACCTGTCCATTTGGTTTTGCCTTCCCCTGTGAGTTGGGTCCCCGAGGTCCGCCCCAACTCCGGGGAAACAGCCCCTGAGAAAAGATCTCCAGGAACTGCTTTCCGCCCAGGCTGGGAAACGCTGTTCACAGGAAGTAAGGCAAGCGAGCCTCCTGAAGGGAAATAGAGGCCTTACTGTCCCTGGAGGAGCAGGCTGCCAGAGTGTGTGACACCTGACTGGTGCCTTACTGGCCTCAGCTCCGCTATTGCATGTTCATCTGAACTTGAACCCAGGCCTACTTGGAGAAGTGTTTGTGTGCCGATTTCCAGAAACTGCGAAGGGCTACAGCAATGATAACTCTCTCAGTGGTAAGGGAGAGCATTGTGTGGATTCTCAATTTGTTGTTTGAACGACAGCATCAAAGCTGCACAGAGAGAATCAGGTCTCTGTGTCTCTATGTTGGCTATGCAGCTTCCCACACAGAGATGTCCCCGTTGGAGCCAAGAACATTCCCCATAGAGTGAGGTTCACTAGAGCACTCCTAGAGAGCAAAGACTTATCCATGCGGTTTTCCCTTCCCCTGTGCGTGTGGGTCTCCGGGATCAGCCCCTGCTCCTGGAAACAGCCTCTGAGAAAAGATCTCCAAGAACCTCTTATCCCCCAGGCTGGGAAGCGGAGTTCGCAGGAGGTGGGATAAGCAAGCTTCCTTTGGCAAGAAGAGACAGCCAACCGGCCTGTGTTTGGAAGCCTATATTTGCAAGGAATGGGTTAGTTTCTCCTGACCGAGACCTCCGGATGTGCTGAGAAGATAGAAATTCCAGAGGCAGGGTCGAGGTTCCTGACTGCCCTTTGCCAGCCTTGCAAAGACATTCCCAGATTCTAACGTTATTTTCCATGAAGGAGCAGGCATCGGGAATATGTCAGACTTGACTGGCGCCTTACTGGCCTCAGCTCAGCTACTGCCTTTCCATTCAAACAAGGACAAGGGCCTACTTGGTGAAGGGTAAGGGTCTGCTTCTTTCCAAACTGCCAAGGACTACAGCAATGAGACCTCTGTCAAGGTGAGGGAAGCCTATGCGGATGGATTCTTAGCAGGTGCTTTGCCACAAAGCATCAGCACCCACGGAGAGAATCAGACTCCCTTTGCCACTATGTTGGGTGTGTAGCTTCATGCACAGAGGTGTCTCTGTAGAAGCCAAGAATGTTCCTGAGAGATGAGGTTCACTAGAGCTCTCCTACAGAGCATAGACCTGTCCATGTGGTTTTGTCTTCCCCTGTGAGTTGGGCCCCCGAGGTCCGACCCAGCTCCAGGGAAACAGCCCCTGAGAAAAAATCTCCAGGAACAGCTTTGCGCCCAGGCTGGGAAATGCAGTTCACAGGAGGCAAGGCAAGCGAGCCTCCTGCAGGGAAAAAGAGGTCTTACTGCTCCTGGACGATCAGGCTGCAAGAGTGTGTGAGACCTCACTTGTGCCTTACTGGCCTCAGCTCCGCCGTTGCCTGTTGTTCCGAGCTAGGACCCAGGCCTACTTGGAGAAGGGTTAGGGTGCGGATTTCTACAAACTGTCAAGGACTACAGCAATGAGAATTCTCTTAGCAGTAAGGGAGAGCATTGTATGGATTCTCAAGCTGTTGTTTGAATGACAGCTTCAAAGCTACACAGCGAGAATCAGGCTCTCTGTTCCCCTATTTTGGCTGTGCAGCTTCACACACAGAATTTGACTCTGTTGGAGCCAGAAATATTCCTGAAAGACTTAGGCTCACCAAAGCTGTCCTCCAGAGCAAAGACATTGGATGTGGTTTTGCCTTCCCTTGCCAGTATGGGTCCCCTAGCTTGGCCCCAGCTCCGGGGATACAGCCTCTGAAAAAAATCTTCCAAGAAGCGATTTTTCCTCCAGGCTGTTAAGCGGAATTCGCAGTTTGCAAGTTAAGGAAGCCTGCTTCGTGGAAGAGCAAGCAGCCAACTGGCCCTGTGTTAGGAAGCCTGTATTTGAAAGGAATGGGTTAGCTTCTACAGCGGGAGAACCTCAGATCTGCTCAGGGGGCTGAAATACTAGAGTCAGGGTCGAGGTTCTCCCTTGTCCTTTGCGCACCTTGCAAAGACATTCCTAGCTTCTAGCGTTAGTGTCCCTGTAGTAGCAGGCTGCAGGAGCGTGTGATAAATGACTGCCGCGTTCCTGTCCTCAGCTCCGCTATTAACTTTCTATTCGAACTAGAACCCAGGCCTACTTTGAGAGGGGTTAGGGTCCAGTGTTTCCAAACTGTCAAGGGCTACGGCAATGCGTGCTCTGTCAGAGGTAAGAAAAGAGCAATTGGTTGGATTCTTCAGCTGCTGCGTGGCTGCACAGCTTCCGCGCTGCATGGAGAGCATGAGGCTCCTTGTGGCCCTATTTTGGGTACGCAGCAACATGCACACAGAATGTCTGTGTTCACTTATGTACAGGCTTATGTACACTAGAGCTCTCCTACAGAGCAAAGACCACTCAGTGGGCTCCAAGAGATACCTGTCGCGGCTCGAGAAGAGAGTGGAGTCCTTTGCTTCCCCTCGAGATGAGGCCTGACTCCCCGGGTGAGTATGGAATGCAACCCCAAATCCCTGTCGCCTATGGAGAGGAACATTAAGTCCTGGATACAAGCCTAGATGAGGTCTAGTTTGCCCTTCAGTGAATGGAGCCCAATCCCCAGCTCTCCCTGGCAACTCGAATGGAAGATTGGACTTCCTGGGCCAACACAAGAGGAAGCCTGAATTCCCCGTCGTAACTCGAGAATCCCACCGAAACTCGAGAAAATCCACGTGCTTCCCTCGTCATCGCAAGATGAGGCCCTTTGTCCGCTACAGCATCTCAAGAGAAGTCCCACATTCCATCCTGAAGTGCGAAACGGTACTTGGCACCCTTGATGCGACCCCAAAAGTTCCGCGACATACCAGACTCACTCAAGGGGAACACCGAGGTTCCCGGCACCACTTCATCTGACCCCTTCTCCTCTCCTGATTGCGACAGGAGGGTCGACTCCCCTTCTCTGTCTGCAACGGGTTCCCGACCTTCCGGGCGCACCTCAGGATGAGGCCGGTCTCATGAGGAAGTTCGAGACGTAGCCTCGTGGGTGGTGCCACATGCCGAAAGACCCCAATTTCACGGTCCACTCTTGAAAAGAACCCGATGCCAGCACACCTCTTTGAAGGAAAACCTGTGGATGAAGGCACAACACGAAGGGGCACTGACACCCGCGTGCATCGTCCAGAAAAACCCGCAGGTCCCACAGACATTTCGACAAGTGGCCTGTCACCCTGTAAACAACTCGAAAGGCAAACGAAGGTCCATTCCTCAACAGAAGACTAGGTGTGACTCTCTTGTCCCTACTCTGCAGGGACCATGGGATCCGAGTCAGAAACGGAGAGGAAGCCTGAGGTTCCTGCGTCCACTCGAGATGAGGCCCTCTTCCATTGCACCACACCCAGTGGAGTCCCGAGAGGCCCCTACCAACTCCACAGTATCCCTGAGTTCTCAGAGGCACAATGAGAAGCTCCCTGAGGTCACAGGCACAAGTCGAGGGAACCCTGGGTTTTCTGCCATGACTCGAGAAAGACCTCGAGAGTGCTTCAAAATGTGTTGAGTCGCGATTCCCCTACCATGACTCGAGAGCCATGACACGCGCCCCCTCTTCACGCGCATGGAGACCTGACTAACCTGGCACTGCACGAGAGGCTCCCTGAGATCCTCATCGTACCTCGTGAGGAAACCCACACTGCCGCGGCAGCTCGAGGAAACACATGAGACACCCCGGTCATCGCGAGATGAGGGCCTTATATTCCTGCATGGCCTGGAGACCAATCACGAGTCCTCTCTCCAAACTGAAGAGCAGGCTGGACTCCGTTGAGGCCGCTCAGGGGGCTCCAACAGATCCTTGTCGCGACTCGAGAGGAGAGCGGAGTCCTTGGCTTCCCCTCGAGACGAGGTCTGACTCCCCGGGGGAGCCTGGAATGCAACCCCGAGATGCCTGCTTTCCCTGGAGAGGAATAGTAGGTCCTGGACACACGCCTAGGTGAGGTCTCTTCGGCCCTGCAGTGACTCGAGCGCAACCCCCAGATTTCCCTTGCAACTCGAGGGGAAGATTGGGCTTCCCAGGGCCAACCCAAGAGGAAGGCTGAGATCCCCATTGTAACTCGAGAATCCCGCCGCAACTCGAGAAAAACCACGTGGTTCCAAACTCTTGGCAAGATGAGACCCTTGCCCGCGACGGCGTCTCAAGGGAAGTCCCCTCTTCCGCCCTGAAGGGCGGAAAGGATCCTGTCAGCCTTCATGCGACCCACAAAAGTTCCCTGACACGCCGGGTTCCCTCGAGGGGAACACCGAGGGTCCCGCAACCGCTTCCTCTGAGCCCCTTCTCATCTCCTGATCGCGACAGGAGAGTCGATTCCCCTGCGTTCTCTGGAAGGGGTTCCAGGCCTTCCCGGGGCACCTAAGGATGAGGCCGGTCTCAGGAGGAAATTCGAGACGAGCCACGTGGGTGGGGCCACATGCCGAACGACCCCGATTCCCACGTCCGCTCTTGAGAAGGACCCGCGGCCCGGACCCCTCTTCGAAGGCAACCCTGTGGGTGAAGGCACAACAAGAACAGGCACTGCCACCCCCGTGCATCATCCGCAAAGACCCGTGGCTTCCACACAGAGCTCGACGATGGGCCTGAGACACCCTGAGCAACTCGAGAGGCAAGCGGGGTTCCCTTCCTCAGACAAGACGAGGCCTGACTCTCCTGTCCCAACTCTGCAGGGACCCTGCGGTAGGAGTCTGAAACGGAGAGGAAGCCTGAGGTTCCAGCCTCCCCTCGAGGTGAGGCCATCTCCCGTTGCGCCAGACCCAGCGGAGTACCGAGGGGCCCCGCCACCTCCACAGGATCCCTCGCCTCTCAGAAGCACCCTGGGAAGTTCCCTAAGGTCCCCGGCAGAAGGCGAGGGAAACGAGGTTTTTCCGCCGCCGCCCGAGAATGACCTCGAGAGTCCTTCTTCAACGCGTCTCGAGGACCTAGACCCCCCCGTGACTCGAGAGCCATGACGCGCTCCCCCTCGCCACGCGCATGGAGACCTGACTTCCCTGGCGCCGCACGAGAGGCTCCCTGAGATCCTCGTCGTGCCTCGGGAGAAAATCCAAACGGGCGCCGCAGCTCGAGGAAACCCCTGAGAAGCCGCCGTCCTCGCGAGCTGAGGGCCTTCTTTTCCTGCATGGCCTGGAGAGCAATCCCGGGTCCTCTCTCAAAACGGAAGAGGAGGCTGGACTCCCTTGAGGCCGCTCAGGGGGCTCCAAGCGACCGGCGTCGTGACTCGAGAGGAGAGCGGAGTCCTTGGCTTGCCCCCGAGACGAGGCCTGACTCCCCGGGGGAGCCTGGAATGCAACCCCGAGATCCCTGCCTTCCCTTGAGAGGAAAATTAGGTCCCGGACACACGCCTAGGTGAGGTCTCTTCGGCACTGCAGTGACTCGAGCGCAACCCCCAGCTTTCCCTCGCAACCCGAGGGGAAGATTGGGCTTCCCAGGGCCAACCCAAGGGGAAGGCTGAGATCCCCGTCGTAACTCGAGAATCCCGCCGCTACTCGAGAAAAACCACGTGGTTCCCACCTCTTGGCAAGATGAGGCCCTTGCCCGCGACGGCGTCTCAAGGGAAGTCCCCTCTTCCGCCCTGAAGGGCGAAACGGTCCCTGACAGCCTTCCTGCGACCCCCAAAAGTCCCCCGACACGCCGGGTTCCCCCGAGGGGAACACCGAGGGTCCTGGCACCGCTTCCTCTGAGCCCCTTCTCCCCTCCTGATCGCGACAGGAGAGGCGATTCCCCTGCGTGGTCTGGAAGGGGTTCCCGGCCTTCCCGGCGCACCTCAGGATGAGGCCGGTCTCACGAGGAAATTCGAGACGAGCCACGTGGGTGGGGCCACATGCCGAACGCCCCCGATTCCCCAGTCCGCTCTTGAGAAGGACCCGAGGCCCGGATCCCTCTTCGAAGGCAACCCTGTGGGTGAAGGCACAACACGAAGGGGCACTGCCACCCCCGTGCTTCGTCCGCAACGACCCGCGGGTTCCACACACAGCTCGACGAGGGGCCTGAGACCCCCTGAGCAACTCGAGAGGCCAGCGGGGTTCCCTTCCTCAGACAAGACGAGGCCTGACTCTCCTGTCCCAACTCTGCAGGGACCCTGCGGTCGGAGTCCGAAACGGAGAGGAAGCCTGAGGTTCCTGCCTCCCCTCGAGGTGAGGCCCTCTTCCGTTGCGCCAGACCCAGCGGAGTCCCGAGGGGCCCCGCCACCTCCACAGGATCCCTCGCCTCTCAGAGGCACCCTGGGAAGTTCCCTAAGGTCCCCGGCAGAAGGCGAGGGAAACGAGGGTTTCCCGCCGCCCCCCGAGAAAGACCTCGAGAGTCCTTCTTCAACGCGTCTCGAGGCCCTAGTCCCCTCCCGTGACTCGAGAGCCAGGACGCGCTCCCCCTCGCCACGCGCATGGAGACCTGACTTCCCTGGCGCCCCACGAGAGGCTCCCTGAGATCCTCGTCGTGCCTCGGGAGAAAACCCCCACGGGCGCCGCAGCTCGAAGAAACCCCTGAGATGCCCCCGTCCTGGCGAGCCGAGGGCCTTCTTTTCCTGCATGGCCTGGAGAGCAATCCCGGGTCCTCTCTCCAAACGGAAGAGGAGGCTGGACTCCCTTGAGGCCGCTCAGGGGGCTCCAAGAGTCCCGCGTCGCGACTCGAGAGGAGAGCGGTGTCCTTGGTTTCCCCTCGAGACGAGGCCTGACTCCCCGGGGGAGCCTGGAGTGCAACCCCGAGATCCCTGCCTTCCCTGGAGAGGAATATTAGGTCCCGGACACACACTTAGGTGAGGTCTCTTCGGCCCTGCAGTGACTCGAGCGCAACCCCCAGCTTTCCCTCGCAACCCGAGGGGAAGATTGGGCTTCCCAGGGCCAACCCAAGGGGAAGGCTGAGATCCCCGTCGTAACTCGAGAATCCCGCCGCAACTCGAGAAAAACCACGTGGTTCCCACCTCTTGGCAAGATGAGGCCCTTGCCCGCCACGGCGTCTCAAGGGAAGTCCCCTGTTCCGCCCTGAAGGGCGAAACGGTCCCTGACAGCCTTCCTGCGACCCCCAAAAGTCCCCGGACACGCCGGGTTCCCTCGAGGGGAACACCGAGGGTCCCGGCACCGCTTCATCTGAGCCCCTTCTCCCCTCCTGATCGCAACAGGAGAGGCGATTCCCCTGCGTGGTCAGGAAGGGTTTCCCGGGCTTCCCGGCGCACCTCAGGAGGAGGCCGGTCTCACGAGGAAATTCGAGACCAGCCACGTGGGTGGGGCCACATGCCGAACTCCCCCGATTCCCCGGACGGCCCTTGAGAAGGACCCGAGGCCCGGACCCCTCTTAGAAGGCAACCCTGTGGGTGAAGGCACAACACGAAGGGGCACTGCCACCCCCGTGCATCGTCCGCAAAGACCCGCGGGTTCCACACACAGCTCGACGAGGGGCCTGAGACCCCCTGAGCAACTCGAGAGGCCAGCGGGGTTCCCTTCCTCAGGCAAGACGAGGCCTGACTCTCCTGTCCCAATTCTGCAGGGACCCAGCGGTCGGAGTCCGAAACGGAGAGGAAGCCTGAGGTTCCTGCCTCCCCTCGAGGTGAGGCCTTCTTCTGTTGCGCCAGACCCAGCGGAGTCCCGAGGGGCCCCGCCACCTCCACAGCATCCCTCGCCTCTCAGAGGCACCCTGGGAAGTTCCCTAAGGTCCCCGGCAGAAGGCGAGGGACACGAGGGTTTCCCGCCGCCCCCCGAGAAAGACCTCGAGAGTCCTTCTTCAACGCGTCTCGAGGCCCTAGTCCCCTCCCGTGACTCGAGAGCCAAGACGCGCTCCCCCTCGCCACACGCATGGAGACCTGACTTCCCTGGCGCCGCACGAGAGGCTCCTTGAGATCCTCGTCGTGCCTCGGGAGAAAACCCCCACGGGCGCCGCAGCTCGAAGAAAGCCCTGAGACGCCCCCGTCCTCGCGAGCTGAGGGCCTTCTTTTCCTGCATGGCCTGGAGAGCAATCCCGGGTCCTCTCTCCAAACGGAAGAGGAGGCTGGACTCCCTTGAGGCCGCTCAGGGGGCTCCAAGAGACCCGCGTCGCGACTCGAGAGGAGAGCGGAGTCCTTGGCTTCCCCTCGAGACGAGGCCTGACTCCCCGGGGGAGCCTGGAATGCAACCCCGAGATCCCTGCCTTCCCTGGAGAGGAATATGAGGTCCCGGACACACGCCTAGGTGAGGTCTCTTCGGCCCTGCAGTGACTCGAGCGCAACCCCCAGCTTTCCCTCGCAACCCGAGGGGAAGATTGGGCTTCCCAGGGCCAACCCAAGGGGAAGGCTGAGATCCCCGTCGTAACTCGAGAATCCCGCCGCAACTCGAGAAAAACCACGTGGTTCCCACCTCTTGGCAAGATGAGGCCCTTGCCCGCGACAGCGTCTCAAGGGAAGTCCCCTGTTCCGCCCTGAAGGGCGAAACGGTCCCTGACAGCCTTCCTGCGACCCCCAAAAGTCCCCCGACACGCCGGGTTCCCTCGAGGGGAACACCGAGGGTCCCGGCACCGCTTCCTCTGAGCCCCTTCTCCCCTCCTGATCGCGACAGGAGAGGCGATTCCCCTGCGTGGTCTGGAAGGGGTTCCCGGCCTTCCCGGCGCTCCTCAGGAGGAGGCCGGTCTCACGAGGAAATTCGAGACGAGCGACGTGGGTGGGGCACATGCCGAACGCCCCCGATTCCCCGGTCCGCCCTTTAGAAGGACCCGAGGCCCGGACCCCTCTTCGAAGGCAACCCTTGGGTGAAGGCACAACACGAAGGGGCACTGCCACCCCCGTGCATCGTCCGCAAAGACCCGCGGGTTCCACACACAGCTCGACGAGGGGCCTGAGACCCCCTGAGCAACTCGAGAGGCCAGCGGGGTTCCCTTCCTCAGGCAAGACAAGGCCTGACTCTCCTGTCCCAACTCTGCAGGGACCCTGCGGTCGGAGTCCGAAACGGAGAGGAAGCCTGAGTTTCCTGCCTCCCCTCGAGGTGAGGCCCTCTTCAGTTGCGCCAGACCCAGCGGAGTCCCGAGGGGCCCCGCCACCTCCACAGGATCCCTCGCCTCTCAGAGGCACCCTGGGAAGTTCCCTAAGGTCCCCGGCAGAAGGCGAGCGACACGAGGGTTTCCCGCCGCCCCCCGAGAAAGACCTCGAGAGTCCTTCTTCAACGCGTCTCGAGGCCCTAGTCCCCTCCCGTGACTCGAGAGCCAGGACGCGCTCCCCCTCGCCACGCGCATGGAGACCTGACTTCCCTGGCGCCGCACGAGAGGCTCCCTGAGATCCTCGTCGTGCTTCGGGAGAAAACCCCCACGGGCGCCGCAGCTCGAGGAAACCCCTGAGACGCCCCCGTCCTCGCGAGCTGAGGGCCTTCTTTTCCTGCATGGCCTGGAGAGCAATCCCCGGTCCTCTCTCCAAACGGAAGAGGAGGCTGGACTCCCTTGAGGCCGCTCAGGGGGCTCCAAGAGACCCGCGTCGCGACTCGAGAGGAGGGCAGAGTCCTTGGCTTCCCCTCGAGACGAGGCCTGACTCCCCGGGGAAGCCTGGAATGCAACCCCGAGATCCCTGTTGCCCCTGGAGAGGAACATTATGTCGTGGACAAAAGCGTAAATGAGGTCTATTTTGCCCTACAGTGACTCGAGAGCAACACCCATCTCTCCCTCGCAATTCGAATGGAAGATTGGTCTTCATTGGGCCAACACAAGAGGAAGTCTGAATTTCCCGTTGTAACTCGAGAATCCCACCGCAACTCTTAAAAACCACGTGGTTCCCCATTCATCGCAATATGAGGCCTTTGCCCGCTACAGAGTCTCAAGAGAAGTCCCATGTTTCTTCATAAAGTTCGAAATGCTACTTGGCACCCTTGATGCGACCCCAAAAGTTCCCCAATATACCGGTCTCACTCCAAGGGAACACCGAAGTTCCTGGCACCACTTCATTTGAGCCCCTTCTCCGCTCCTGATCACGGCAGGAAGGTCGATCCCCCTGCTTTGTCTAGAAGGGGTTCCCGACCTTCACGGCGCACCTCAGGATGAGGCCAGTCTCACGAAGAAATTCGAGACGTAGCCTCGTGTTGGTGCCACGTGCCAAAAAACCCCGATTTCTCGGTCTTGCTCTTGATAAGAACCCGATGCCCGGACACCTCTTCTAAGGCAACCCTGTGGATGAAGGCACTACACGAGGGGGCACTGGCAACCCTGTTCATCATCCGGAAAACCCCGCAGGATCCACATACAGCTCCACAACTGGCCTGTCACCCCTTAAACAATGAGAGAGGAAAGCGGAGTTCCCTTCCTCAGACAAGACGAGGCCTGAGTATCCAATCCCAACTCTGCAGGCACGCTTCGATCTGAGTCAGAAATGGAGAGGAAACCTGAGGTTCCTGCCTCAACCCGAGATGAGGCCCTCTTCCATTAAAACAAACCCAGTGGAGTCCCGAGAGGCCCCTCCCATCTCCACAGTATCCCTGACTTCTCATAGGCATTCTGAGAAGCTCCTTGAGGCCACCGGCAAAAGTCGAGGGAAATAAGGGTTTCCTTCCACAACCGAAGAAAGACCTCGAGAGTCCTTCTTCAATGTGTCTTGAGGTCAGATTCCCCTACCATAGCTCGGGAGCAATAATGCGCTCCCCCTCGCCACGCACATGGAGACCTGACTTCCCTGGCGCCACACGAGAGGCTCCCTGAGCTCCCCGTCGTACCTCGTGTGAAACCCCACACTGGCGCCGCAGCTCGAGAAAACCCACAAGATCCCTCCGTCATCGCGAGATGAGGGCCATCTTTTCCTGCATGGCCTGGAGAGCAGTCCCAAGTCCTCTCTCCAAACTTCACAGGAGGCTTGACTCCCTTTAGGCCACAAAGTGGGCTCCAAGAGGTGCCCGTCGCGACTCGAAAGGAGAGCGGAGTCCTTTGCTTCCCTTCGACATGAGGCCTGACTCCCTGGGTGAGTCTGGAATGCAAACCTGAGATCCCTGTGGCCCTTGGAGAGGAACATTAGGTCCTGGACACAAGCCTAGATGAGGTCTCCTTTGCCCTGCAGTGACTCGAGCGCAACCCCCAGCTCTCCCTCGCAACTCGAATGGATGATTGGACTTCCCTGGCCCAACACAAGAGGAAGCCTGAAATCCCCGTCATAACTCGAGAATCCCGCCGCAACTCGAGAAAACCACGTGGCTCCCCCGTCATCGCAAGATGAGGCCCTTGGCCGCTACAGCGTATCAAGAGAAGTCCCACGTTCCATCCTGAAGTACAAAACGGTACTTGGCACCCTGGATGCGACCCCCAAAGTTCCCTGACATACCGGTCTCACTCGAGGGAAATACCAAAGTTCACGGCACCACTTCCTGTGAGCCCCTTCAACCCTCCTGATCGCGACAGAAGGGTCGATTCCCATGTTTTGTCTGCAAGGGGTTCCCGACGTTCCCCGCGAACCTCCGGATGAGGCCGGTCTCATGAGGAAATTCGAAAAGTAGCCTCATGGTTGGTGCCATATGCTGAAAGATCCCGAATTCCCGGTCCACTCTAGATAAGAACCTGACGCCCGGACATCTCTTCGAAGGCAACCCTGTGGATGAAGGCACAACACGAAGGGACACTGACATCCCCATGCATCGTCTGGAAAAACCCGCAGATTCCACTCACAGCTCCAAATGTGGACTGTCACCTCGTGAACAACTCGAGAGGCAAGTGAAGTTGCATTCCTTCACACAAGACGAGGCCTTACTCTCCTGTCCCAATTCTTCAGGGACCCTGCAATTGGAGTCAGAAATGGAGAGGAACCCTGAGGTTCCTGCCTCAACTAGAGAAGAGGCCCTCTTCCATTGAACCAAACTCAGTGGTGTCCCGAGAGGCCCCTCCCAACACCACAGTATCCCTGAATTTTCAGAGGCTCCCTGAGAAGCTACCTGAGGTCACTGGCACAAGTCAAGGGAACCCAGAGTTTCCTGAAGTAACCCGAGAAAGACTTGGAGAGTCCTTTTTCAACGTCTCTTGATGCCCGATTCCCCTACCATGACTCCAGAGCAAGGACGTGCTCCCCTCGCCACAAGCAGGAAAACTGACTTCCCTAGTACCACACAAGAGGCTCCCTGAGTACCCCATCGTACCTCGTGAGAAAACCCACACTGGCGCCGCAGTTCGAGAAAAACCACAAGATGCCCCCGTCAAGGAGAGATGGGGGCCTTCTTTTCCTGCCTGACCTGGAGAGCAATTCCTGGTCCTCTCTCCAAACTTCACAGGAGTATTGACTCCCTTTAGGCCACTCAGTTGGGTCCAAGAAATACCCGGTGCGACTCGAGAGGAGAGCGGAGTCCTTTGCTTCCCTGGAGACGAGGCCTGACTCCCCGGGTGAGTTTGGAATGCAACCCCGAGTCCCTGTCGCCCCTGGAGTGGAACATTATGTCCTAGACACAAGCCTAGATGAGGTCTATTTTGCCCTACAGTGACTCGAGAGCAACCTCCATCTCTCCCTCACAATTTGAATGGAAGATTGGACTTCCCACAGTCAACACAAGAGGAAGTCTAAATTTCCCATCGTAATTCGAGAATTCAGCCTCAAGTCTTAAAAACCATGTGGTTCCCCCTTCATCGCAATATGAGGCCCTTGCCAGCTAGAGTCTCAAGAGAAGTCCCACGTTCCATCTTAAAGTTCGAAATGCTACTTGGCACCCTTGATGCGACCCCAAAGTTCCCCAATAAACCGGTCTCACTCCAGGGGAACACCGAAGTTCCCGGTGTCTCCAGGGAAGTCCCATGTTCCGTCCTTAAGTGCGAAACGGTACTTGACACCCTTGATGCGACCGCAAAAGTTCCCCGACACGCTGGGTTCCCTCGAGGGGAACACCGAGGGTCCCGGCACCACTTCATCTGAGCCCCTTCTCCCTTCCTGATCGCGACAGGAGAGTCGATTCCCCTGCGTGGTCTGGAAGGGGTTCCCGGCCTTCCTGGCGCACCTCAGGATGAGGTCGGTCTCAGGAGGAAATTCGAGACTAGCCACGTGTGAGGTGCCACGTGCCGAACGACCCCGATTTTCCGGTCCGCTCTTGATAAGAACCCGATACCCGGACACCTCTTTGAAGGCAACCCTGTGGGTGAAGGCACAACACGAAGGGGAACTGACACCCCCGTGCATCATCCGGAAAAACCCGCAGGGTCTACACACAGCTCAACAAGGGGCCTGAGACTCCCGGAACAACTCGAGAGGCAACCAGAATTCCATTCCTCAGACAAGACGAGGCATGACTCTCCTGTCCCAACACTGCAGGGACCGTGCAGTCGGAGTCCGAAACCGAGAGGAAGCCTGAGGTTCCTGCCTCCCCTGGAGATGAGGCCCTCTTCCATTGCGCCGAACCCAGCAGAGTCCCGAGAGGCCCTGCCAACTACACAGCATCCCTCACCTCTCAGAGGCACCCTGGGAAGTTCCCTAAGGTCCCCTGCAGAAGTCGAGGGAAACGAGGGTTTCCGGCCGCAACCCGAGAAAGACCTCGAGAGTCCTTCTTCAACGCCTCTTGACGACCTAGCCGCTTCCCATGACTCGAGAGTGATGACCAGCTCCCCCTCGCCATGCGCATGGAGACCTGACTTGCCTGGCGCCGCACGAGAGGCTCCCTGAGGTCCTCATCATGCCTCGTGAGAAAACCCCCATGGGCGCAGCAGCCTGAGGAAACCCATGAGACGCCCCCGTCATCGCGAGATGAGGGCCTTCTTTTCCTGCCTGGCCTGGAGAGCAATCCCGAGTCCTCTCTCCAAACTGAAGAGGAGGCTCGACACCCTTGAGTCCACTCAGTGGGCTCCAAGAGATCCGTGTCGCGACTTGAGAGGAAAGCGGAGTCCTTTGCTTCCCCTCCAGGCGAGTCCTGACTCCCCGGGGGAGTCTGGAATGGAAACCCGGGATCCCTGTCTTCCCTTGAGAGGAATATTAGGTCCTGGACACACGCCTCGATGAGGTCTCTTTGGCCCTGTAGTGACTCGAGCAGAACCCCCAGCTTTCCATCGCAACTCGAACTGAAGTTTGGGCTTCCCAGAGCCAACCCAAGAGAGACCTGAAATTCCTGTCGTTTTCGAGAATCCCGATGCAACTCAAGAAAAACGACGTGGTTCCAACGTCTTCACTGGATGAGGCCCTTGCCCGCTACAGCGTCTCCAGGGAAGTCCCATGTTCCGTCCTGAAGTGGGAAACGGTACTTGGCTCCCTTGATGCGACCCCTAAAGTTCCCTGAAACGCCGGGTTCCCTCGAGTGGAACACCGAGGGTCCCGGCACCACTTCATCTGAGCCCCATCTCCCCTCCTGATCGCGACAGGAGAATCCATTCCCCTACTTTGTGTGGAAGGGGTTCCCGGCCTTCCCGGCGCACCTCAGGATGATGCTGGTCTCACGAGGAAATTCGAGATGAGCCACGTGGTTGGTGCCACATGCAGAATGACCCCGATTTCCCGGTCCGCTCTTGAAATGAACCCGATGCCCGGACACCTCTTTGAAGGCAACCCTGTGGGGGAAGGCACAAAACGAAGGGGCACTGACACCCCCATGCATCTTCTGGAAACACCCGCAGGTTCCACACACAGCTTGTCAAGGGCCCTGAGACCCCCTGAACGACTCGAGAGGCAAGCAGAGTTCCGTTACTCAGACAAGACGAGGCCTGACTCTCCTATCCCAACTCTGCAGGGACCCTGTGGTCGGAGTCAGAAATGGAGAGGAAGCCTGAGGTTCCTGCCTCCAATCGAGATGAGGCCCTCTTTCATTTCGTCAAACCTAGTGGAGTCCCGAGAGGCCCCTCTAACTCCTCAGTATCCCTCACCTCTCAGAGGCACCTGGGAAGTTCCCTAAGGTCCCCTGTAGAGGTCGAGGGAAACGAGTGTTTCCCGCCCCAACCAAAGAAAGACCTTGAGAGTCCTTCTTAAATGCCTCTTGAGGCCCTAGTCCCTCCCATGACTTGAGAGCAATGACGCGATCTGCCTGGCCACACGCATGGAGTCAGGCTTCTCTGGCGCTGCACAAGAGGATCCCTGAACTCCCCATCATATCTCGTGAGAAACCCCACCCTGCCGCCGCAGCTCGAGAAAACCCATGAGACGCCCCCGTCATCACGAGAGGAGGGCCATCTTTAACTGCATGGTATGCAGATCAAGCGTGAACCTTCTGTCCAAGCTACACAGGACGCTTGACTCCCTTTAGGCCACTCATTGGGCTCCAAGAGTTACGCGTCCCGACTCGAGAGGATAGTGGAGTCCTTTGCTTCTTCTCGAGACGAGGCGTGACCCACCGGGTGAGACTGGAATGCGACCCCGATATCCCTGTCGCCCCTGGAGAGGAACATTACGTCCTGGACCCAAGCCTAGATGAGGACTCTTTGCCCTGAAGTGACTCGAGAGCAACCCCCAGCTCTCTCTGACAAGTTGAATGGAAGATTGGACTTCCTGGGCCAACACAAGAGGAAGCCTGAATTCCCGGTTGTAACTCGAGAATCCCGCCCCAACTCAAGAAAAACCACGTGGTTCCCCCGTCATCGAAAGATGAGGCCCTTGCCCGCTACAGCGTCTCAAGAGAAGTCCCACGTTCCGTATTGAAGAGCGAAAAGTTACTTGGAACCCTTGATGCGACCCCAAAAGTTCCCCGACATACCAGTCTCACTTGAGGAGAACACCGAGGTTCCCGGCACCACTTCATCTGAGACTCTTCTCCCCTCTTGATCGCGACAGGAGGTTCGATTCCCCTGCTTTGTCTGGAAGGCGTTCCCGACCTTCCTGGCGCACATCAAGATGAGGCCAGTCTCACGAGGAAATTCGAGACATAGCCTCGTGGGTGGTGTGGCATGCCAAAAGACCCCAATTCCCTGGTCCGCTCTTGATAAGAACCCGATGGCAGAACCCAACTCGAAGGCAATCCTGTGGAACAAGGCACAACACGAAGGGGCAGTGACACCCCAGTGCATTGTCCAGAAAAACCCGCAAGTTCCACATACAAATCGACAAGTGGCCTGTCACCCCATGAACAACGCGAGAGTCAAGCGGAGTTCCATTCCTCCACACAAGACGAGGCCTGACTCTCCTGTCCCAACTCTGCAGGGACTCTGCGATCCGAGTCAGATCCGGCGCATTCGAAGCCAGGAGAGGAACCCTGTGGTTCCTGCCTCAACTTGTCATGAGGCCCTCTTCCATTGCACCAAACCCAGTGGAGTTCCGAGAGGCCCCTCCCAACTCCACAGTGACCCTGACTTCTCAGAGGCACGCTGAGAAGCTTCCTGAGGTCACTGGCACAAGACGATGGAACCCAGGGTTTCCTGCTGCAACCCAAGAAAGACCTCGAGAGTCCTTCTTTAACACGTTTTCAGGCCCAATTCCCCTACCATGACTCGAGAACAATGACGGGCTCCCTCTCACCACGTGCATAGAGACCTGACTGCCCTGGCACCACGTGAGAGGCTCACTGAGCTCCCAGTCTTACTTCGTGAGAAACCCCACACTAGCGCCACAGCTCGAGAAAACATACGAGACGCCCCAGTCATCGGGAGATGAGGGCCTTCATTTCCTGCATTGCCTGGAGAGCAATCCCGTGTCCTCCCTCCAAACACCAGAGGAGGTTTGACTCCCTTTAAGCCACTCAGTGGGCTCCAAGACATACCCGTCCGACTCGAGAGGAGAGCAGAGTCCTTTACTTCCCCTCGAGACGAGGCCTGACTCCAGGGTGAGTCTGGAATGCAACCCCGAGATTCCTGTCGCCCCTTGGCATGAACATTAGGTCCTGCACACAAGCCTTGGTGGGGTCTCTTTTGCCTTCAGTGACTAGAGCGCACCTCCAGCTCTTCCTCGAATCTCGAATGGAAGATAAGACTTTTGTGGGCCAACACAAGAGGAAGCATGAATTCCCTGTGGTAACTCAAATATCCCACCGCAACTAGAGAAAAACCAAGTGGTTCCCCAGTCATTCCAAGATGAGGCCCTTGCCCTCTGGAGCACCCCAAGAGAAGTCCCACGTTCCAATTTGAAGAGAGAAACGGTACTTGGAATGCGTTATGTGACCCCAAAAGTTACCCGACATACCTGTCTCACTTGAGGGAAACACCGAGGTTCCCAGCAGCACTTCATCTGAACCACTTCTCCCCACCTGATCGCCACAGGAGGGTCGAATCCTCTGCTTTGTCTGGAAGGGTTTCATGACCTTCGCGGCACACCTCAGGTTGAGGCCGGTTTCATGAGGAAATTCGAGACTAGCCACGTGGGTGGTGCCAAATGCTGAACGACCCCGATTTCCCAGTCCGCTCTTCATAAGAACACGATGCCCGGACACCTCTTCGAAGGCAACCCTGTGGATGAAGACACAAAACGAAGGGTCACTGACACCCCCATGCATCATCTGGAAAAACCTGCAGATTCCACACACAGTTTGACAAGGGGCCTGAAACCCCATGAACAACTCGAGAGGCAAGCGGAGTTCCATTCCTCAGAAAAGACATAGCCTGACTCTCCTGTCCCAACTCTGCAGGGACACTACGATCAGAGTCAGAATTGGAAAGGAAGCCTGAGGTTCCTGCCTCCACTCGAGATGAGGCCCTCTTCCATTGCGACAAACCCAGTGGAGTCCCGAGAGGCACCACCAACTCCACAGCATCTCTCACCTCTCAGAGGCACCCTAGGAAGTTCCCTCAAGTCCCCGGCAGAAGTCGGGGGAAACGAGGGTTTCCCGCTGCAACCCGAGAAAGACATCGAGAGTCCTTCTTCAACGCGTCTTGAGGCCCTAGTCCCCTCCCATGACTCGAGAACAATGACGCGCTCCTTCTCGCCACGTGCATGGAGACATTTCTTCCCTGGCGCCGCACGAGAGGCTCCCTGAGATCCTCGTCGTGCCTCGGGAGGAAACCCCCACAGGTGCCGCAGCTCGAGGAAACCCCTGAGATGCCCCCGTCCTCGCGAGGTGAGGGCCTTCTTTTTCTGCCTGGCCTGGAGAGCAATCACGAGTCCTCTCTCAAAAGTGAAGAGGAGGCTGGACTCCCTTGAGGCCACTCAGGGGGCACCAAGATATCAGTCGCAACTCGGGAGGAGAGCGGAGTCCTTTGCTTCCCCTCGAGGCTAGGCCTGACTCCCCGGGGGAGCATGGGATGCAAGCCCGAGATCCTTGTCTTCCCTGGAGAGGAGCATTAGGTCCTGGACACACGCCTAGATGAGGTCTCTTTGGCCCTGCAGTGACTCGAGCGCAACCCCCAGCTTTCGCTCGCCACTAGAATAGAAGATTGGGCTACCCAGGACCGACACAAGAGGAAGCCTGTAATCCCCTGTCGTAACACGAGAATCCCGCCGCAACTCGAGAAAAACCACGTGGTTCCCACCTCTTCGCAAGATGAGGCCCTTGCCCGTAACGGCGTCTCAAGGGAAGTCCCCTGTTCCGCCCTGAAGTGCGAAACGGGACCTGACAGCCTTCATGCGACCCCCAAATGTTCCCCGATACGCCGGGTTCCCTCGAGTGGAACACCGAGGGTCCCGGCACCGCTTCACCTGAGCCCCTTCTCCCCTCCTGATCGCGACAGGAGAGTCGATTCCCCTGCGTGGTCTAGAAGGGGTTCCCGGACTTGCCGGTGCACATCAAGAGGAGGCCGGTCTCACGAGGACATTCGAAACGAGCCACGTGGGTGGTGCCACATGCCGAACGAGCCCGATTCCCCGGTCCGCTCTTGAGAAGAACCTGAGGCCCGGACACCTCTTCGAAGGCAAGCCAGTGGGTGAAGGCACAACACGAAGGGGCACTGTCACTGTCGTGCATCGTCCGGAAACACCCGCAGGTTCCACACACAGCTCAACAAGGGGCCTGAGACCCCCTGAGCACCTCGAGAGGCAAGCGGAGTTCCCTTCCTCAGACAAGACGATTCCTGACTCTCTTGTCCCAACTCTGCAGGGACCCTGCGGTCGGAGTCCGAAACGGAGAGGAAGCCTGAGGTTCCTGCCTTCCCTGGAGATGAGGCCCTCTTCCAGTGCGCCAAACCCAGCGGAGTCCTGAGAGGCCCCGCCAACTCCACAGCATCCCTCATCTGTCAGAAGCACACTGGGAAGTTCCCTAAGGTCACCGGTAAACTTTTATTGCACAAGGTCCCCATGAAATGGCCCACGCGGCAGGACATCCACAGATTCTGTCTGCCATTAAAGGGGAGTAAGGTGCCCTCCCCACTTCTTTGCTGCCTCGGCGGCCACCAGGGTGCAATTCGCGTACCCTTCCCTTTCCCATCCTAGCAGGTGCTCCAGGGCCCGCTGGCCTACAAAGTGCCAGAAGCAGGGCTGGGCCAGCCGGCCAGAATTCAGGGTTCTGTCCCTTGGAGTTCCAGCGGACACTAGGCTGCTTGGGAAAACCGCGCAGACTCTGAGGTTTTTCAGCAGAGGGGTGGAGTGGTAAAGGCCTTGACCCCAAAGACGAGGCCTTTCTGCGACCGCCAGGTTGGGGAGCTCTGAGACTGTGCCAACACAGGGCGGAATACATGGTTCCCTTCTCCAGGCAGTCCCCGTTCCCTTACCTGTGTTCCGCACCCCTCCGCTGTGGCCAATGGATGCCGATCCTTGGGGATCCAGGAGTTCACGAAATGGGCATTCCCAGCCGCAATGGCGACCCCCAACAGCACATCTGGAAAGCCCTCCCCACCCCCGCCAGGAGCCGACCCCCGCTGCGAACGGACCCCCCACCCCGCCCCGCGCCTCCAGGTTTTGCCCCGGCCCTGCCGGGCTCCCGGCGGGTTCCCAGCCACATTGGCGACCCCCGGGAGCACAACAGGGACCGACCACCCACCCACAGCGAGCGGAATCTCGACCTGTGCAGCCCAGGTTTACCCCGCCCTGGGTGCGCTCCCATAGCGTTTCCAGCCGCAGTGGCCATCTCCGAGAGCACAACTGGGAAGCCCTCCCCCAACCCCGCCAGGAGCCGACACCCGCCCTGCACCACCCGGGTTCGCCCCGCCCCTGCCGCGCTCCAGGGGCGCTGCCCACCTTCACCAGTGGCTCCTGGTGAGCCCCGTCCTCACGCCCGGTTCCAGGAGAGGCTCTCGGACCTCGCTGCTGCCGCCAGGTCAAACATGAGGACAATACATACACCCCACAGAGACAATCCAAGCTGTCTATGATTTACGGATAAAACGAGGACTACAGAAAGGCAAGATGACCTGACCTAGGAGGGCCATGATATTCTATAGAACCAGACAAAGTTGGTTACCAAGGAAACTTTTTTCCTTGGAACCCGGAAAGCTGGTTCTTTGCATATGCAATGACCAAAAATTAGCTTGTTACCCAAGCCTGCCTCGCTGCCACCCGCATCCCCCCACTCCCCAGAAGGCTGGCTCAAAGAAATATTTTAAATCTCAGGCGGAAAACTGGAAGATGTCTTGTCTGTCTGTTTGGATTAAGGTATGTGTCAGTGTGAGCCCTGTGTTTTTTGATAATATTGCTCAAGTTCTGTGTTCTGATTTCAATGGTCTCAAGACAAGGCAGCCCTTCCAAATCAAACTGCTGGAAATACAAGAAAACATTGACCTAAATGAATGTCAGAGTCCCGTGAACTGGGAACTAGTCAATATTAAATATCTAGTATTTTTGGTTTTGCTCCTCCATTATAGACATGTCTAAGAGTCAACAACATTAAGCACAACATGTTCATAGTGCCTAGGTTTCTTTTGAGGTAAAAATTGCTCTATTGTTATATCTGTCACAAGCTTGTCAGCAAGAAAGTACCTGGAAACGACAACAACAAAAGTAAAAAATGTAAATGTGATATGAGCTTTTAGACAAACTCTTTACAATAATTATACTCTAAAATATCTGCCTCTCATAGTCTTGATTGAAGGCAGAGGAGAAGGGGATGACAGAGGATAAGATGGTTGGATGGCATCACTGACTCGATGGACATGAGTTTGAGCAAGCCCCTGGAGCTGGTGACGGACACGGAAGCCTGGCGTCCTTCAGGCCACGGGGTCCCAAAGAGTCAGACACGACTGAGCAACTGAACTGAACTGAACTAACAAACGTTTCTCCAAGTGTTTTGGTTACCCGAGTTTCTATCCTTGTGACGACAGTGTATTGAATAGCTAGGTCATTTCCAAATAAATGAAAGTTCTGAAACATTCACGACTTGAAAGGACCTCCCTTTTACACAGAAACAAAAGAGATTTTTGACTCTCCATGAATAGTGTCTGGCACCATCCTGACATGTTAAATTTACGAAAGCAATTGTTTTGTTTTGTTTTGTTTTTTTCTGTTCTTGGGGGTGGGGGGAGGGGGGCGGGCTATAGCGAATGCCAATATAAAAGTCAGTTCTTGGTTGCTGAAGGGAAATGTATGACTTGTTATTACAAGAAAGTATGTGGAATGCAATGGCACTTGAGGAAGGAAAACAAAGTAGTTCTGTCTTACAGGTGGCCGTTTCAGGATGGGAGAAGCAAAGGAATGGGTACAGAATGGGATAAGGAGGTTGTAGGGAAAGTGGACCCCCAGAAAAGAGTTCTTTGCCTAGCACAAGTTTTCTTGAGATGTCGAACTGCCTTTGCTAATGGAGTTTAAGTTTCTTTACCTCTTAAGTGATCTCTTCTAGGTTGACCTAGAACAGAAATCTTTTGTTAGCTTTGGCTAAGTGGAGAAGTAGTGTTTCACGGTGACATATGTGATCCTTCCTGACTGTTTGCAGCCCTTTTGATATCGATGCACTGCTTCTGCTGCTGCTGCCGCCGCCGCTGCTGCTAAGTCGTTTCAGTCGTGTCCGACTCTGTGCGACCCCATAGACGGCAGCCCACCAGGCCCCGCAGTCCCTGGGGTTCTCTAGGCAAGAACAATGGAGTGGGTTGCCATTTCCTCCTCCCATGCATGAAAGTGAAAAGTGAACGTGAAGTCGCTCAGTGGTGTCTGACTCTTAGCGACCCCATGGACTGCAGCCTACCAGGCTCCTCCATCCATGGGATTTTCCACGCAAGAGTACTGGAATGGGGTGCCATTGCCTTCTCCCATATCTATGCACAAGCCTGCCTAAATAATTGACTTCTAGCTAGCTTTGGGATGCCAATGACCATCCACCCTTACAAGGCAACAGAGAAGAGAAAAACACTTACCACAGGAGGTCCTGGTAAGGAACGAGGAACTAACAAGCTCCCGCCAACCAGGATTCTGCAAAGGTCAACAAGAGGTCAGTAAGAGATGGAAGACTGCAGTCCAGAGGTCCTAGCAACTTCCATCTTGCAGCAGAGACCCAGCATAGTCAAAACGAATTCAATGTTGCAAAAAATAAGTAAACAAATAAAGGACAGAAGTTCTTTGAACACATGACTGAGATTAGGGGTGAGGCAGTACATGTACGGTGCCCGGAAAATCTTAAAGTATGAGAAAGGAAAGAAGTTAAAGACAACTATCAAGCTGTCCAAACTGATAAAAACGAAAGATTACACAGTTTTTTCTGTATATATTACCAGATAATAATCTGAAAAGGAATTAAAAAAAATTCCCTTTCAATAATGTCAACATGAATACAACACTTTGCCATGGATGTAACGAGGATGATAAGACTGGCACACTGGAACTTATACACCCTGGCTGAAAACTATCCTGAATACATGGACAGGTATTCCATAACAATGGAAAGACTTAAGATGGCAATACCATGGAATGCATCTTCAATCTGAAATGAAGATTTGATATGATTTGATCGCTCAGAGCTTTTGTGTCATCAATTGTTATTAAAGTATAAATGAGATAGAGAAAGCTGCTGACTTAGACTTGAGGCGGGGTGTACGCCCTGCTGGGCTCTAGCCAGATATTCTACAGGCACTAGCAGTCAGCTAAGGAAAGAAAGGCACTGTCTCAGGGAATGGCCCCAGGCCCCTCCCCCACGACATGCCTTGAGGTCACATTGGCAGCAGGTGAGTCATCCTGGGCCAAAAACTGATTGACATAAATCTTGAAGAAAGGCAGTATTCCAGGCAAATATATCATTTCCTTAACATAGATTAGGAGAACAAGGTACGAGGAAAACATACTGTTTTGTTCAAGTCACTTCTGAGCCTATTGGGGGAACCGACCTGAAGCCAGAGTCCAGCAGATATACATAGGATATTTACATCGCTTAAGACAAACATTTCCTCAGGAACAAATGCATTGCTTAGCTCAAGGTTTGTCTGCGAAATTCTTACACATCAGGAGATGGCTCCGAGCTGGGTTTCTACACACAAGAACATGAATGCAAAGGACAAGCCTGCACAGCCCATCTGCCCCCCTCCCCCACAGCCAGCAGCATTTCCAAGTGACCTCCTAAGGCCTTCCCCAAAATACAGGGGCACCTCTGGGTTTCCTGTTTCCCTCACTTCGAACACTTTTCTTAAAAAAAAAAAAAAATCCTGCACACTTCTTGATAGAATGCCACAGTGCAAGGAAAACAGGCCTTCAATACTTAACCCTCCCTGTGCCAAACACTTGGGGCTTGGTTTTGTTTTGTTTTGTTTTTTAATTACACCACCACATAATTTAAACTTTTTACAATTTCTATTTCAGTACCAAAACACCAAACTTTTATTGCACAAGGTCCCCATGAAAAGGCCCACGCATCAGGACAGCCACAGATTCTGCCATGAAAGAGCAGCAAGGTGCCCTCCCCCCTTCTTTGCTGCCTGGGCGGCCACCAGGGTTTGAAATCCATGCACCCTACTAAGTTTCTAGGGTGCAATCCGTGGACCCTTCCCTTTCCCATCCCAGCAGGTGCTCAAGGGCCCGCGGGCTTACAAAGTGCCAGAAGCAGGGCTGGGCCAGCCGGCCAGAGTTCAGTGTTCTGTCCCTTGGACTTCCAGGGGACACTAGGCTGCTTGGGAAAACCGTGCAGACTGAGATTTTTCCGCAAAGGGGTGGAGCGGTAAAGGCCTTGACACCAAGGGCGAGGCCTTTCTGCAACCGCCAGGTTGGGGAGCTCCGAGAATGTGCCAACAGAGGGCGGAATACTTGGTTCCCTTCTCCAAGCAGTCCCAGTTCCCTGACCTGTGGCCCGCAGCCCTCCGCTGCACCCACTAGATGTGGATCCTTGGGGACACAGGAGCGTAGGAAATGGGCGTTCCTAGCCACAGTGGCGACCCCCGAGAGCACAACTGGGACCGAACCCCCACCCACAGCCATCTAAATCTCGACCCGCACAGCCAGGTTTACCCCGCCCCGGGTGCGCTCCCGGCACGTTTCCAGCCGCAGTGGCCACCACCGAGAGCACAACTGGGAAGCCCTCCCCCACCCCCACCAGGAGCCGAACCCTGCCCCACGCCACCCGGGTTCACCCCGCCCCTGCCGCACTCCCAGCGCGTTTCCAGCTGCAGTGGGGACCCCCGAGAGCACAACTGTTACCGCCCCCCACCCCCTCCCGACCAGAACCCCGACCCGCGCCGCCCGGGATCGCCCCGCCCCTGGCGCACTCCCGGCGCGTTGCCCACTTCCACCAGGGGCTCCTGGTGAGCCCCATCCCCACGCCCGGTTCCAGGAGAGGCTCTCGGACCTCGCTACTGCCGCCAGGTCAAACACGAGGACAATACATCCACCCCACAGAGACAATCCAAGCTGTCTATGATTTAGGGATAAAACGAGGACTACAGAAAGGAAAGATGTCCTGACCTAGGAGGGCCATGAGAGTCTATAGATCCAAACAAAATTGGGTACCAAGGAAACTTTTTTCCTTGGAACCCGGAAAGCTGGTTCTTTGCATATGCAATGACCAACAATTAGCTTGTTACCCAAGCCTGCCTCGCTGCCACCCCCACTCCCCCCCCCCCCCCACTCCCCAGGAAAACGGCTCAAAGAAATGTTTTAAATCTCAGGCGGAAAACTGGAAGATGTCTTGTCTGTCTGTCTGGATTAAGGTATGTGTCAGTGTGAGCCTTGTGTTTTTTGATAATATTGCTCAAGTTCTGAGTTCTGATTTCAATGGTCTCAAGACAAGGCAGCCCTTCCAAATCAAACTGCTGGAAATACAAGAAAACATTGACCTAAATGAATGTCAGAGTCCCGTGAACTGGGAACTAGTCAATATTAAATATCTAGTATTTTTGGTTTTGCTCCTCCACTATAGACATGTCTAAGAGTCAACAACATTAAGCACAACATGTTCATAGTGCCTAGGTTTATTCTAAGGTAAAAATTGCTCTATTGTTATATGTGCCACAAGCTTGTCAGCAAGAAAGTACCTGGAAACAGCAACAACCAATGTAAAATATGTAAATGTGATATGAGCTTTTAGATAAACTCTTAACAATAATTATACTCTAAAATATCCGCTTCTCATAGTCTTGATTGAAGGCAGAGGAGAAGGGGATGACAGAGGATAAGATGGTTGGATGGCATCACTGACTCGATGGACATGAGTTTGAGCAAGCCCCTGGAGTTGGTGATGGACACGGAAGCCTGGCGTCCTGCAGGCCACGGGGTCACAAAGAGTCAGACTCGACTGAGCAACTGAACTGAACTGAACTTACAATCGTTCCTCCAGGTGTTTTGGTTACCTGAGTTTCTATCCTGGTGCTAAACTAAGTGACGACAGTGTATTGAATAGCTAGGTCACTTCCAAATAAATGAAACTTCTGAAACATTCACGACTTGAAAGGACCTCCCTTTTACACAGAAACAAATGAGATTTTTGACTCTGCATGAATAGTGACTGGCACCATCCGAACACATTAAATGTAAGAAAGCAATTTTTTTGTTTTGTTTTGTTTTGTTCTGTTCTTGCAGGAAGCGGGGTGGGCGCTATTATCACTGATAGGTATGCTCACCAATCTATCAAATGCCAATATAAGAGTGAGTTCTTGGTTGCTGAAGGGAAATGTATGACTTGTTATTACAAGAATGTATGGAATGCAATCACACTTTAAGAAGGAAAACGAAGTAGTTCTGTCTTACAGGTGGCATTTTCAGGACAGGAGAAGCAAAGGAATGGGTACAGAATGGGATAAGGAGGTTGTAGGGAAAGTAGGCCCACAGAAAAGAGTTTTGTGCCTAGCACAAGTTTTCTTGAGATGTTGAACTGCCTTTGCTAATGGAGTTTAAGTTTCTTTACCTCTTAAGTGATCTCTTCTAGGTTGACCTAGAACAGAAATCTTTTGTTAGCTTTGGCTAAGAGGAGAAGTATTGTTTCACGGTGACATATGTGATCCTACCTGACTGTTCTCATCCCCTTTGATATCTATGCACTGCTGCTGCTGCTGCTGCAGCTGCTAAGTGGTTCAGTTGAGGCCGACCCTGTGCCACGCCATAGATGGCAGCCCACCAGGCCCCGCAGTCTCTGGGGTTCTCTAGGCAAGAACACTGGAGTGGGTTGCCATTTCCTCCTCCTATGCATGGAAGTGAAAAGTGAAAATGAAGTCGCTCAGTGGTGTCCGACTCTTAGCCACCCCATGGACTGCAGCCTACCAGGCTCCTCCGTCCTTGGGATTTTCCAGGAGTGGGGTGCCATTGCCTTCTCCCATATCTATGCACAAGCCTGCCTAAATAATTGACTTCTAGCCAACTTTGGGATGCCCATGACCACCCACCCTTACCAGGCAACAGAGAAGAGAAAAACACTTACCACAGGAGGTTCTGATAAGGAACAAGGAACTAACAAGCTCCCACCTACCAGGATTCTGCAGAGGTCAACAAGAGGTCAGCAAGAGATGAGAGACTGCAGTCCAGAGGTCCTAGCTACTTCCATCTAGCAACAAACACCCAGCATAGTCAAAACGATTTCAATGTTAAAGAATAAATAAATAAATAAAAGGACAGAAGTTCTTTGAACACATGTCTGAATTTAGGGGTGAGGCATTACATATGTGTCCCAGGATAATCTTAAAGTGTCAGAAAGTAAAGAAATTAAAGACAACTATCAAGCTGTCCAAACTGATAAAAATGAATGATTACACAGTTTTATCTGTATACATTAGCAGATAATAATCTGAAAAGGAATTTTAAAAAATTCCCTTTCAATAATATCAACATGAATAAAACACTTTGCCATGGATGTAACGAGGATGACAAGACTGGCACACTGGAAATCATACACCCTGGCTGAAAACTATCCTGAATACATGGACAGATATTCCATAACGATGGAAAGACTTAAGATGGCAATACCATGGAATGCATCTTCAATCTGAAATGAAGATTTGATATGATTTGATCGCTCAGAGCTTTTGTGTCATCAAGTGTTATTAAAGTATTAAAGAGATAGAGAAAGCTGCTGACTTAGACTCGAGGCGGGGTGGGGGGGGTAGTAAGAGTACCCCCTGCTGGTCTTTAGCCAGATATTCTACAGGCACTAGCAGTCAGCTAAGGAAAGAAAGGAACTGTTTCAGGGAATGGCACCAGGCCCTTCCCCCACGACATGCATTGAGATAATATTGGCAGCAGGTGAGTCATCCCGGGCCAAAACTTGATTGACATGAATCTTGAAGAAAGGCAGTATTGCAGGCAAATATATCATTTCCTTAACATAGATAAGGAGAACAAGCTAGGAGGAAAATATGCTGTTTTGTTCAAATCGCTTCTGAGCCTTTTGGGGGAACCTACCTGAAGGCAGAGTCTAGCGGAAATACATAGGATATTTACATCGCTTAAGACAAACATTTTCTTAGGAAAAAATGCATTGCTTAGCTCAAGGTTTGTCTGCGAAATTCTTACACATCAGGAGATGGCTCCGAGCTGGGTTTCCACACACAAGAACATCCATGCAAAGGACAAGCCTGCACAGCCCATCTGCCGCCCTCCCGCACAGCCAGCAGCATTTCCAAGTGACCTCCTAAGGCCTTCCCCAAAATACAGGGGCACCTCTGGGTTTCCTGTTTCCCTCACTTCGAACACTTTTCTTAAAAAAAAAAAAATCCTGCACACTTCTTGATAGAATGCCACAGTGCAAGGAATACAGTCCTTCAATATTTAAACCTCCATTTGCAAAACACTTGGAGCTTGGTTTTGTTTTGTTTTGTTTTTTAATTACACCACCACATAATTTAAAGCTTTTACACGTTCTAATTATTCAGTTCCAAAACACCAAACTTCTATTGCACGGGGTCCTCATGAAAAGGCCCACGCAGCTGGACTACCACAGATTCTGCCATGAAAGGGCAGCAAGGTGCCCTCCCCCCTTCTTTGCTGCCTGGGCGGCCACCAGGGTTTGAAATCCATGCACCCTACTAAGTTTCTAGGGTGCAATCCGTGGACCCTTCCCTTTCCCATCCCAGCAGGTGCTCAAGGGCCCGCTGGCTTACAAAGTGCCAGAAGCAGGGCTGGGCCAGCCGGCCAGAGTTCAGTGTTCTGTCCCTTGGACTTCCAGCGGACACTAGGCTGCTTGGAAGAACCGCGCAGACTCTTAGATTTTTCAGCAGAGGGGTGGAGCGGTAAAGGCCTTGACCCCAAAGGGAAGGCCTTTCTGCGACCGCCAGGTTGGGGAGCTCCGAGAATGTGCCAACAGACGGCGGAATACTTGGTTCCCTGCTCCACGCAGTCCCAGTTCCCTTACCTGTGGTCCGCAGCCCTCCACTGCACCCACGGGATGGCGATCCTTGGGGACCCAGGAGCGGACGAAATGGGCGTTCCCAGCCGCAGTTGCAACCCCCGAGAGGGCAACTGTGAACCCCTCCCCATCCCCCCCATGAGCCGACCCCCGCCCCGCGCCCCCAGGGTTAGCCCCGCCCCTGCCGCGCTCCCGGCGCGTTCCCAGCCGCAGTGGCGACCCCCGGGAGCACAACTGGGACCGACCCCCACCCAAAGCCATCGGAATCTCGACTCGCGCAGCCCGGGTTTACCCAGTCCCGGGTGCGCTCCCGGCGCGTTTTCAGCCTCAGTGTTCACCTCCGAGAGCACAACTGGGAAGCCCGCCCCCACCCCCGCCAGAAGCCGACCCCCGCCCCACGCCGCCCGCGTTCGCCCCGCCCCTGCACGGTCCAGGTACCTTCCCAGCTTCTAGCGTTCACGCCCGGGTAGGAGCAGGATGTAGGAGTATGGGAGATGTGTCTGGAGCCTGACAGCCTCAGCTCCGCTCTGGCCTGCCCTTTGGACCTAGGAGCCAGGCCAACTTGCAGAGGGCTTAGGGCCCCATTGTATGCAAACTACCAAGGCCTAACGCAAGGAGAGCTCTGTCCGAGGGAAGGGAAGCGCCCCAGGCTGCATTCCCAAGCTGTTGTTTAGCCGCCCAGACTCAGCGCTGCACAGGGGTAATCAGGCTCTCTGTGCCCGCAGCTTCACACACAGGTGTGTCTCCGTAGGAATCAAGAAAGATCCTGACAGGGTGAGGTTCATTAGAGCTATACTAAAGAGCAAAGGCTTGTCCATGTCGTCTTGCCTTCCCCTGTGCCTTTGGGTCTCCAGGCTCAGCCCCAGCTCTGTGGAAACAACCCCTGAGAAAATATCTTCAAGATCCCCTTTTCCCAGTGTCTGGGAACCGGGGTTCGTAGGAGGAGAGAAAAGCACGCCTCCATAGGGAACGAAAAGGCAGCCCACCTGCCTGTGTTTTGAAGCCTCTATTTGGAAGGAATGGGTTAGCTTCTCCTAAAGGAGACCTCCAGATCTGCTCAGAAGTCGGTAATTCCAGAGGCAGGGTACTGGTTCCTGACTGCCCTTTGCTAGCCTTGCAAAGATATTCCTAGATTCTAGAGTTATTTTCCATGAAGTAGCAGGCTTCAGGAATGTGTCAGACGGGACTGGCTCCTTATTGACCTCAGCTCAGCTATTGCCTTTCCATTCAAACTAGGACAAGGCCCTACTTTATGAAGGGTGAGGGTCTTCTTCTTTGCAAACTGCCAAGGGCTACAGCAATGAGACCTCTGTCAAGGTGAGGGAAGCCTAAGAGAATGGATTCTCAAGCAGGTGCTTTGCCACAAAGCATCAGCACCCCACGGAGAGAATCAAGCTCCCTGTGCACCAATGTTGGGAGTGTAGCTTCACACACAGAGTTGTCTCTATAGGAGCCAAGAATGTTCCTGAGAGATTAGCTTCACTAAACCTCTCCTACAGAGCATAGACCTGTCCATGTGGTTTTGCCTTCCCCTGTGAGTTGGGTCCCCGAGGTCCGCCACACCTCCGGGGAAACTGTCCCTGAGAAAAGATCTCCAGGAACCGCTTCGCCGAGGCTGGGAAATGCTGTTCACAGGAAGTAAGGCAAGCGAATCTCCTGCAGAGTAAAAGAGGCCTTACAGTCCCTGGAGGAGCAGGCTGCCAGAATGTGTGAAACCTGACTGTTGCCTTACTGGCCTCAGCTCCACCATTGCCTGTTCATCCGAGCTAGCACCCAGGCCTACTTGGAAAAGCGTTTGGGTGCAGATTTCTACAAAGTGCCAAGGGCTACAGCAGTGAGAATTCTCTCGGTGGTAAGGGAGAGCATTTTATGGATTCTCAAGCTGTTTTCTGAATGACAGCGTCAAAATGAACAGAGAGAATCAGGCTCTCTCTGCCCCTATGTTAGGTACGCAGCTTCACACACAGAGGTGTCTCTGTAGGAGCCAAGAATGCTCCTGAGAGATGAGGTTCACTAGAGGTCTGCTACAGAGCATAGACCTGTCCATGTGGTCTTGCCTTCCCCTGTGCCTTTGGGCCCCGGGCTCGGCCCCAGCTCCGTGGAAACAACCCCTGAGAAAATGTCTTCAAGATACGCTTTTCCCAGAGGCTGGGAACTGGGGTTCATAGGAGGAGAGAAAAGCAAGCCTCCTTCGGGCACGAAAGGCAGCCAACCTGCCTGTGTTTTGAAGCCTCTATTTGGAAGGAATGGGTTAGCTTCTCCTAAAGGAGACCTCCAGATCTGCTCAGAAGTCGGTAATTCCAGAGGCAGGGTGCTGGTTCCTGACTGCCCTTTGCCAGCCTTGCAAAGACATTCCAAGATTCTAGAGTTATATTCCATGAAGGAGCAGGCTTCGGGAATGTGTCAGAGGGGACTGGCTCCTTATTGGCCTCAGTTCAGCTATTGCCTTTCCATTCAAACTAGGACAAGGGCCTACTTTATGAAGGGTAAGTGTCTTCTTCTTTGAAACTGCCAAGGGCTACAGCAATGAGACCTCTGTCAAGGCGAGGGAAGCGTAAGCTGATGGATTCTCAAGCAGGTGCTTTGCCACAAAGCATCAGCACCCCACGGAAAGAATCTGGCTCCCTTTGCCCCTACGTTGCATGTGTAGCTACACACACAGAGGTGTCTCGATAGGAGCCAAGAATGTTCCTGAGAGAGGAGGTTCACTGTTGGGGGCCAGAGTGAGGCACTCCGCCCATGGCAAAGGTCATGAGGAAGGAGGCTCGACATACGCAAAGGCGGGATCGAGCCTCAGGAGTCCCCCTGGAAATCCTCGAGCATCTACCCCCATAACCAGAGCCTGCCTACCTTACTACTTTGTGCTCTCACCTACACCTCTGACTTTACGGGGGGCTGTCCCCCACCACCTCTTTCGGAGAAGGAGTTAACCTAGAGCTCCAGTTGATAAAAACCCCTGGGTGTGACAAGAGTGTTTTAACCTACAAACTCCTCTGAAGGTTCTCTAGCCTGCCTGACAGGCTTGTCCGGCCACATGTGATTGCTCACAGCCTCCCAACCATGAGAGGCACGAGATGCTTTAAACCTTCTAAAAACAGGTTCCTTAGAAAAGTTAGAAAATTATTAGTATAAGTATAATGGGCTGATTAGAAATCATATTGGTGAAGGGTTTTTCATTTGTTGAGCTGATGTTTACTGCTAAGTCTCCACATCCCCTGCCCTTATACACATTAATGAATATATAGAAGAAATAAGTATTAACCTTTGATAGAAATCACGTTAGACCTTAGGCTAAGTAAATTCTTTCCTTAACTAAAACCCACTACACCCTCACCCTATAGGAATGTAACTTTATTTGGGTGGCGTCTGTTTTAAGAATAATCACCCCTGGAGAAATAAGTGTCCTGGTTGACTGGCCGCTGTCACAAGGAGAGGGTCGTAAATTGTCAGCAGGCCCCCCGGCCAGAAGATGATGTAACACCCCTAAGACCTCTGTATACTTTTGTATGAAGCACCTGACTTTGATAAAAGTCAGGACTGCTGACCCCACGTGACTTTTGCATAACATCTCAGTGTATAAAAGTAGACCATGGAAAATAAAGAATTGTGATCAGTTTCTCGAAATACTGGTCTCCCCATGTCTCTCTCTCTCTCTCACTCTGGTTGAGTCTCCATCTGGAGCGCGGAACCCACCAAGCTTACTAATTTTGCCTGGGCTTCTAAGATCCGACCGGGGAGGCCTCAGTGTCTCCTCTCCTTCGGGAGAATGGAAGGACGCCTGCGGCCTACGTAAGTGGTGCAAGCTTCTTGTCTTGAAGTTTTATTGGTCCCCCGCGTAAACCAAGCTACTCAGCCTCTTTTCTCCACTGAATTTTCCTACTGAGCTATCCTCATTTTATTACTCTTTATATCCTTAATTAACGTTTAATTAAGCAGTTGTTCCCTGACCCTCGCCTACGCCGTCTCTGCTTCAAATACCCTGGATCAGCTGGGGCTGGACCCCGGCAGTTCACTAGAGATCTCCTACAGAGCATAGACCTGTCCATTTGGTTTTGCCTTCCCCTGTGAGTTGGGTCCCCGAGGTCCGCCCCAACTCCGGGGAAACAGCCCCTGAGAAAAGATCTCCAGGAACTGCTTTCCGCCCAGGCTGGGAAACGCTGTTCACAGGAAGTAAGGCAAGCGAGCCTCCTGAAGGGAAATAGAGGCCTTACTGTCCCTGGAGGAGCAGGCTGCCAGAGTGTGTGACACCTGACTGGTGCCTTACTGGCCTCAGCTCCGCTATTGCATGTTCATCTGAACTTGAACCCAGGCCTACTTGGAGAAGTGTTTGTGTGCCGATTTCCAGAAACTGCGAAGGGCTACAGCAATGATAACTCTCTCAGTGGTAAGGGAGAGCATTGTGTGGATTCTCAATTTGTTGTTTGAACGACAGCGTCAAAGCTGCACAGAGAGAATCAGGTCTCTGTGTCTCTATGTTGGCAATGCAGCTTCCCACACAGAGATGTCCCCGTTGGAGCCAAGAACATTCTCCATAGAGTGAGGTTCACTAGAGCACTCCTAGAGAGCAAAGACTTATCCATGCGGTTTTCCCTTCCCCTGTGCGTGTGGGTCTCTGGGATCAGCCCCTGCTCCTTGGAAACAGCCTCTGAGAAAAGATCTCCAAGAACCTCTTATCACCCAGGCTGGGAAGTGGAGTTCACAGGAGGTGGGATAAGCAAGCTTCCTTCAGCAAGAAGAGACAGCCAACCGGCCTGTGTTTGGAAGCCTATATTTGCAAGGAATGGGTTAGTTTCTCCTGACCGAGACCGCCAGATGTGCTGAGAAGATAGAAATTCCAGAGGCAGGGTCGAGGTTCCTGACTGCCCTTTGCCAGCCTTGCAAAGACATTCCCAGATTCTAACGTTATTTTCCATGAAGGAGCAGGCATCGGGAATATGTCAGACTTGACTGGCGCCTTACTGGCCTCAGCTCAGCTACTGCCTTTCCATTCAAACAGGGACAAGGGCCTACTTGGTGAAGGGTAAGGGTCTGCTTCTTTCCAAACTGCCAAGGACTACAGCAATGAGACCTCTGTCAAGGTGAGGGAAGCCTATGCGGATGGATTCTTAGCAGGTGCTTTGCCACAAAGCATCAGCACCCACGGAGAGAATCAGACTCCCTTTGCCACTATGTTGGGTGTGTAGCTTCATGCACAGAGGTGTCTCTGTAGAAGCCAAGAATGTTCCTGAGAGATGAGGTTCACTAGAGCTCTCCTACAGAGCATAGACCTGTCCATGTGGTTTTGTCTTCCCCTGTGAGTTGGGCCCCCGAGGTCCGACCCAGCTCCAGGGAAACAGCCCCTGAGAAAAAATCTCCAGGAACAGCTTTGCGCCCAGGCTGGGAAATGCAGTTCACAGGAGGCAAGGCAAGCGAGCCTCCTACAGGGAAAAAGAGGCCTTACTGCTCCTGGACGATCAGGCTGCAAGAGTGTGTGAGACCTCACTTGTGCCTTACTGGCCTCAGCTCCGCCGTTGCCTGTTATTCCAAGCTAGGACCCAGGCCTACTTGGAGAAGGGTTAGGGTGCGGATTTCTACAAACTGTCAAGGACGACAGCAATGAGAATTCTCTTAGCAGTAAGGGAGAGCATTGTATGGATTCTCAAGCTGTTGTTTGAAAGACAGCTTCAAAGCTACACAGAGAGAATCAGGCTCTCTGTTCCCCTATTTTGGCTGTGCAGCTTCACACACAGAATTTGACTCTGTTGGAGCCAGAAATATTCCTGAAAGACTTAGGCTCACCAAAGCTGTCCTCCAGAGCAAAGACATTGGATGTGGTTTTGCCTTCCCTTGTCAGTATGGGTCCCCTAGCTTGGCCCCAGCTCCGGGGATACAGCCTCTGAAAAAAATCTTCCAAGAAGCGATTTTCCTCCAGGCTGTTAAGCGGAATTTGCAGTTTGCAAGTTAAGGAAGCCTGCTTCGTGGAAGAGCAAGCAGCCAACTGGCCCTGTGTTAGGAAGCCTGTATTTGAAAGGAATGGGTTAGCTTCTACAGCGGGAGAACTTCAGATCTGCTCAGGGGACTGAAATACTAGAGTCAGGGTCGAGGTTCTCCCTTGTCCTTTGCGCACCTTGCAAAGACATTCCTAGCTTCTAGCGTTAGTGTCCCTGTAGTAGCAGGCTGCAGGAGCGTGTGATAAATGACTGCCGCGTTCCTGTCCTCAGCTCCGCTATTGACTTTCGATTCGAACTAGAACCCAGGCCTACTTTGAGAGGGGTTAGGGTCCAGTGTTTTCAAACTGCCAAGGGCTACAGCAATGCGAGCTCTGTCAGAGGTAAGAAAAGAGCAATTTGTTGGATTCTTCAGCTGCTGCGTGGCTGCACAGCTTCCGCGCCGCATGGAGAGCATGAGGCTCCTTGTGGCCCTATTTTGGGTATGCAGCAACATGCACACAGAATGTCTGTGTTCACTTATGTACAGGCTTATGAACACTAGAGCTCTCCTACAGAGCAAAGACCACTCAGTGGGCTCTAAGAGATACCTGTCGCGACTCGAGAAGAGAGTGGAGTCCTTTGCTTCCCCTCGAGATGAGGCCTGACTTCCGGGTGAGTATGGAATGCAACCCCAAATCCCTGTCGCCTATGGAGAGGAACATTAAGTCCTGGATACAAGCCTAGATGAGGTCTAGTTTGCACTTCAGTGAATGGAGCCCAATCCCCAGCTCTCCCTGGCAACTCGAATGGAAGATTAGACTTCCTGGGCCAACACAAGAGGAAGCCTGAATTCCCCGTCGTAACTCGAGAATCCCACCGCAACTCGAGAAAAACCACGTGCTTCCCTCGTCATCGCAAGATGAGGCCCTTTGTCCGCTACAGCATCTCAAGAGAAGTCCCACGTTCCATCCTGAAGTGCGAAACGGTACTTGGCACCCTTGATGCGACCCCAAAAGTTCCGCGACATACCAGACTCACTCAAGGGGAACACCGAGGTTCCCGGAACCACTTCATCTGAGACCATTCTCCCCTCCGGAACGCGACAGGAGAGTCGATTACCCTGCGTGGTCTGGAAGGGGTTCACGGCCTTCCCGGCACACCTCAGGATGAGGCTGTGCTCACGAGGAAATTCGAGACCAGCCACGTGGGTGGTGACACATGCCGAACGCCCCCGATTCCCCGGTCCGCTCTTGAGAATGACCCGAGACCCAGACCCCTCTTCGAAGGCAACCCTGTGGGTGAAGGCACAACACGAAGGGGCACTGCCACCCCCGTGCATCATCCGCAAAGACCCGCGGGTTCCACACACAGCTCGACGAGGGGCCTGAGACCCCCTGAGCAACTCGAGAGGCCAGCGGGTTTCCCTTCCTCAGAAAAGACGAGGCCTGACTCTCCTGTCCCAACTCTGCAGGGACCCTGCGTTCGGAGTCCGAAACTGAGAGGAACCCTGAGGTTCCTGCCTCCCCTCGAGGTGAGGCCCTCTTCCGTTGCGCCAGACCCAGCGGAGTCCCGAGGGGCCCCGCCACCTCCAAAGGATCCCTCGCCTCTCAGAGGCACCCTGGGAAGTTCCCTAAGGTCCCCGGCAGAAGGCGAGGGACACGAGGGTTTCCCGCCGCCCCCCGAGAAAGACCTCGAGAGTCCTTCAACGCGACTCGAGGCCCTAGTCCCCTCCCGTGACTCGAGAGCAATGAAGCGCTTCCCCTCGCCACGCACATGGAGAACTGACTTCCCTGGCACCACACGAGAGGCTCCCTGAGATCCTCGTCGTGCCTCGGGAGAAAACCCCCACGGGCGCTGCAGCTCGAGGAAACCCCTGAGACGCCACCAACCTCGCGAGCTGAGGGCCTTCTTTTCGTGCATGGCCTGGAGAGAAATCCCGGGTCCTCTCTCCAAACGGAAGAGAAGGCTGGACTCCCTTGAGGCCGCTCAGGGGGCTCCAAGAGACCCGCGTCGCGACTCGAGAGGAGAGCGGAGTCCTTGGCTTCCCCTCGAGACGAGGCCTGACTCCCCGGGGGAGCCTGGAATGCAACCCCGAGATCCCTGCCTTCCTTGGAGAGGAATATTAGGTCCCGGACACACGCCTAGGTGAGGTCTCTTCGGCCCTGCAGTGATTCGAGCGCAACCCCCAGCTTTCCCTCGCAACTCGAGGGGAAGATTGGGCTTCCCAGGGCCAACCCAAGGGGAAGGCTGAGATCCCCGTCGTAACTCGAGTATCCCGCCGCAACTCGAGAAAAACCACGTGGTTCCCACCTCTTGGCAAGATGAGGCCCTTGCCCGCCACGGCATCTCAAGGGAAGTTCCCTGTTCCGCCCTGAAGGGCGAAATGGTCCCTGACAGCCTTGCTGCGACCCCCAAAATTTCCCCGACACGCCGGGTTCCCCGAGGGGAACACCGAGGGTACCGGCACCACTTCCTCTGAGCCCCTTCTCCCCTCCTGATCGCGACAGGAGAGGCGATTCCCCTGCGTGGTCTGGAAGGGGTTCCCGGCCTTCACGGCGCACCTCAGGATGAGGCCGGTCTCCCGAGGAAATTCGAGACGTAGCCTCGTGGGTGGTACCACATGCTGAAAGACCCCAATTTTCCGGTACGCTCTTGAAAAGAACCCGATGCCCGGACACCTCTTTGAAGGCAACCCTTTGGATGAAGGCACAACACGAAGGGGCACTGACACCCCCGTGCATCGTCCGGAAAAACCCGCAGGTTCCACACTCAGCTCAACAAGTGGCCTGTCACTCCGTGAACAACTCGAAAGGCAAGGGGAAATCCATTCCTCCACAGAAGACGAGGCGTGACTCTCTTCTCCATACTCTGCAGGTACCCTGCGACCCGAGTCAGAAATGGAGAGGACCCCTGAGGTTCCTGCCTCCATTCGAGATGAGGCCCTCTTCGATTGCACCAAACCCAGTTGAGTAACGAAGGGCCCCTCCCAAATCCACAGTGTCCCTGACTTCTCAGAGGCACCCTTAGAAGTTGCCTGAGGTCACCGACACAAATCAAGGGAACCCAGGGTTCCCTGCCGCAACCCGAGAAAGACCTCGAGAGTCCTTCTTCAATGCATCTTGAGGCCCAATTCGCCTACTATGACTCGAGAGCAATCACGCACTCCCCTTCACCACACGCACGGAGACCTGACGTCCCTAGCACCACACGAGAGGCTCTCTGAGCTCCCCGTTGTACCTCGTGAGAAATCGGATACTGGCGCCGCAGCTGGAGAAAACCCACGAGATGCCCCCGTCATCGCAAGATGAGGGCCTTTTTTCCTGCATGGCCAGGAAAACAATCCCGAGTCATCTCTCCAAACTCCATAGGAGGCTTCACTCCCTTTACGCCACGCAGTGGGCTCCAAGAGATACCCGTCGCGACTCGACAGGAGAGCGGAGTCCTTTTTTTCCCCTCAAGACGAGGCCTGATTCTCCGGGTGAGTCGAGAATGCAACCCTGAGATCCCTGTCGGCCCAGTAGTGGAACACTAGGTCCTGGACACAAGCGTAGATGAGGTCTATTTTGCCCTGCAGTGACTGGAGAGCAATCCCCAGTTCTAACTTGCAACTCGAATGGAATACTGGATTTTTCTGGTGCCACACAAGAGGCTCCCTGAGATCCCCGTGGTACTTCATGAGACACCCCACACTGGCGCCGCAGCTCGAGAAAACCCACGAGACGCCACCGTCATCTCGAGATGAGGGCCTTCTTTTCCTGCATGGCCTGGAGTCCAATCCCGAGTCCTCTCTCCAAACTCCACAGGAGGCTTGACTCCCTTTAGTACACACAGTGGGCTCCAAGAGATACCCATCGCGACTCGAGACGAGAGCAGAATTCTTTGCTTACCCTCGAGGTGAGAACTGACTCCCCGGATGAGTCTGGAATGCAAACCCGAGATCCGTGTCGCCCCTGGAGAGCAACGTTAGATCCTGGACACAAGCCTAGATTAGGTCTCTTTTGCCCTGCAGTGACTCTAGCGCAATCCCCAGCTCCCCCTCGCAACCCGAATGGAAGATTGGATTTCAAGGCCAACAAGAGGAAGCCTAAATTCCCGGTCATAACTCGAGAATCCCGCCGCAACTCGAGCAAAACCACGTGGTTCTCCCGTCATCGCAAGATGAGGCCCTTGCCCGCTACAGCGTTTCAAAAGATGTCCCAGGTTCCGTCTTGAAATGCGAAACGGTACTTGGCACCCTTGATGCGACCCCAAAAGTCCCCCAACACGCCGGTCTCACTCAAGGGGAACACCAAGGTTCCCGGCACCACTTCATTTAAGCCCCTTCTGCCCTCCTGATCGTGACAGGTGGGTCGATTCCCCTGCTTTGTCTGCAAGGGGGCCCGACCTTCCCTGCACAACTCAGGATGAGGCCGGTCTCATGGGGAAATTCGATACGTAGCTTTGTGGGTGGTGCCACTTGCTGAAAGACTCCAATTTCCCTGTCCACTCTTGATAAGAATCCGATGCTCGGACACCTCTTGGAAGGCAGCCTTGAGTATGAAGGTACAACACGAAGGGGCACTAACACACCTGTGCATCATCCGGAAAAACGGGCAGGTTACACACACAGCTCAACAAGTGGCCTGTCACCTCGAGAACAACTCGAGAGGCAAGAGGAGTCCCATCCTCCAGAAAAGACGAGGCCTGACTCTCCTGTACCAACATGCAGGGACCTTGCGATCTGAGTCAGAAATGGAGAGGAACACTGAGGTTCCTGCTTCAACTCGAGATGAGTCCCTCTTACATTCCACCAAATGCAGAGGAGTCTCGAGAGGCCCCTCCAAACTGCACAGTATCCCTGACTTCTCAGAGGCACTCTGAGAAGCTCCCTGAGGTCGCAGGCACAAGTCAAGGGAACCCTGGGTTTTATGCAGTGACCCGAGAAAGACCTCGAGAGTCCTTCTTCAACCCGTCTTGAGGCCCGATTACCCTACTATGACTCGAGAGCAATGACGAGCTCCCCCTAGCCATCTCATGGGGACCTGACTTCCCTGGCGCCACACGAGAGGCTCCCTGAGCTCCCTCTCGTACCTCGTCAGAAACCCGGCACTAGCGCAGCAGTCTAGAAAACCCACGAGATGCCGCCATCATCGCGAGATGAGGGCCTTCTTTTCCTGCATGGCCTGGAGAGGAAATCCGAGTCCTCTATCCAAACACCACAGGAGGCTTGACTCCCTTTAGGGCACACAGTGGGCTCCAAGAGATACCCATCGCGACTCAAAAGGACAGCGGAGTTCTTTGCTTCCCCTCGAGACGAGGCCTGATTCCCCGGGTGAGTCTGGTATGCAACCCCAAGATCCCTGTCGCCCCTAGGGACGAACATTAAGTCCTGGACACAAGCCTAGATGAGGTCTATTTTGCCCTGCAGTGACTCGAGAGCAATCCCCAGCTCTCCCTTTAAACTCGAATGGAAGATAGGACTTCCCTGGCCCAACACATGAGGAAGACTGTATTCCCCGTCGAAACTCGAGAATCCCGCCACAACTCGAGAAACGCCACGTGGTTCCCCCGTCATCCCAAGATGAGGCCCTTGCCCCCTACAGCGTCTCAAGAGAAGTCCCACGTTCCGTCGTGAAGTGCGAAACGGTATTGGCACCTTGATGCGCCCTCAAAAGTTCCTCGACACACCAGTCTGACTCGAGGAGAACACCGAGGTTCCCGGCACCACTACATCTGGGCCCCTTCTCCCCTCCTGATCGCGACAGGAGGGTCGATTCCCCTGTTTTGTCTTGAAGGGGTTCCCGCCTTTCCCGGTGCATCTCAGGATGAGGCCGGTCTCACGAGGATATTCGAGACATAGCCACGTGGATGGTGACACATGCCGAAAGACCCCGATTTCCCGGTCCGCTCTTGATAAGATCCTCATGCCCGGACACCTCTTTGAAGATAACCCTTTTGATGAAGGCACAACACTTAGGGGCACTGACACCCCTGGGTATCGTTCGGAGAAACCCGCAGGTACCACACACAGCTCGAGAAGTGACCTGTCACCCCGTGAACAACTGGAGAGGCAAGCAGAGTTCCATTCCTCCACACAAGACGAGGCCTGACTCTCCTGTTCGAACTCTGCAGCGAAACTGCGATCCGAGTCAGATCTGGCCCAGGGGAAGTCAGGAGAGGAAACATGAGTTTCCTGCCTCCACTCGAGATGAGGCCCTCTTCCATTGCACCGAACCCAGTGGAGTCCCGAGAGACCCCTCCCAACTGCACAGTATCCCTGACTTCTCAGAGGCACCCTTAGACCTTCCTGAGATCACTGGCACATGTCGAGGGAACCAAGGGTTTCCTGCCCCAACCCGTAAAGACCTCGAGAGTCCTTCTTCAATGCGTCTTGAGGTGCGATTCCCCTACCATGACTCGAGAGCAATGACGCGCTCCCCCAGCCACGCGCATAGAAACCTGACTTCCCTGGCGCCACAGAAGAGGCTCCCTGAGCTCCCCATTATACCTCGTGAGCAACACCACACTGGAGCCGCAGCTCGAGAATACCCACGAGACGCCCCAGTCCTCACGAGATGAGGGCCTTCCTTTGCTGTATGGCCTGGAGAGCAATCCTGAGTCCTCTCTCCAAACTCCACAGGAGGCTTGACTCATTTTAGGCCACACAGTGAGCTCCAAGATATACCCGTCGCGACTTGACAGGAGAGCGGTGTCCCTGGCTTCCCCTCGAGACGAGGCCTGACTCCCCGGGTGAGTCGAGAATGCAATGCTGAGATCGCTTTCGCCCCAGCAGAGGAGCATTAGGTCCTGGACACAAGCCTAGATGAGGTCTATTTGGCCCTGCAGTGTCTCGAGAGCAATCCCCAGTTCTAACTCACAATTCGAATGAAAACTGGACTTCCCTGGGCCAGTTGAAGAGGAAGCCTGAATTCCCCGTTGTAACTTGAGAATCCCACCCCAACTCAAGAGAAACCACGTGGTTCCCCCGTCATCGAAAGATGAGGCCCTTGCCCGCTACAGCGTCTCAAGAGAAGTCCCACGTTCCGTATTGAAGAGCGAAAAGTTACTTGGAACCCTTGATGCGACCCCAAAAGTTCCCCGACATACCAGTCTCACTTGAGGAGAACACCGAGGTTCCTGGCACCACTTCATCTGAGACTCTTCTCCCCTCTTGATCGCGACAGGAGGTTCGATTCCCCTGCTTTGTCTGGAAGGCGTTCCCGAACTTCCTGGCGCACATCAAGATGAGGCCAGTCTCACGAGGAAATTCGAGACATAGCCTCGTGGGTGGTGCGACATGCCAAAAGACCCCGATTCCCTGGTCCGCTCTTAATAAGAACCCGATGGCAGAACCCAACTCGAAGGCAATCCTGTGGATCAAGGCACAACACGAAGGGGCAGTGACACCCCAGTGCATCGTCCAGAAAAACCCGCAAGTTCCACATACAAATCGACAAGTGGCCTGTCACCCCATGAACAACGCGAGAGTCAAGCGGAGTTCCATTCCTCCACACAAGACGAGGCCTGACTCTCCTGTCCCAACTCTGCAGGGACTCTGCGATCCGAGTCAGATCCGGCGCATTCGAAGCCAGGAGAGGAACCCTGTGGTTCCTGCCTCAACTTGTCATGAGGCCCTCTTCCATTGCACCAAACCCAGTGGAGTTCCGAGAGGCCCCTCCCAACTCCACAGTGACCCTGACTTCTCAGAGGCACGCTGAGAAGCTTCCTGAGGTCACTGGCACAAGTCGATGGAACCCAGGGTTTCCTGCTGCAACCCAAGAAAGACCTCGAGAGTCCTTCTTTAACACGTTTTCAGGCCCAATTCCCCTACCATGACTCGAGAACAATGACGGGCTCCCTCTCACCACGTGCATAGAGACCTGACTGCCCTGGCACCACGTGAGAGGCTCACTGAGCTCCCAGTCTTACTTCGTGAGAAACCCCACACTAGCGCCACAGCTCGAGAAAACATACGAGACGCCCCAGTCATCGGGAGATGAGGACCTTCATTTCCTGCATTGCCTGGAGAGCAATCCCGTGTCCTCCCTCCAAACACCAGAGGAGGTTTGACTCCCTTTAAGCCACTCAGTGGGCTCCAAGACATACCCGTCCGACTCGAGAGGAGAGCAGAGTCCTTTACTTCCCCTCGAGACGAGGCCTGACTCCAGGGTGAGTCTGGAATGCAACCCCGAGATTCCTGTCGCCCCTTGACATGAACATTAGGTCCTGCACACAAGCCTTGGTGGGGTCTCTTTTGCCTTCAGTGACTAGAGCGCACCTCCAGCTCTTCCTCGAATCTCGAATGGAAGATAAGACTTTTGTGGGCCAACACAAGAGGAAGCATGAATTCCCTGTGGTAACTCAAATATCCCACCGCAACTAGAGAAAAACCAAGTGGTTCCCCAGTCATTCCAAGATGAGGCCCTTGCCCTCTGGAGCACCCCAAGAGAAGTCCCACGTTCCAATTTGAAGAGAGAAACGGTACTTGGAATGCGTTATGTGACCCCAAAAGTTACCCGACATACCTGTCTCACTTGAGGGAAACACCGAGGTTCCCAGCAGCACTTCATCTGAACCACTTCTCCCCACCTGATCGCCACAGGAGGGTCGAATCCTCTGCTTTGTCTGGAAGGGTTTCATGACCTTCGCGGCACACCTCAGGATGAGGCCGGTTTCATGAGGAAATTCGAGACTAGCCACGTGGGTGGTGCCAAATGATGAACGACCTCGATTTCCCAGGCCGCTCTTCATAAGAACACGATGCCCGGACACCTCTTCGAAGGCAACCCTGTGGATGAAGACACAAAACGAAGGGTCACTGACACCCCCATGCATCGTCTGGAAAAACCTGCAGATTTCACACACAGTTTGACAAGGGGCCTGAAACCCCATGAACAACTCGAGAGGCAAGCGGAGTTCCATTCCTCAGAAAACACATAGCCTGACTCTCCTGTCCCAACTCTGCAGGGACACTACAATCTGAGTCAGAATTGGAGAGGAAGCCTGAGGTTCCTGCCTCCACTCGAGATGAGGCCCTCTTCCATTGCGACAAACCCAGTGGAGTCCCGAGAGGCCCCGCAAACTCCACAGCGTCCCTCACCTCTCAGAGGCACCCTGGGAAGTTCCCTCAGGTCCCCGGCAGAAGTCGGGGGAAAAGAGGGTTTCCCGCTGCAACCCGAGAAAGACATCGAGAGTCCTTCTTCAACGCGTCTTGAGGCCCTAGTCCCCTACCATGACTCGAGAACAATGATGCGCTCCTTCTCGCCACGTGCATGGAGACATGACTTCCCTGGAGCCGCACGAGAGGCTCCCTGAGATCCTCGTCGTGCCTCGGGAGGAAACCCCCACGGGTGCCGCAGCTCGAGGAAACCCCTGAGATGCCCCCATCCTCGCGAGGTGAGGGCCTTCTTTTCCTGCCTGGCCTGGAGAGCAATCACGAGTCCTCTCTCAAAAGTGAAGAGGAGGCTGGACTCCCTTGAAGCCACTCAGGGGGCACCAAGATATACGCGCCGCGACTCGGGAGGAGAGCGGAGTCCTTTGCTTCCCCTCGAGGCGAGGCCTGACTGCCCGGGGGAGCATGGGATGCAACCCCGAGATCCTTGTCTTCCCTGGAGAGGAGCATTAGGTCCTGGACACACGCCTAGATGAGGTCTCTTTGGCCCTGCAATGACTCGAGCCCAACCCCCAGCTTTCCCTCGCCACTAGAATAGAAGATTGGGCTACCCAGGGCCGACAAAAGAGGAAGCCTGAAATCCCCCGTCGTAACACGAGAATCCCGCCTCAACTCGAGAAAAACCACATGGTTCCCACCTCTTCGCAAGATGAGGCCCTTGCCCGTGACGGCGTCTCAAGGGAAGTCCCCTGTTCCACCCTGAAGGGCGAAATGGTCCCTGACAGCCTTCATGGACCCCCAAAAGTTCCCCGACACGCCGGGTTCACTAGAGGGGAACACCGAGGGTCCCGGCACCGCTTCCTCTGAGCCCCTTCTCCCCTCCTGATCGCGACAGGAGAGGCGATTCCCCTGCGTGGTCTGGAAGGGGTTCCCGGCCTTCCCGGCGCACCTCAGGATGAGGCCGGTCTCACGAGGAAATTCGAGACGAGCCACGTGGGTGGGACCACATGCCGATCGCCCCCGATTCCCCGGTCCGCCCTGGAGAAGGACCCGAGGCCCGGACCCCTCCTCGAAGGCAACCCTGTGGGTGAAGGCACAACACGAAGGGGCACTGCCACCCCCGGGCATCGTCCGCAAAGACCCGCGGTTTCCACACAGAGCTCGACGAGGGGCCTGAGACCCCCTGAGCAACTCGAGAGGCCAGCGGGGTTCCCTTCCTCAGACAAGACGAGGCCTGACTCTCCTGTCCCAACTCTGCAGGGACCCTGCGGTCGCAGTCCGAAACGGAGAGGAAGCCTGAGGTTCCTGCCTCCCCTCGAGGTGAGGCCCTCTTCCGTTGCGCCAGACCCAGCGGAGTCCCGAGGGGCCCCGCCACCTCCACAGGATCCCTCGCCTCTCAGAGGCACCCTGGCAAGTTCCCTTGGGTCCCCGGCAGAAGGCGAGGGACACGAGGGTTTCCCGCCGCCCCCCGAGAAAGACCTCGAGAGTCCTTCTTCAACGCGTCTCGAGGCCCTAGTCCCCTCCCGTGACTCGAGAGCCAGGACGCGCTCCCCCTCGCCACGCGCATGGAGACCTGACTTCCCTGGCGCCGCACGAGAGGCTCCCTGAGATCCTCGTCGTGCCTCGGGAGAAAACCCCCACGGGCGCCGCAGCTCGAGGAAAGCCCTGAGACGCCCCCGTCCTCGCGAGCTGAGGGCCTTCTTTTCCTGCATGGCCTGGAGAGCAATCCCGGGTCCTCTCTCCAAACGGAAGAGGAGGCTGGACTCCCTTGAGGCCGCTCAGGGGGCTCCAAGAGACCCGCGTCGCGACTCGAGAGGAGAGCGGAGTCCTTGGCTTCCCCTCGAGACGAGGCCTGACTCCCCGGGGGAGCCTGGAATGCAACCCCGAGATCCCTGCCTTCCCTGGAGAGGAATATGAGGTCCCGGACACACGCCTAGGTGAGATCTCTTCGGCCCTGCAGTGACTCGAGCGCAACCCCCAGCTTTCCCTCGCAACCCGAGGGGAAGATTGGGCTTCCCAGGGCCAACCCAAGGGGAAGGCTGAGATCCTCGTCGTAACTCGAGAATCCCGCCGCAACTCGAGAAAAACCACGTGGTTCCCACCTCTTGGCAAGATGAGGCCCTTGCCCGCCACGGCGTCTCAAGGGAAGTCCACTGTTCCGCCCTGAAGGGCGAAACGGTCCCTGACAGCCTTCCTGCGACCCCCAAAAGTCCCCCGACACGCCGGGTTCCCTCGAGGGGAACACCGAGGTTCCCGGCACCGCTTCCTCTGAGCCCCTTCTCCCCTCCTGATCGCGACAGGAGAGGCGATTCCCCTGCGTGGTCTGGAAGGGGTTCCCGGCCTTCCCGGCGCACCTCAGGAGGAGGCCGGTCTCACGAGGAAATTCGAGACGAGCCACGTGGGTGGGGCCACATGCCGAACGCCCACGATTCCCCGGTCCGCCCTTGAGAAGGACCCGAGGCCCGGACCCCTCTTAGAAGGCAACCCTGTGGGTGAAGGCACAACACGAAGGGGCACTGCCACCCCCGTGCATCGTCCGCAAAGACCCGCGGGTGCCACACACAGCTCGACGAGGGGCCTGAGACCCCCTGAGCAACTCGAGAGGCCAGCGGGGTTCCCTTCCTCAGGCAAGACGAGGCCTGACTCTCCTGTCCCAACTCTGCAGGGACCCTGCGGTCGGAGTCCGAAACGGAGAGGAAACCTGAGGTTCCTGCCTCCCCACGAGGTGAGGCCCTCTTCCGTTGCGCCAGACCCAGCGGAGTCCCGAGGGGCCCCGCCACCTCCACAGGATCCCTCGCCTCTCAGAGGCACCCTGGGAAGTTCCTAAGGTCCCCGGCAGAAGGCGAGGGACACGAGGGTTTCCCGCCGCCCCCCGAGAAAGACCTCGAGAGTCCTTCTTCAACGCGTCTCGAGGCCCTAGTCCCCTCCCGTGACTCGAGAGCCAGGACGCGCTCCCCCTCGCCACGCGCATGGAGACCTGACTTCCCTGGCGCCGCACGAGAGGCTCCCTGAGATCCTCGTCGTGCCTCGGGAGAAAACCCCCACGGGCGCCGCAGCTCGAGGAAAGCCCTGAGACGCACCCGTCCTCGCGAGCTGAGGGCCTTCTTTTCCTGCATGGCCTGGAGAGCAATCCCGGGTCCTCTCTCCAAACGGAAGAGGAGGCTGGACTCCCTTGAGGCCGCTCAGGGGGCTCCAAGAGACCCGCGTCGCAACTCGAGAGGAGAGCGGAGTCCTTGGCTTCCCCTCGAGACGAGGCCTGACTCCCCGTGGGAGCCTGGAATGCAACCCCGAGATCCCTGCCTTCCCTGGAGAGGAATATGAGGTCCCGGACACACGCCTAGGTGAGGTCTCTTCGGCCCTGCAGTGACTCAAGCGCAACCCCCAGCTTTCCCTCGCAACCCGAGGGGAAGATTGGGCTTCCCAGGGCCAAGCCAAGGGGAAGGCTGAGATCCCCGTCGTAACTCTAGAATCCCGCCGCAACTCGAGAAAAACCACGTGGTTCCCACCTCTTGGCAAGATGAGGCCCTTGCCCGCCACGGCGTCTCAAGGGAAGTCCCCTGTTCCGCCCTGAAGGGCGAAACGGTCCCTGACAGCCTTCCTGCGACCCCCAAAAGTCCCCCGACACGCCGGGTTCCCTCGAGGGGAGCACCGAGGGTCCCGGCACCGCTTCCTCTGAGCCCCTTCTCCCCTCCTGATCGCGACAGGAGAGGCGATTCCCATGCGTGGTCTGGAAGGGGTTCCCGGCCTTCCCGGCGCACCTCAGGATGAGGCCGGTCTCACGAGGAAATTCGAGACGAGCCACGTGGGTGGGGCCAGCTGCCGAACGCCCCCGATTCCCCGGTCCGCCCTTGAGAAGGACCCGAGGCCCGGACCCCTCTTCGAAGGCAACCCTGTGGGTGAAGACACAACACGAAGGGGCACTGCCACCCCCGTGCATCGTCCGCAAAGACCCGAGGGTTCCACACACAGCTCGACGAGGGGCCTGAGACCCCCTGAGCAACTCGAGAGGCCAGCGGGGTTCCCTTCCTCAGGCAAGACGAGGCCTGACTCTCCTGTCCCAACTCTGCAGGGACCCTGCGGTCGGAGTCCAAAACGGAGAGGAAGCCTGAGGTTCCTGCCTCCCCTCGAGGTGAGGCCCTCTTCCGTTGCGCCAGACCCAGCGGAGTCCCGAGGGGCCCCGCCACCTCCACAGGATCCCTCGCCTCTCAGAGGCACCCTGGGAAGTTCCCTAAGGTCCCCGGCAGAAGGCGAGGGACACGAGGGTTTCCCGCCGCCCCCCGAGAAAGACCTCGAGAGTCCTTCTTCAACGCGTCTCGAGGCCCTAGTCCCCTCCCGTGACTCGAGAGCCAGGACGCGCTCCCCCTCGCCACGCGCATGGAGACCTGACTTCCCTGGCGCCGCACGAGAGGCTCCCTGAGATCCTCGTCGTGCCTCGGGAGAAAACCCCCACGGGCGCCGCAGCTCGAGGAAACCCCTGAGACGCCCCCGTCCTCGCGAGCTGAGGGCCTTCTTTTCCTGCATGTCCTGGAGAGCAATCCCGGGTCCTCTCTCCAAAGGGAAGAGGAGGCTGGACTCCCTTGAGGCCGCTCAGGGGGCTCCAAGAGACCCGCGTCGCGACTCGAGAGGAGAGCGGAGTCCTTGGCTTCCCCTCGAGACGAGGCCTGACTCCCCGGGGGAGCCTGGAATGCAACCCCGAGATCCCTGCCTTCCCTGGAGAGGAATATGAGGTCCCGGACACACGCCTAGGTGAGGTCTCTTCGGCCCTGCAGTGACTCGAGCGCAACCCCCAGCTTTCCCTCGCAACCCGAGGGGAAGATTGGGCTTCCCAGGGCCAACCCAAGGGGAAGGCTGAGATCCCCGTCGTAACTCGAGAATCCCGCCGCAACTCGAGAAAAACCACGTGGTTCCCACCTCTTGGCAAGATGAGGCCCTTGCCCGCCACGGCGTCTCAAGGGAAGTCCCCTCTTCCGCCCTGAAGGGCGAAACGGTCCCTGACAGCCTTCCTGCGACCCCCAAAAGTCCCCCGACACGCCGGGTTCCCTCGAGGGGAACACCGAGGGTCCCGGCTCCGCTTCCTCTGAGCCCCATCTCCCCTCCTGATCGCGACAGGAGAGGCGATTCCCCTGCGTGGTCTGGAAGGGGTTCCCGGCCTTCCCGGCGCACCTCAGGAGGAGGCCGGTCTCACGAGGAAATTCGAGACGAGCCACGTGGGTGGGGCCAGCTGCCGAACGCCCCCGATTCCCCGGTCCGCCCTTGAGAAGGACCCGAGGCCCGGACCCCTCTTCGAAGGCAACCCTGTGGGTGAAGGCACAACACGAAGGGGCACTGCCACCCCCGTGCATCGTCCGCAAAGACCCGCGGGTGCCACACACAGCTCGACGAGGGGCCTGAGACCCCCTGAGCAACTCGAGAGGCCAGCGGGGTTCCCTTCCTCAGGCAAGACGAGGCCTGACTCTCCTGTCCCAACTCTGCAGGGACCCTGCGGTCGGAGTCCCAAACGGAGAGGAAGCCTGAGGTTCCTGCCTCCCCTCGAGGTGAGGCCCTCTTCCATTGCGCCAGACCCAGCGGAGTCCCGAGGGGCCCCGCCACCTCCACAGGATCCCTCGCCTCTCAGAGGCACCCTGGGAAGTTCCCTAAGGTCCCCGGCAGAAGGCGAGGGACACGAGGGTTTCCCGCCCCCCCTGAGAAAGACCTCGAGAGTCCTTCTTCAACGCGTCTCGAGGCCCTAGTCCCCTCCCGTGACTCGAGAGCCAGGACGCGCTCCCCCTCGCCACGCGCATGGAGACCTGACTTCCCTGGCGCCGCACGAGAGGCTCCCTGAGATCCTCGTCGTGCCTCAGGAGAAAACCCCCACGGGCGCCGCAGCTCGAGGAAACCCCTGAGATGCCCCCGTCCTCGCGAGCTGAGGGCCTTCTTTTCCTGCATGGCCTGGAGAGCAATCCCGGGTCCTCTCTCCAAACGGAAGAGGAGGCTGGACTCCCTTGAGGCCGCTCAGGGGGCTCCAAGAGCCCCGCGTCGCGACTCGAGAGGAGAGCGGAGTCCTTGGCTTCCTCTCGAGACTAGGCCTGACTCCCCGGGGAAGCCTGGAATGCAACCCCGAGATCCCTGTTGTCCCTGGAGAGGAACATTATGTCGTGGACAAAAGCGTAAATGAGGTCTATTTTGCCCTACAGTGACTCGAGAGCAACACCCATCTCTCCCTCGCAATTCGAATGGAAGATTGGTCTTCATTGGGCCAACACAAGAGGAAGTCTGAATTTCCCGTTGTAACTCGAGAATCCCACCGCAACTCTTAAAAACCACGTGGTTCCCTATTCATCGCAATATGAGGCCTTTGCCCGCTACAGAGTCTCAAGAGAAGTCCCATATTTCTTCATAAAGTTCGAAATGCTACTTGGCACCCTTGATGCGACCCCAAAAGTTCCCCAATATACCGGTCTCACTCCAAGGGAACACCGAAGTTCCTGGCACCACTTCATTTGAGCCCCTTCTCCGCTCCTGATCACGGCAGGAAGGTCGATCCCCCTGCTTTGTCTAGAAGGGGTTCCCGACCTTCACGGCGCACCTCAGGATGAGGCCAGTCTCACGAAGAAATTCGAGACGTAGCCTCGTGTTGGTGCCACGTGCCAAAAGACCCCGATTTCTCGGTCTTGCTCTTGATAAGAACCCGATGCCCGGACACCTCTTCTAAGGCAACCCTGTGGATGAAGGCACTACACGAGGGGGCACTGGCAACCCTGTTCATCATCCGGAAAACCCCGCAGGATCCACATACAGCTCCACAACTGGCCTGTCACCCCTTAAACAATGAGAGAGGAAAGCGGAGTTCCCTTCCTCAGACAAGACGAGGCCTGAGTATCCAATCCCAACTCTGCAGGCACGCTTCGATCTGAGTCAGAAATGGAGAGGAAACCTGAGGTTCCTGCCTCAACCCGAGATGAGGCCCTCTTCCATTAAAACAAACCCAGTGGAGTCCCGAGAGGCCCCTCCCATCTCCACAGTATCCCTGACTTCTCATAGGCATTCTGAGAAGCTCCTTGAGGCCACCGGCAAAAGTCGAGGGAAATAAGGGTTTCCTTCCACAACCGAAGAAAGACCTCGAGAGTCCTTCTTCAATGTGTCTTGAGGTCAGATTCCCCTACCATAGCTCGGGAGCAATAATGCGCTCCCCCTCGCCACGCACATGGAGACCTGACTTCCCTGGCGCCACACGAGAGGCTCCCTGAGCTCCCCGTCGTACCTCGTGTGAAACCCCACACTGGCGCCGCAGCTCGAGAAAACCCACAAGATCCCTCCGTCATCGCGAGATGAGGGCCATCTTTTCCTGCATGGCCTGGAGAGCAGTCCCAAGTCCTCTCTCCAAACTTCACAGGAGGCTTGACTCCCTTTAGGCCACAAAGTGGGCTCCAAGAGGTGCCCGTCGCGACTCGAAAGGAGAGCGGAGTCCTTTGCTTCCCTTCGACATGAGGCCTGACTCCCTGGGTGAGTCTGGAATGCAAACCTGAGATCCCTGTGGCCCTTGGAGAGGAACATTAGGTCCTGGACACAAGCCTAGATGAGGTCTCCTTTGCCCTGCAGTGACTCGAGCGCAACCCCCAGCTCTCCCTCGCAACTCGAATGGATGATTGGACTTCCCTGGCCCAACACAAGAGGAAGCCTGAAATCCCCGTCGTAACTCGAGAATCCCACCGCAACTCGAGAAAACCACGTGGCTCCCCCGTCATCGCAAGATGAGGCCCTTGGCCGCTACAGCGTATCAAGAGAAGTCCCACGTTCCATCCTGAAGTACAAAACGGTACTTGGCACCCTGGATGCGGCCCCCAAAGTTCCCTGACATACCGGTCTCACTCGAGGGAAATACCAAAGTTCACGGCACCACTTCCTGTGAGCCCCTTCAACCCTCCTGATCGCGACAGAAGGGTCGATTCCCATGTTTTGTCTGCAAGGGGTTCCCGACGTTCACCGCGAACCTCCGGATGAGGCCGGTCTCATGAGGAAATTTGAAAAGTAGCCTCATGGTTGGTGCCATATGCTGAAAGATCCCGAATTCCCGGTCCACTCTAGATAAGAACCTGACGCCCGGACATCTCTTCGAAGGCAACCCTGTGGATGAAGTCACAACACGAAGGGACACTGACATCCCCATGCATCGTCTGGAAAAACCCTCAGATTTCACTCACAGCTCCAAATGTGGACTGTCACCTCGTGAACAACTCGAGAGGCAAGTGAAGTTGCATTCCTTCACACAAGATGAGGCCTTACTCTCCTGTCCCAATTCTTCAGGGACCCTGCAATTGGAGTCAGAAATGGAGAGGAACCCTGAGGTTCCTGCCTCAACTAGAGAAGAGGCCCTCTTCCATTGAACCAAACTCAGTGGTGTCCCGAGAGGCCCCTCCCAACACCACAGTATCCCTGAATTCTCAGAGGCTCCCTGAGAAGCTAACTGAGGTCACTGGCACAAGTCAAGGGAACCCAGAGTTTCCTGAAGTAACCCGAGAAAGACTTGGAGAGTCCTTTTTCAACGTCTCTTGATGCCCGATTCCCCTACCATGACTCCAGAGCAAGGACGCGCTCCCCTCGCCACAAGCAGGAAAACTGACTTCCCTAGTACCACACAAGAGGCTCCCTGAGTACCCCATCGTACCTCGTGAGAAAACACACACTGGCGCCGCAGTTCGAGAAAAACCACAAGATGCCCCCGTCAAGGAGAGATGAGGGCCTTCTTTTCCTGCCTGACCTGGAGAGCAATTCCTGGTCCTCTCTCCAAACTTCACAGGAGTATTGACTCCCTTTAGGCCACTCAGTTGGGTCCAAGAAATACCCGGTGCGACTCGAGAGGAGAGCGGAGTCCTTTGCTTCCCTGGAGACGAGGCCTGACTCCCTGGGTGAGTTTGGAATGCAACCCCGAGTCCCTGTCGCCCCTGGAGTGGAACATTATGTCCTAGACACAAGCCTAGATGAGGTCTATTTTGCCCTACAGTGACTCGAGAGCAACCTCCAACTCTCCCTCACAATTTGAATGGAAGATTGGACTTCCCACGGTCAACACAAGAGGAAGTCTAAATTTCCCATCGTAATTCGAGAATTCAGCCTCAAGTCTTAAAAATCATGTGGTTCCCCCTTCATCGCAATATGAGGCCCTTGCCAGCTAGAGTCTCAAGAGAATTCCCACGTTCCATCTTAAAGTTCGAAATGCTACTTGGCACCCTTGATGCGACCCCAAAGTTCCCCAACATACCGGTCTCACTCCAGGGGAACACCGAAGTTCCCGGTGTCTCCAGGGAAGTCCCATGTTCCGTCCTTAAGTGCGAAACGGTACTTGACACCCTTGATGCGACCGCAAAAGTTCCCCGACACGCTGGGTTCCCTCGAGGGGAACACCGAGGGTCCCGGCACCACTTCATCTGAGCACCTTCTCCCTTCCTGATAGCGACAGGAGAGTCGATTCCCCTGCGTGGTCTGGAAGGGGTTCCCGGCCTTCCTGGCGCACCTCAGGATGAGGCCGGTCTCAGGAGGAAATTCGAGACTAGCCACGTGTGAGGTGCCAAGTGCCGAACGACCCCGATTTTCCGGTCCGCTCTTGATAAGAACCCGATACCCGGACACCTCTTTGAAGGCAACCCTGTGGGTGAAGGCACAACACGAAGGGGAACTGACACCCCCGTGCATCATCCGGAAAAACCCGCAGGGTCTACACACAGCTCGACAAGGGGCCTGAGACTCCCGGAACAACTCGAGAGGCAACCAGAATTCCATTCCTCAGACAAGACGAGGCATGACTCTCCTGTCCCAACACTGCAGGGACCGTGCAGTCGGAGTCCGAAACCGAGAGGAAGCCTGAGGTTCCTGCCTCCCCTCGAGATGAGGCCCTCTTCCATTGCGCCGAACCCAGCAGAGTCCCGAGAGGCCCTGCCAACTACACAGCATCCCTCACCTCTCAGAGGCACCCTGGGAAGTTCCCTAAGGTCCCCTGCAGAAGTCGAGGGAAACGAGGGTTTCCCGCCGCAACCCGAGAAAGACCTCGAGAGTCCTTCTTCAACGCCTCTTGACGACCTAGCCGCTTCCCATGACTCGAGAGTGATGACCAGCTCCCCCTCGCCATGCGCATGGAGACCTGACTTGCCTGGCGCCGCACGAGAGGCTCCCTGAGGTCCTCATCATGCCTCGTGAGAAAACCCCCATGGGCGCAGCAGCCTGAGGAAACCCATGAGACGCCCCCGTCATCGCGAGATGAGGGCCTTCTTTTCCTGCCTGGCCTGGAGAGCAATCCCGAGTCCTCTCTCCAAACTGAAGAGGAGGCTCGAAACCCTTGAGTCCACTCAGTGGGCTCCAAGAGATCCGTGTCGCGACTTGAGAGGAAAGCGGAGTCCTTTGCTTCCCCTCCAGGCGAGTCCTGACTCCCCGGGGGAGTCTGGAATGGAAACCCGGGATCCCTGTCTTCCCTTGAGAGGAATATTAGGTCCTGGACACACGCCTCGATGAGGTCTCTTTGGCCCTGTAGTGACTCGAGCAGAACCCCCAGCTTTCCATCGCAACTCGAATTGAAGATTGGGCTTCCCAGAGCCAACCCAAGAGAGACCTGAAATTCCTGTCGTTTTCGAGAATCCCGATGCAACTCAAGAAAAACGACGTGGTTCCAACGTCTTCACAGGATGAGGCCCTTGCCCGCTACAGCGTCTCCACGGAAGTCCCATGTTCCGTCCTGAAGTGGGAAACGGTACTTGGCTCCCTTGATGCGACCCCTAAAGTTCCCTGAAACGCCGGGTTCCCTCGAGTGGAACACCGAGGGTCCCGGCACCACTTCATCTGAGCCCCATCTCCCCTCCTGATCGCGACAGGAGAATCCATTCCCCTACTTTGTGTGGAAGGGGATCCCGGCCTTCCCGGCGCACCTCAGGATGATGCTGGTCTCACGAGGAAATTCGAGATGAGCCACGTGGGTGGTGCCACATGCAGAATGACCCCGATTTCCCGGTCCGCTCTTGAAATGAACCCGATGCCCGGACACCTCTTTGAAGGCAACCCTGTGGGGGAAGGCACAAAACGAAGGGGCACTGACACCCCCATGCATCTTCTGGAAACACCCGCAGGTTCCACACACAGCTTGTCAAGGGCCCTGAGACCCCCTGAACGACTCGAGAGGCAAGCAGAGTTCCGTTACTCAGACAAGACGAGGCCTGACTCTCCTATCCCAACTCTGCAGGGACCCTGTGGTCGGAGTCAGAAATGGAGAGGAAGCCTGAGGTTCCTGCCTCCAATCGAGATGAGGCCCTCTTTCATTTCGTCAAACCTAGTGGAGTCCCGAGAGGCCCCTCTAACTCCTCAGTATCCCTCACCTCTCAGAGGCACCTGGGAAGTTCCCTAAGGTCCCCAGTAGAGGTCGAGGGAAACGAGTGTTTCCCGCCCCAACCCAAGAAAGACCTTGAGAGTCCTTCTTAAATGCCTCTTGAGGCCCTAGTCCCTCCCATGACTCGAGAGCAATGACGCGATCTGCCTGGCCACACGCATGGAGTCAGGCTTCTCTGGCGCTGCACAAGAGGATCCCTGAACTCCCCATCATATCTCGTTAGAAACCCCACCCTGCCGCCGCAGCTCGAGAAAACCCATGAGACGCCCCCGTCATCACGAGAGGAGGGCCATCTTTAACTGCATGGTATGCAGATCAAGCGTGAACCTTCTGTCCAAGCTACACAGGACGCTTGACTCCCTTTAGGCCACTCATTGGGCTCCAAGAGTTACGCGTCCCGACTCGAGAGGATAGTGGAGTCCTTTGCTTCTTCTCGAGACGAGGCGTGACCCACCGGGTGAGACTGGAATGCGACCCCGATATCCCTGTCGCCCCTGGAGAGGAACATTACGTCCTGGACCCAAGCCTAGATGAGGACTCTTTGCCCTGAAGTGACTCGAGAGCAACCCCCAGCTCTCTCTGACAAGTTGAATGGAAGATTGGACTTCCTGGGCCAACACAAGAGGAAGCCTGAATTCCCGGTTGTAACTCGAGAATCCCGCCCCAACTCAAGAAAAACCACGTGGTTCCCCCGTCATCGAAAGATGAGGCCCTTGCCCGCTACAGCGTCTCAAGAGAAGTCCCACGTTCCGTATTGAAGAGCGAAAAGTTACTTGGAACCCTTGATGCGACCCCAAAAGTTCCCCGACATACCAGTCTCACTTGAGGAGAACACCGAGGTTCCCGGCACCACTTCATCTGAGACTCTTCTCCCCTCTTGATCGCGACAGGAGGTTCGATTCCCCTGCTTTGTCTGGAAGGCGTTCCCGACCTTCCTGGCGCACATCAAGATGAGGCCAGTCTCACGAGGAAATTCGAGACATAGCCTCGTGGGTGGTGTGGCATGCCAAAAGACCCCGATTCCCTGGTCCGCTCTTGAGAAGAACCCGATGGCAGAACCCAACTCGAAGGCAATCCTGTGGAACAAGGCACAACACGAAGGGGCAGTGACACCCCAGTGCATCGTCCGGAAACACCCGCAGGTTCCACACACAGCTCGACGAGGGGCCTGTGGCCCTCTGAACAACTCGAGAGGCAAGCGGGGTTCCCTTCCTCAGACAAGACGAGGCCTGACTCTCCTGTCCCAACTCTGCAGGGACCCTGTGGTCGGAGTCCAAAACGGAGAGGAAGCCTGAGGTTCTTGCCTCCCCACGAGGTGAGGCCCTCTTCCGTTGCGCAAGACCCAGCGGAGTCCCGAGGGGCCCCGCCACCTCCACAGGATCCCTCGCCTCTCAGAGGCACCCTGGGAAGTTCCCTAAGGTCCCCGGCAGAAGGCGAGGGAAACGAGGGTTTCCCGCCGCCCCCCGAGAAAGACCTCGAGAGTCCTTCTTCAACGCGTCTCGAGGCCCTAGTCCCCTCCCGTGACTCGAGAGCCAGGACGCGCTCCCCCTCGCCACGCGCATGGAGACCTGACTTCCCTGGCGCCGCACGAGAGGCTCCCTGAGATCCTCGTCGTGCCTCGGGAGAAAACCCCCACGGGCGCCGCAGCTCGAGGAAACCCCTGAGACGCCCCCGTCCTCGCGAACTGAGGGCCTTCTTTTCCTGCATGGCCTGGAGAGCAATCCCGGGTCCTGTCTCCAAACGGAAGAGGAGGCTGGACTCCCTTGAGGCCGCTCAGGGGGCTCCCAGAGACCCGCGTCGCAACTCGAGAGGAGAGCGGAGTCCTTGGCTTCCCCTCGAGACGAGGCCTGACTCCCCGGGGGAGCCTGGAATGCAACCCCGAGATCCCTGCCTTCCCTGGAGAGGAATATGAGGTCCCGGACACACGCCTAGGTGAGGTCTCTTCGGCCCTGCAGTGACTCGAGCGCAACCCCCAGCTTTCCCTGGCAACTCGAGGGGAAGATTGGGCTTCCCAGGGCCAACCCAAGAGGAAGCCTAAGATCCCCGTCGTAACTCGAGAATCCCGCCGCATCTCGAGAAACACCACGAGGTTCCCACCTCTTCGCAAGATGAGGCCCTTGCCCGCTACGGCGTCTCAAGGGAAGTCCTAGGTTCTGTCCTGAAGTGCGAAACGGTACCTGACTCCTTTCATGCATCCCCCAAAAGTCCCTCACACGCCGGTTTCTCTCGAGTGTAACACCGAGGGTTCCGGCCCCACTTCATCTGAGCCCCTTCTCCCCTCCTGACCGCGACAGGAGAGTCGATCCCCCTGCGTTGTCTTGAAGGGTCCCCGGCCTTCCCGGCATACCTCAGGATGAAGCCGGCCTCACTAGGAAATTTGAGACTAGCCCCGTGGGTGGTCCCACATGCCGAAAGACCCCAATTTCCCTGTCTGCTCTTGAAAAGAACCTGAGGCCCGGACACCTCTTCGAAGGCAAGCCAGTGGGTGAAGGCACAACACGAAGGGGCACTGTCACTGTCGTGCATCGTCCGGAAACACCCGCAGGTTCCACACACAGCTCAACAAGGGGCCTGAGACCCCCTGAGCACCTCGAGAGGCAAGCGGAGTTCCCTTCCTCAGACAAGACGATTCCTGACTCTCTTGTCCCAACTCTGCAGGGACCCTGCGGTCGGAGTCCGAAACGGAGAGGAAGCCTGAGGTTCCTGCCTTCCCTGGAGATGAGGCCCTCTTCCAGTGCGCCAAACCCAGCGGAGTCCTGAGAGGCCCCGCCAACTCCACAGCATCCCTCATCTGTCAGAAGCACACTGGGAAGTTCCCTAAGGTCACCGGTAAACTTTTATTGCACAAGGTCCCCATGAAATGGCCCACGCAGCAGGACAGCCACAGATTCTGTCTGCCATTAAAGGGGAGTAAGGTGCCCTCCCCACTTCTTTGCTGCCTCGGCGGCCACCAGGGTGCAATTCGCGTACCCTTCCCTTTCCCATCCTAGCAGGTGCTCCAGGGCCCGCTGGCCTACAAAGTGCCAGAAGCAGGGCTGGGCCAGCCGGCCAGAATTCAGGGTTCTGTCCCTTGGACTTCCAGCGGACACTAGGCTGCTTGGGAAAACCGCGCAGACTCTGAGGTTTTTCAGCAGAGGGGTGGAGCGGTAAAGGCCTTGACCCCAAAGACGAGGCCTTTCTGCGACCGCCAGGTTGGGGAGCTCTGAGACTGTGCCAACACAGGGCGGAATACATGGTTCCCTGCTCCAGGCAGTCCCCGTTCCCTTACCTGTGTTCCACACCCCTCCGCTGTGGCCAATGGATGCCGATCCTTGGGGATCCAGGAGTTCACGAAATGGGCATTCCCAGCCGCAATGGCGACCCCCAACAGCACATCTGGAAAGCCCTCCCCACCCCCGCCAGGAGCCGACCCCCGCTGCGAACGGACCCCTCACCCCGCCCCGCGCCGCCAGGTTTTGCCCCGGCCCTGCCGGGCTCCCGGCGGGTTCCCAGCCACATTGGCGACCCCCGGGAGCACAACAGGGACCGACCACCCACCCACAGCGAGCGGAATCTCGACCTGTGCAGCCCAGGTTTACCCCGCCCTGGGTGCGCTCCCAGAGCGTTTCCAGCCGCAGTGGCCATCTCCGAGAGCACAACTGGGAAGCCCTCCCCCAACCCCGCCAGGAGCCGACACCCGCCCTGCACCACCCGGGTTCGCCCCGCCCCTGCCGCGCTCCAGGGGCGCTGCCCACCTTCACCAGTGGCTCCTGGTGAGCCCCGTCCACACGCCCGGTTCCAGGAGAGGCTCTCGGACCTCGCTGCTGCCGCCAGGTCAAATATGAGGACAATACATACACCCCACAGAGACAATCCAAGCTGTCTATGATTTAGGGATAAAACGAGGACTACAGAAAGGCAAGATGACCTGACCTAGGAGGGCCATGATATTCTATAGAACCAGACAAAGTTGGTTACCAAGGAAACTTTTTTCCTTGGAACCCGGAAAGCTGGTTCTTTGCATATGCAATGACCAACAATTAGCTTGTTACCCAAGCCTGCCTCGCTGCCACCCCCATCCCCCCACTCCCCAGAAGGCTGGCTCAAAGAAATATTTTAATTCTCAGGCGGAAACCTGGAAGATGTCTTGTCTGTCTGTTTGGATTAAGGTATGTGTCAGTGTGAGCCCTGTGTTTTTTGATAATATTGCTCAAGTTCTGTGTTCTGATTTCAATGGTCTCAAGACAAGGCAGCCCTTCCAAATCAAACTGCTGGAAATACAAGAAAACATTGACCTAAATGAATGTCAGAGTCCCGTGAACTGGGAACTAGTCAATATTAAATATCTAGTATTTTTGGTTTTGCTCCTCCATTATAGACATGTCTAAGAGTCAACAACATTAAGCACAACATGTTCATAGTGCCTAGGTTTCTTTTGAGGTAAAAATTGCTCTATTGTTATATCTGTCACAAGCTTGTCAGCAAGAAAGTACCTGGAAACGACAACAACAAAAGTAAAAAATGAAAATGTGATATGAGCTTTTAGACAAACTCTTTACAATAATTATACTCTAAAATATCTGCCTCTCATAGTCTTGATTGAAGGCAGAGGAGAAGGGGATGACAGAGGATAAGATGGTTGGATGGCATCACTGACTCGATGGACATGAGTTTGAGCAAGCCCCTGGAGCTGGTGACGGACACGGAAGCCTGGCGTCCTTCAGGCCACGGGGTCCCAAAGAGTCAGACACGACTGAGCAACTGAACTGAACTGAACTAACAAACGTTTCTCCAAGTGTTTTGGTTACCCGAGTTTCTATCCTTGTGACGACAGTGTATTGAATAGCTAGGTCATTTCCAAATAAATGAAAGTTCTGAAACATTCACGACTTGAAAGGACCTCCCTTTTACACAGAAACAAAAGAGATTTTTGACTCTCCATGAATAGTGTCTGGCACCATCCTGACATGTTAAATTTACGAAAGCAATTGTTTTGTTTTGTTTTGTTTTGTTCTGTTCTTGGGGGTGGGGGGAGGGGGGCGGGCTATAGCGAATGCCAATATAAAAGTCAGTTCTTGGTTGCTGAAGGGAAATGTATGACTTGTTATTACAAGAAAGTATGTGGAATGCAATGGCACTTGAGGAAGGAAAACAAAGTAGTTTTGCCTTACAGGTGGCCGTTTCAGGATGGGAGAAGCAAAGGAATGGGTACAGAATGGGATAAGGAGGTTGTAGGGAAAGTGGACCCCCAGAAAAGAGTTCTTTGCCTAGCACAAGTTTTCTTGAGATGTCGAACTGCCTTTGCTAATGGAGTTTAAGTTTCTTTACCTCTTAAGTGATCTCTTCTAGGTTGACCTAGAACAGAAATCTTTTGTTAGCTTTGGCTAAGTGGAGAAGTAGTGTTTCACGGTGACATATGTGATCCTTCCTGACTGTTTGCAGCCCTTTTGATATCGATGCACTGCTTCTGCTGCTGCTGCCGCCGCCGCTGCTGCTAAGTCGTTTCAGTCGTGTCCGACTCTGTGCGACCCCATAGACGGCAGCCCACCAGGCCCCGCAGTCCCTGGGGTTCTCTAGGCAAGAACAATGGAGTGGGTTGCCATTTCCTCCTCCCATGCATGAAAGTGAAAAGTGAACGTGAAGTCGCTCAGTGGTGTCTGACTCTTAGCGACCCCATGGACTGCAGCCTACCAGGCTCCTCCATCCATTGGATTTTCCACGCAAGAGTACTGGAATGGGGTGCCATTGCCTTCTCCCATATCTATGCACAAGCCTGCCTAAATAATTGACTTCTAGCTAGCTTTGGGATGCCAATGACCATCCACCCTTACAAGGCAACAGAGAAGAGAAAAACACTTACCACAGGAGGTCCTGGTAAGGAACGAGGAACTAACAAGCTCCCGCCAACCAGGATTCTGCAGAGGTCAACAAGAGGTCAGTAAGAGATGGAAGACTGCAGTCCAGAGGTCCTAGCAACTTCCATCTTGCAGCAGAGACCCAGCATAGTCAAAACGAATTCAATGTTGCAAAAAATAAGTAAACAAATAAAGGACAGAAGTTCTTTGAACACATGACTGAGATTAGGGGTGAGGCAGTACATGTACGGTGCCCGGAAAATCTTAAAGTATGAGAAAGGAAAGAAATTAAAGACAACTATCAAGCTGTCCAAACTGATAAAAACGAAAGATTACACAGTTTTTTCTGTATATATTAGCAGATAATAATCTGAAAAGGAATTAAAAAAAATTCCCTTTCAATAATGTCAACATGAATACAACACTTTGCCATGGATGTAACGAGGATGACAAGACTGGCACACTGGAACTTATACACCCTGGCTGAAAACTATCCTGAATACATGGACAGGTATTCCATAACAATGGAAAGACTTAAGATGGCAATACCATGGAATGCATCTTCAATCTGAAATGAAGATTTGATATGATTTGATCACTCAGAGCTTTTGTGTCATCAATTGTTATTAAAGTATAAATGAGATAGAGAAAGCTGCTGACTTAGACTTGACGCGGGGAGTACGCCCTGCTGGGCTCTAGCCAGATATTCTACAGGCACTAGCAGTCAGCTAAGGAAAGAAAGGCACTGTCTCAGGGAATGGCCCCAGGCCCCTCCCCCACGACATGCCTTGAGGTCACATTGGCAGCAGGTGAGTCATCCTGGGCCAAAAACTGATTGACATGAATCTTGAAGAAAGGCAGTATTCCAGGCAAATATATCATTTCCTTAACATAGATTAGGAGAACAAGGTACGAGGAAAACATACTGTTTTGTTCAAGTCACTTCTGAGCCTATTGGGGGAACCGACCTGAAGCCAGAGTCCAGCAGATATACATAGGATATTTACATCGCTTAAGACAAACATTTCCTCAGGAACAAATGCATTGCTTAGCTCAAGGTTTGTCTGCGAAATTCTTACACATCAGGAGATGGCTCCGAGCTGGGTTTCTACACACAAGAACATGAATGCAAAGGACAAGCCTGCACAGCCCATCTGCCCACCTCCCCCACAGCCCGCAGCATTTCCAAGTGACCTCCTAAGGCCTTCCCCAAAATACAGGGGCACCTCTGGGTTTCCTGTTTCCCTCACTTCGAACACTTTTCTTAAAAAAAAAAAAAAATCCTGCACACTTCTTGATAGAATGCCACAGTGCAAGGAAAACAGGCCTTCAATACTTAACCTTCCCTGTGCCAAACACTTGGGGCTTGGTTTTGTTTTGTTTTGTTTTTTAATTACACCACCACATAATTTAAACTTTTTACAATTTCTATTTCAGTACCAAAACACCAAACTTTTATTGCACAAGGTCCCCATGAAAAGGCCCACGCATCAGGACAGCCACAGATTCTGCCATGAAAGAGCAGCAAGGTGCCCTCCCCCCTTCTTTGCTGCCTGGGCGGCCACCAGGGTTTGAAATCCATGCACCCTACTAAGTTTCTAGGGTGCAATCCGTGGACCCTTCCCTTTCCCATCCCAGCAGGTGCTCAAGGGCCCGCGGGCTTACAAAGTGCCAGAAGCAGGGCTGGGCCAGCCGGCCAGAGTTCAGTGTTCTGTCCCTTGGACTTCCAGGGGACACTAGGCTGCTTGGGAAAACCGTGCAGACTGAGATTTTTCAGCAAAGGGGTGGAGCGGTAAAGGCCTTGACACCAAGGGCGAGGCCTTTCTGCAACCGCCAGGTTGGGGAGCTCCGAGAATGTGCCAACAGAGGGCGGAATACTTGGTTCCCTGCTCCAAGCAGTCCCAGTTCCCTGACCTGTGGCCCGCAGCCCTCCGCTGCACCCACTAGATGTGGATCCTTGGGGACACAGGAGCGTAGGAAATGGGCGTTCCTAGCCACAGTGGCGACCCCCGAGAGCACAACTAGGACCGAACCCCCACCCACAGCCATCTAAATCTCGACCCGCACAGCCAGGTTTACCCCGCCCCTGGTGCGCTCCCGGCGCGTTTCCAGCCGCAGTGGCCACCACCGAGAGCACAACTGGGAAGCCCTCCCCCACCCCCACCAGGAGCCGAACCCCGCCCCGCGCCACCCGGGTTCACCCCGCCCCTGCCGCACTCCCAGCGCGTTTCCAGCTGCAGTGGGGACCCCCGAGAGCACAACTGTTACCGCCCCCCACCCCCTCCCGACCAGAAACCCGACCCGCGCCGCCCGGGATCGCCCCGCCCCTGGCGCACTCCCGGCGCGTTGCCCACTTCCACCAGGGGCTCCTGGTGAGCCCCATCCCCATGCCCGGTTCCAGGAGAGGCTCTCGGACCTCGCTACTGCCGCCAGGTCAAACACGAGGACAATAAATCCACCCCACAGAGACAATCCAAGCTGTCTATGATTTAGGGATAAAACGAGGACTACAGAAAGGAAAGATGTCCTGACCTAGGAGGGCCATGAGAGTCTATAGATCCAAACAAAATTGGGTACCAAGGAAACTTTTTTCCTTGGAACCCGGAAAGCTGGTTCTTTGCATATGCAATGACCAACAATTAGCTTGTTACCCAAGCCTGCCTCGCTGCCACCCCCACTCCCCCCCCCACTCCCCAGGAAAACGGCTCAAAGAAATGTTTTAAATCTCAGGCGGAAAACTGGAAGATGTCTTGTCTGTCTGTCTGGATTAAGGTATGTGTCAGTGTGAGCCTTGTGTTTTTTGATAATATTGCTCAAGTTCTGAGTTCTGATTTCAATGGTCTCAAGACAAGGCAGCCCTTCCAAATCAAACTGCTGGAAATACAAGAAAACATTGACCTAAATGAATGTCAGAGTCCCGTGAACTGGGAACTAGTCAATATTAAATATCTAGTATTTTTGGTTTTGCTCCTCCACTATAGACATGTCTAAGAGTCAACAACATTAAGCACAACATGTTCATAGTGCCTAGGTTTATTCTAAGGTAAAAATTGCTCTGTTGTTATATGTGTCACAAGCTTGTCAGCAAGAAAGTACCTGGAAACAGCAACAACCAATGTAAAAAATGTAAATGTGATATGAGCTTTTAGATAAACTCTTAACAATAATTATACTCTAAAATATCCGCCTCTCATAGTCTTGATTGAAGGCAGAGGAGAAGGGGATGACAGAGGATAAGATGGTTGGATGGCATCACTGACTCGATGGACATGAGTTTGAGCAAGCCCCTGGAGTTGGTGATGGACACGGAAGCCTGGCGTCCTGCAGGCCACGGGGTCACAAAGAGTCAGACTCGACTGAGCAACTGAACTGAACTGAACTTACAATCGTTCCTCCAGGTGTTTTGGTTACCTGAGTTTCTATCCTGGTGCTAAACTAAGTGACGACAGTGTATTGAATAGCTAGGTCACTTCCAAATAAATGAAACTTCTGAAACATTCACGACTTGAAAGGACCTCCCTTTTACACAGAAACAAATGAGATTTTTGACTCTGCATGAATAGTGACTGGCACCATCCGAACATATTAAATGTAAGAAAGCAATTTTTTTGTTTTGTTTTGTTTTGTTCTGTTCTTGCAGGAAGCGGGGTGGGCGCTATTATCACTGATAGGTATGCTCACCAATCTATCAAATGCCAATATAAGAGTCAGTTCTTGGTTGCTGAAGGGAAATGTATGACTTGTTATTACAAGAATGTATGGAATGCAATCACACTTTAAGAAGGAAAACGAAGTAGTTCTGTCTTACAGGTGGCATTTTCAGGACGGGAGAAGCAAAGGAATGGGTACAGAATGGGATAAGGAGGTTGTAGGGAAAGTAGGCCCCCAGAAAAGAGTTTTGTGCCTAGCACAAGTTTTCTTGAGATGTTGAACTGCCTTTGCTAATGGAGTTTAAGTTTCTTTACCTCTTAAGTGATCTCTTCTAGGTTGACCTAGAACAGAAATCTTTTGTTAGCTTTGGCTAAGAGGAGAAGTATTGTTTCACGGTGACATATGTGATCCTACCTGACTGTTCTCATCCCCTTTGATATCTATGCACTGCTGCTGCTGCTGCTGCAGCTGCTAAGTGGTTCAGTTGAGGCCGACCCTGTGCCACGCCATAGATGGCAGCCCACCAGGCCCCGCAGTCTCTGGGGTTTTCTAGGCAAGAACACTGGAGTGGGTTGCCATTTCCTCCTCCTATGCATGGAAGTGAAAAGTGAAAATGAAGTCGCTCAGTGGTGTCCGACTCTTAGCCACCCCATGGACTGCAGCCTACCAGGTTCCTCCGTCCTTGGGATTTTCCAGGAGTGGGGTGCCATTGCCTTCTCCCATATCTATGCACAAGCCTGCCTAAATAATTGACTTCTAGCCAACTTTGGGATGCCCATGACCACCCACCCTTACCAGGCAACAGAGAAGAGAAAAACACTTACCACAGGAGGTTCTGATAAGGAACAAGGAACTAACAAGCTCCCACCTACCAGGATTCTGCAGAGGTCAACAAGAGGTCAGCAAGAGATGAGAGACTGCAGTCCAGAGGTCCTAGCTACTTCCATCTAGCAACAAACACCCAGCATAGTCAAAACGATTTCAATGTTAAAGAATAAATAAATAAATAAAAGGACAGAAGTTCTTTGAACACATGTCTGAATTTAGGGGTGAGGCATTACATATGTGTCCCAGGATAATCTTAAAGTGTCAGAAAGTAAAGAAATTAAAGACAACTATCAAGCTGTCCAAACTGATAAAAATGAATGATTACACAGTTTTATCTGTATACATTAGCAGATAATAATCTGAAAAGGAATTAAAAAAAATTCCCTTTCAATAATGTCAACATGAATACAACACTTTGCCATGGATGTAACGAGGATGACAAGACTGGCACACTGGAAATTATACACCCTGGCTGAAAACTATCCTGAATACATGGACAGATATTCCATAACGATGGAAAGACTTAAGATGGCAATACCATGGAATGCATCTTCAATCTGAAATGAAGATTTGATATGATTTGATCGCTCAGAGCTTTTGTGTCATCAAGTGTTATTAAAGTATTAAAGAGATAGAGAAAGCTGCTGACTTAGACTCGAGGCGGGGTGGGGGGGGGTAGTAAGAGTACCCCCTGCTGGTCTTTAGCCAGATATTCTACAGGCACTAGCAGTCAGCTAAGGAAAGAAAGGAACTGTTTCAGGGAATGGCACCAGGCCCTTCCCCCACGACATGCATTGAGATAATATTGGCAGCAGGTGAGTCATCCCGGGCCAAAACTTGATTGACATGAATCTTGAAGAAAGGCAGTATTGCAGGCAAATATATCATTTCCTTAACATAGATAAGGAGAACAAGCTAGGAGGAAAATATGCTGTTTTGTTCAAATCGCTTCTGAGCCTTTTGGGGGAACCGACCTGAAGGCAGAGTCTAGCGGAAATACATAGGATATTTACATCGCTTAAGACAAACATTTTCTTAGGAAAAAATGCATTGCTTAGCTCAAGGTTTGTCTGCGAAATTCTTACACATCAGGAGATGGCTCCGAGCTGGGTTTCCACACACAAGAACATCCATGCAAAGGACAAGCCTGCACAGCCCATCTGCCGCCCTCCCGCACAGCCAGCAGCATTTCCAAGTGACCTCCTAAGGCCTTCCCCAAAATACAGGGGCACCTCTGGGTTTCCTGTTTCCCTCACTTCGAACACTTTTCTTAAAAAAAAAAAAAATCCTGCACACTTCTTGATAGAATGCCACAGTGCAAGGAATACAGTCCTTCAATATTTAAACCTCCATTTGCAAAACACTTGGAGCTTGGTTTTGTTTTGTTTTGTTTTTTAATTACACCACCACATAATTTAAAGCTTTTACACGTTCTAATTATTCAGTTCCAAAACACCAAACTTCTATTGCACGGGGTCCTCATGAAAAGGCCCACGCAGCTGGACTACCACAGATTCTGCCATGAAAGGGCAGCAAGGTGCCCTCCCCCCTTCTTTGCTGCCTGGGCGGCCACCAGGGTTTGAAATCCATGCACCCTACTAAGTTTCTAGGGTGCAATCCGTGGACCCTTCCCTTTCCCATCCCAGCAGGTGCTCAAGGGCCCGCTGGCTTACAAAGTGCCAGAAGCAGGGCTGGGCCAGCCGGCCAGAGTTCAGTGTTCTGTCCCTTGGACTTCCAGTGGACACTAGGCTGCTTGGAAGAACCGCGCAGACTCTTAGATTTTTCAGCAGAGGGGTGGAGCGGTAAAGGCCTTGACCCCAAAGGCAAGGCCTTTCTGCGACCGCCAGGTTGGGGAGCTCCGAGAATGTGCCAACAGACGGCGGAATACTTGGTTCCCTGCTCCACGCAGTCCCAGTTCCCTTACCTGTGGTCCGCAGCCCTCCACTGCACCCACGGGATGGCGATCCTTGGGGACCCAGGAGCGGACAAAATGGGCGTTCCCAGCCGCAGTTGCAACCCCCTAGAGGGCAACTGTGAACCCCTCCCCATCCCCCCCATGAGCCGACCCCCGCCCCGCGCCCCCAGGGTTAGCCCCGCCCCTGCCGCGCTCCCGGCGCGTTCCCAGCCGCAGTGGCGACCCCCGGGAGAACAACTGGGACCGACCCCCACCCAAAGCCATCGGAATCTCGACCCGCGCAGCCCGGGTTTACCCAGTCCCGGGTGCGCTCCCGGCGCGATTTCAGCCTCAGTGTTCACCTCGGAGAGCACAACTGGGAAGCCCGCCCCCACCCCCGCCAGAAGCCGACCCCCGCCCCACGCCGCCCACGTTCGCCCCGCCCCTGCACGGTCCAGGTACCTTCCCAGCTTCTAGCGTTCACGCCCGGGTAGGAGCAGGATGTAGGAGTATGGGAGATGTGTCTGGAGCCTGACAGCCTCAGCTCCGCTCTGGCCTGCCCTTTGGACTTAGGAGCCAGGCCAACTTGCAGAGGGCTTAGGGCCCCATTGTATGCAAACTACCAAGGCCTACCGCAAGGAGAGCTCTGTCCGAGGGAATGGAAGCGCCCCAGGCTGCATTCCCAAGCTGTTGTTTAGCCGCCCAGACTCAGCGCTGCACAGGGGTAATCAGGCTCTCTGTGCCCGCAGCTTCACACACAGGTGTGTATCCGTAGGAATCAAGAAAGATCCTGACAGGGTGAGGTTCATTAGAGCTATACTAAAGAGCAAAGGCTTGTCCATGTCGTCTTGCCTTCCCCTGTGCCTTTGTGTCTCCAGGCTCAGCCCCAGCTCTGTGGAAACAACCCCTGAGAAAATATCTTCAAGATCCCCTTTTCCCAGTGTCTGGGAACCGGGGTTCGTAGGAGGAGAGAAAAGCACGCCTCCATAGGGAACGAAAAGGCAGCCCACCTGCCTGTGTTTTGAAGCCTCTATTTGGAAGGAATGGGTTAGCTTCTCCTAAAGGAGACCTCCAGATCTGCTCAGAAGTCGGTAATTCCAGAGGCAGGGTACTGGTTCCTGACTGCCCTTTGCTAGCCTTGCAAAGATATTCCTAGATTCTAGAGTTATTTTCCATGAAGTAGCAGGCTTCGGGAATGTGTCAGACGGGACTGGCTCCATATTGACCTCAGCTCAGCTATTGCCTTTCCATTCAAACTAGGACAAGGCCCTACTTTATGAAGGGTAAGGGTCTTCTTCTTTGCAAACTGCCAAGGGCTACAGCAATGAGACCTCTGTCAAGGTGAGGGAAGCCTAAGAGAATGGATTCTCAAGCAGGTGCTTTGCCACAAAGCATCAGCACCCCACGGAGAGAATCAAGCTCCCTGTGCACCAATGTTGGGAGTGTAGCTTCACACACAGAGTTGTCTCTATAGGAGCCAAGAATGTTCCTGAGAGATTAGCTTCACTAAACCTCTCCTACAGAGCATAGACCTGTCCATGTGGTTTTGCCTTCCCCTGTGAGTTGGGTCCCCGAGGTCCGCCACACCTCCGGGGAAACTGTCCCTGAGAAAAGATCTCCAGGAACCGCTTCGCCGAGGCTGGGAAATGCTGTTCACAGGAAGTAAGGCAAGCGAATCTCCTGCAGAGTAAAAGAGGCCTTACAGTCCCTGGAGGAGCAGGCTGCCAGAATGTGTGAAACCTGACTGTTGCCTTACTGGCCTCAGCTCCACCATTGCCTGTTCATCCGAGCTAGCACCCAGGCCTACTTGGAAAAGCGTTTGGGTGCAGATTTCTACAAAGTGCCAAGGGCTACAGCAGTGAGAATTCTCTCGGTGGTAAGGGAGAGCATTTTATGGATTCTCAAGCTGTTTTCTGAATGACAGCGTCAAAATGAACAGAGAGAATCAGGCTCTCTCTGCCCCTATGTTAGGTACGCAGCTTCACACACAGAGGTGTCTCTGTAGGAGCCAAGAATGCTCCTGAGAGATGAGGTTCACTAGAGGTCTGCTACAGAGCATAGACCTGTCCATGTGGTCTTGCCTTCCCCTGTGCCTTTGGGCCCCGGGCTCGGCCCCAGCTCCGTGGAAACAACCCCTGAGAAAATGTCTTCAAGATACGCTTTTCCCAGAGGCTGGGAACTGGGGTTCATAGGAGGAGAGAAAAGCAAGCCTCCTTCGGGCACGAAAGGCAGCCAACCTGCCTGTGTTTTGAAGCCTCTATTTGGAAGGAATGGGTTAGCTTCTCCTAAAGGAGACCTCCAGATCTGCTCAGAAGTCGGTAATTCCAGAGGCAGGGTGCTGGTTCCTGACTGCCCTTTGCCAGCCTTGCAAAGACATTCCAAGATTCTAGAGTTATATTCCATGAAGGAGCAGGCTTCGGGAATGTGTCAGAGGGGACTGGCTCCTTATTGGCCTCAGTTCAGCTATTGCCTTTCCATTCAAACTAGGACAAGGGCCTACTTTATGAAGGGTAAGTGTCTTCTTCTTTGAAACTGCCAAGGGCTACAGCAATGAGACCTCTGTCAAGGCGAGGGAAGCGTAAGCTGATGGATTCTCAAGCAGGTGCTTTGCCACAAAGCATCAGCACCCCACGGAAAGAATCTGGCTCCCTTTGCCCCTACGTTGCATGTGTAGCTACACACACAGAGGTGTCTCGATAGGAGCCAAGAATGTTCCTGAGAGAGGAGGTTCACTGTTGGGGGCCAGAGTGAGGCACTCCGCCCATGGCAAAGGTCATGAGGAAGGAGGCTCGACATACGCAAAGGCGGGATCGAGCCTCAGGAGTCCCCCTGGAAATCCTCGAGCATCTACCCCCATAACCAGAGCCTGCCTACCTTACTACTTTGTGCTCTCACCTACACCTCTGACTTTACGGGGGGCTGTCCCCCACCACCTCTTTCGGAGAAGGAGTTAACCTAGAGCTCCAGTTGATAAAAACCCCTGGGTGTGACAAGAGTGTTTTAACCTACAAACTCCTCTGAAGGTTCTCTAGCCTGCCTGACAGGCTTGTCCGGCCACATGTGATTGCTCACAGCCTCCCAACCATGAGAGGCACGAGATGCTTTAAACCTTCTAAAAACAGGTTCCTTAGAAAAGTTAGAAAATTATTAGTATAAGTATAATGGGCTGATTAGAAATCATATTGGTGAAGGGTTTTTCATTTGTTGAGCTGATGTTTACTGCTAAGTCTCCACATCCCCTGCCCTTATACACATTAATGAATATATAGAAGAAATAAGTATTAACCTTTGATAGAAATCACGTTAGACCTTAGGCTAAGTAAATTCTTTCCTTAACTAAAACCCACTACACCCTCACCCTATAGGAATGTAACTTTATTTGGGTGGCGTCTGTTTTAAGAATAATCACCCCTGGAGAAATAAGTGTCCTGGTTGACTGACCGCTGTCACAAGGAGAGGGTCGTAAATTGTCAGCAGGCCCCCCGGCCAGAAGATGATGTAACACCCCTAAGACCTCTGTATACTTTTGTATGAAGCACCTGACTTTGATAAAAGTCAGGACTGCTGACCCCACGTGACTTTTGCATAACATCTCAGTGTATAAAAGTAGACCATGGAAAATAAAGAATTGTGATCAGTTTCTCGAAATACTGGTCTCCCCATGTCTCTCTCTCTCTCTCACTCTGGTTGAGTCTCCATCTGGAGCGCAGAACCCACCAAGCTTACTAATTTTGCCTGGGCTTCTAAGATCCGACCGGGGAGGCCTCAGTGTCTCCTCTCCTTCGGGAGAACGGAAGGACGCCTGCGGCCTACGTAAGTGGTGCAAGCTTCTTGTCTTGAAGTTTTATTGGTCCCCCGCGTAAACCAAGCTACTCAGCCTCTTTTCTCCACTGAATTTTCCTACTGAGCTATCCTCATTTTATTACTCTTTATATCCTTAATTAACGTTTAATTAAGCAGTTGTTCCCTGACCCTCGCCTACGCCGTCTCTGCTTCGAATACCCTGGATCAGCTGGGGCTGGACCCCGGCAGTTCACTAGAGATCTCCTACAGAGCATAGACCTGTCCATTTGGTTTTGCCTTCCCCTGTGAGTTGGGTCCCCGAGGTCCGCCCCAACTCCGGGGAAACAGCCCCTGAGAAAAGATCTCCAGGAACTGCTTTCCGCCCAGGCTGGGAAACGCTGTTCACAGGAAGTAAGGCAAGCGAGCCTCCTGAAGGGAAATAGAGGCCTTACTGTCCCTGGAGGAGCAGGCTGCCAGAGTGTGTGACACCTGACTGGTGCCTTACTGGCCTCAGCTCCGCTATTGCATGTTCATCTGAACTTGAACCCAGGCCTACTTGGAGAAGTGTTTGTGTGCCGATTTCCAGAAACTGCGAAGGGCTACAGCAATGATAACTCTCTCAGTGGTAAGGGAGAGCATTGTGTGGATTCTCAATTTGTTGTTTGAACGACAGCGTCAAAGCTGCACAGAGAGAATCAGGTCTCTGTGTCTCTATGTTGGCAATGCAGCTTCCCACACAGAGATGTCCCCGTTGGAGCCAAGAACATTCTCCATAGAGTGAGGTTCACTAGAGCACTCCTAGAGAGCAAAGACTTATCCATGCGGTTTTCCCTTCCCCTGTGCATGTGGGTCTCTGGGATCAGCCCCTGCTCCTTGGAAACAGCCTCTGAGAAAAGATCTCCAAGAACCTCTTATCACCCAGGCTGGGAAGTGGAGTTCACAGGAGGTGGGATAAGCAAGCTTCCTTCGGCAAGAAGAGACAGCCAACCGGCCTGTGTTTGGAAGCCTATATTTGCAAGGAATGGGTTAGTTTCTCCTGACCGAGACCGCCAGATGTGCTGAGAAGATAGAAATTCCAGAGGCAGGGTCGAGGTTCCTGACTGCCCTTTGCCAGCCTTGCAAAGACATTCCCAGATTCTAACGTTATTTTCCATGAAGGAGCAGGCATCGGGAATATGTCAGACTTGACTGGCGCCTTACTGGCCTCAGCTCAGCTACTGCCTTTCCATTCAAACAGGGACAAGGGCCTACTTGGTGAAGGGTAAGGGTCTGCTTCTTTCCAAACTGCCAAGGACTACAGCAATGAGACCTCTGTCAAGGTGAGGGAAGCCTATGCAGATGGATTCTTAGCAGGTGCTTTGCCACAGCATCAGCACCCACGGAGAGAATCAGACTCCCTTTGCCACTATGTTGGGTGTGTAGCTTCATGCACAGAGGTGTCTCTGTAGAAGCCAAGAATGTTCCTGAGAGATGAGGTTCACTAGAGCTCTCCTACAGAGCATAGACCTGTCCATGTGGTTTTGTCTTCCCCTGTGAGTTGGGCCCCCGAGGTCCGACCCAGCTCCAGGGAAACAGCCCCTGAGAAAAAATCTCCAGGAACAGCTTTGCGCCCAGGCTGGGAAATGCAGTTCACAGGAGGCAAGGCAAGCGAGCCTCCTACAGGGAAAGAGAGGCCTTACTGCTCCTGGACGATCAGGCTGCAAGAGTGTGTGGGACCTCACTTGTGCCTTACTGGCCTCAGCTCCGCCGTTGCCTGTTATTCCGAGCTAGGACCCAGGCCTACTTGGAGAAGGGTTAGGGTGCGGATTTCTACAAACTGTCAAGGACGACAGCAATGAGAATTCTCTTAGCAGTAAGGGAGAGCATTGTATGGATTCTCAAGCTGTTGTTTGAATGACAGCTTCAAAGCTACACAGAGAGAATCAGGCTCTCTGTTCCCCTATTTTGGCTGTGCAGCTTCACACACAGAATTTGACTCTGTTGGAGCCAGAAATATTCCTGAAAGACTTAGGCTCACCAAAGCTGTCCTCCAGAGCAAAGACATTGGATGTGGTTTTGCCTTCCCTTGTCAGTATGGGTCCCCTAGCTTGGCCCCAGCTCCGGGGATACAGCCTCTGAAAAAAATCTTCCAAGAAGCGATTTTCCTCCAGGCTGTTAAGCGGAATTTGCAGTTTGCAAGTTAAGGAAGCCTGCTTCGTGGAAGAGCAAGCAGCCAACTGGCCCTGTGTTAGGAAGCCTGTATTTGAAAGGAATGGGTTAGCTTCTACAGCGGGAGAACTTCAGATCTGCTCAGGGGACTGAAATACTAGAGTCAGGGTCGAGGTTCTCCCTTGTCCTTTGCGCACCTTGCAAAGACATTCCTAGCTTCTAGCGTTAGTGTCCCTGTAGTAGCAGGCTGCAGGAGCGTGTGATAAATGACTGCCGCGTTCCTGTCCTCAGCTCCGCTATTGACTTTCTATTCGAACTAGAACCCAGGCCTACTTTGAGAGGGGTTAGGGTCCAGTGTTTTCAAACTGCCAAGGGCTACGGCAATGCGAGCTCTGTCAGAGGTAAGAAAAGAGCAATTGGTTGGATTCTTCAGCTGCTGCGTGGCTGCACAGCTTCCGCGCCGCATGGAGAGCATGAGGCTCCTTGTGGCCCTATTTTGGGTATGCAGCAACATGCACACAGAATGTCTGTGTTCACTTATGTACAGGCTTATGAACACTAGAGCTCTCCTACAGAGCAAAGACCACTCAGTGGGCTCTAAGAGATACCTGTCGCGACTCGAGAAGAGAGTGGAGTCCTTTGCTTCCCCTCGAGATGAGGCCTGACTTCCGGGTGAGTATGGAATGCAACCCCAAATCCCTGTCGCCTATGGAGAGGAACATTAAGTCCTGGATACAAGCCTAGATGAGGTCTAGTTTGCACTTCAGTGAATGGAGCCCAATCCCCAGCTCTCCCTGGCAACTCGAATGGAAGATTAGACTTCCTGGGCCAACACAAGAGGAAGTCTGAATTCCCCGTCGTAACTCGAGAATCCCACCGCAACTCGAGAAAAACCACGTGCTTCCCTCGTCATCGCAAGATGAGGCCCTTTGTCCGCTACAGCATCTCAAGAGAAGTCCCACGTTCCATCCTGAAGTGCGAAACGGTACTTGGCACCCTTGATGCGACCCCAAAAGTTCCGCGACATACCAGACTCACTCAAGGGGAACACGGAGGTTCCCGGCACCACTTCATCTGAGCCCCTTCTCCTCTCCTGATTGCAACAGGAGGGTCGACTCCCCTTCTCTGTCTGCAAGGGGTTCCCGACCTTCCGGGCGCACCTAAGGATGAGGCCGGTCTCATGAGGAAGTTCGAGACGTAGCCTCGTGGGTGGTGCCACATGTCGAAAGACCCCAATTTCACGGTCCACTCTTGAAAAGAACCCGATGCCAGCACACCTCTTTGAAGGAAAACCTGTGGATGAAGGCACAAGACGAAGGGGCACTGACACCCGCGTGCATCGTCCAGAAAAACCCGCAGGTCCCACAGACATTTCGACAAGTGGCCTGTCACCCTGTAAACAACTCGAAAGGCAAACGAAGGTCCATTCCTCAACAGAAGACTAGGTGTGACTCTCTTGTCCCTACTCTGCAGGGACCATGGGATCCGAGTCAGAAACGGAGAGGAAGCCTGAGGTTCCTGCGTCCACTCGAGATAAAGCCCTCTTCCATTGCACCACAACCAGTGGAGTCCCGAGAGGCCCCTACCAACTCCACAGTATCCCTGAGTTCTCAGAGGCACAATGAGAAGCTCCCTGAGGTCACAGGCACAAGTCGAGGGAACCCTGGGTTTTCTGCCGTGACTCGAAAAAGACCTCGAGAGTGCTTCAACATGTGTTGAGTCGCGATTCCCCTACCATGACTCGAGAGCCATGACGCGCTCCCCCTCGCCACGTGCATGGAGACCTGACTAACCTGGCACTGCACGAGAGGCTCCATGAGTTCCTCATCGTACCTCGTGAGGAAACCCACACTGGCGCGGCAGCTCGAGGAAACACATGAGACACCCCGGTCATCGCGAGATGAGGGCCTTATTTTCCTGCATGGCCGGGAGACCAATTACGAGTCCTCTCTCCAAACTGAAGAGGAGGGTGGACTACCTTGAAGCCGCTCAGGGGGCACCAAGAGATCCGCGTCGCGACTCGAGAGAAGAGCGGAGTCCTTGGCTTCCCCTTTAGACGAGGCCTGACTCCCCAGGGGAGCCTAGAATGGAACACCGAGATCCCCGCCTTCCCTGGAGAGGAATATTAGGTCCCGGACACACGCCTAGGTGAGGTCTCTTGGCCCCTGCAGTGACTCGAGCGCAACCCCCAGCTTTCCCTCGCAACTCGAGGGGAAGATTGGGCTTTCCAGGGCCAACCCAAGAGGAAGGCTGAGATCCCCGTCGTAACTCGAGAATCCCGCCGCAACTCGAGAAAAACCACGTGGTTCCCACCTCTTGGCAAGATGAGGCCCTTGCCCTCGACGGCGTCTCAAGGGAAGTCCCCTGTTCCGCCCTGAAGGGTGAAACGGTCCCTGACAGCCTACCTGCGACCACCAAAAGTTTCCAAACACGCCGTGTTCCCTCAAGGGGAACACCGAGGGTCCCGGCACTGCTTCATCTGAGACCATTCTCCCCTCCGGAACGCGACAGGAGAGTCGATTCCCCTGCGTGGTCTGGAAGGGGTTCACGGCCTTCCCGGCGCACCTCAGGATGAGGCTGTGCTCACGAGGAAATTCGAGACCAGCCACGTGGGTGGTGACACATGCCCAACGCCCCCGATTCCCCGGTCCGCTCTTGAGAATGACCCGAGACCCAGACCCCTCTTCGAAGGCAACCCTGTGGGTGAAGGCACAACACGAAGGGGCACTGCCAGCCCCGTGCATCGTCCGCAAAGACCCGCGGGTGCCACACACAGCTCGACGAGGGGCCTGAGACCCCCTGAGCAACTCGAGAGGCCAGCGGGGTTCCCTTCCTCAGACAAGACGAGGCCTGACTCTCCTGTCCCAACTCTGCAGGGACCCTGCGGTCGGAGTCCGAAACGGAGAGGAAGCCTGAGGTTCCTGCCTCCCCTCGAGGTGAGGCCCTCTTCCGTTGCGCCAGACCCAGCGGAGTCCCGAGGGGCCCCGCCACCTCCACAGGATCCCTCGCCTCTCAGAGGCACCCTGGGAAGTTCCCTAAGGTCCCCGGCAGAAGGCGAGGGAAACGAGGGTTTCCCGCCGCCCCCCGAGAAAGACCTCGAGAGTCCTTCTTCAACGCGTCTCGAGGCCCTAGTCCCCTCCCGTGACTCGAGAGCCAGGACCCGCACCCCTCGCCACGCGCATGGAGACCTGACTTCCCTGGCGCCGCACGAGAGGCTCCCTGAGATCCTCGTCGTGCCTCGGGAGAAAACCCCCACGGGCGCCGCAGCTCGAGGAAACCCCTGAGACGCCCCCGTCCTCGCGAGCTGAGGGCCTTCTCTTCCTGCATGGCCTGGAGAGCAATCCCGGGTCCTCTCTCCAAACGGAAGAGGAGGCTGGACTCCCTTGAGGCCGCTCAGGGGGCTCCAAGAGACCCGCGTCGCGACTCGAGAGGAGAGCGGAGTCCTTGGCTTCCCCTCGAGACGAGGCCTGACTCCCCGGGGGAGCCTGGAATGCAACCCCGAGATCCCTGCCTTCCCTGGAGAGGAATATTAGGTCCCGGACACACGCCTAGGTGAGGTCTCTTCGGCCCTGCAGTGACTCGAGCACAACCTCCAGCTTTCCCTCGCAACCCGAGGGGAAGATTGGGCTTCCCAGGGCCAACTCAAGGGGAAGGCTGAGATCCCCGTCGTAACTCGAGAATCCCGCCGCAACTCGAGAAAAACCACGTGGTTCCCACCTCTTGGCAAGATGAGGCCCTTGCCCGCCACGGCGTCTCAAGGGAAGTCCCCTGTTCCGCCCTGAAGGGCGAAACGGTCCCTGACAGCCTTCCTGCGACCCCCAAAAGCCCCCCGACACGCCGGGATCCCCCGAGGGGAACACCGAGGGTCCCGGCACCGCTTCCTCTGAGCCCCTTCTACCCTCCTGATCGCGACAGGAGAGGCGATTCCCCTGCGTGGTCTGGAAGGGGTTCCCGGCCTTCCCGGCGCACCTCAGGATGAGGCCGGTCTCACGAGGAAATTCGAGACGAGCCACGTGGGTGGTGCCACATGCCGAATGCCCCCGATTCCCCGGTCCGCTCTTGAGAAGGACCCGAGGCCCGGACCCCTCTTCGAAGGCAACCCTGTGGGTGAAGGCACAACATGAAGGGGCACTGCCACCCCCGTGCATCGTCCGCAAAGACCCGCGGGTTCCACACACAGCTCGACGAGGGGCCTGAGACCCCCTGAGCAACTCGAGAGGCAAGCGGAGTTCCCTTCCTCAGACAAGACGAGGCCTGACTCTCCTGTCCCAACTCTGCAGGGACCCTGAGGTCGCAGGGTCGGAGTCAGAAACAGAGAGGAAGCCTGAGGTTCCTGCCTCCCCTCGAGATGAGGCTCTCTTCCATTGCGCCAACCCCAGTGGAGTCCCGAGAGGCCCCGCTAACTCCACAGCATCCCTCACCTCTTAGAGGCACCCTGGGAAGTTCCCTAAGGTCCCCGGCAGAAGGCGAGGGAAATGAGGGTTTTCCGCCGCCACTCGAGAAAGACTTCGATAGTCCTGCTGCAAAGTGTCTTGAGGCCCTTGTCCCCTCTCTGGACTAGAGAGCAATGATGCGCTCCCCCTCGCCTCGTGCATGCAGACCTGGCTTCCCTGGCGCCGCACGAGAGGCTCCCTGAGATCCTCGTCGTGCCTCTGGAGAAAACCCCCACGGCACCGCAGCTCGAGGAAACCCCTGAGACGCCCCCGTCCTCGCGAGCTGAGGGCCTTCTTTTCCTGCCTGGCCTGGAGAGCAATCCCGAGTCCTCTCTCCAAACTGAAGAGTAGGCTGGACTCCCTTGAGGCGACTCAGTGGGCTCCAAGAGATCTGCGTCACGGCTCGAGGAGAGAGCGCAGTCCTTTGCTTCCCCTCGAGGCGAGGCCTGACTCCCCGGGGGAGTCTGGAGTGCAATCCCGAGATCCTTGTCTTCCCTTGAGAGGACTATTAGGTCCTGGACACACGCCTAGATGAGGTCTCTTTGGCCTTGCAGTGATTCGAGCACAACATCCAGCTTTCCCTCGCAACTCGAAGGGAAGTTTGGGCTTCCCAGGTCCAACACAAGAGGAATCCTGAAATCCCCGTCGTAACTCGAGAATCCCGCCGCAACTCGAGAAAAACCACGTGGTTCCATCGTCTTCGCAGCATGAGGCCCTTGCCCGCCACAGCGTCTCTAAAGAAGTCCCACGTTCCTACTGAAGTGCAAAACGGTACTTGGCACCCATGATGGCACCCCCAAATTTCCCCAACATACAGGCCTCACTCGAGGGTAACACCCATGTTCCCCGCACCACATCATTTGAGCCCCTTCCCCCCTCCTGATTGCAACAGGAGTGTCGATTCTCCTGCTTTGTGTGGGAGGGGTTACCGATCTTCCCAGCGCACATCAGGATGAGGCCGGTCTCAAGAGGCAATTGGAGATGTAGCCTCGTGGGTGGTGCCACATGCGGAAAGACCCCATTTCCAGGTCAGCTATTAATAAGCACCCGATGCCCGTACACTTCTTCGAATGCATCCCGTAGGATGAAGGCACAACAAGGAGGGACCCTGAACACCCGTGCATCTTTTGGAAAATTCTGCAGGTTCCACATACAGCTCGACAAGTGACCTGTTACCTCATGAACAACTCGAGAGGCAAGCTAAGTTTCATTTCTCCACAGAATACGAGGCCTGACTCTCCTGTCCCAACTCTGCAGGAATCCTGAGATCGGAGTCTGAAATGGAGAGGAACCCTGAGGTTCCTTCCTCAACACGAGATGAGGCCCTCTTGTATTATACCACACCCAGTGGAGTCCCGAGAGGCCACTCCCAACTCCACAGTATCAGTGTCTTCTCAGAGGCACCCTGAGCAACTCCCTGAGGTCACCGGCACAAGTCGAGGGAACACAGGGTATCCTGCCGCAACCCGAGAAAGACATCAAGAGTTCGTCTTCAACGCGTCTTGAGGACGGATTCCCCTACCATGACTCGAGAGCAATGACACGCTCCCCCTCGCCATGCGCATGGACACCTGACTTCCCTGGCGCCACATGAGAGGCTCCCTGAGCTCCCCGTCATACCTCGTGAGAAACCCCACACTGGCGCCGCAGCTCGGGAAAACCCACCGTCATCGCGAGATGGGGGCCTTCTTTTCCTGCCTGACCTGGAGAGCAATTCCTGGTCCTCTCTCCAAACTTCACAGCAGTATTGACTCCCTTTAGGCCACTCAGTTGGGTCCAAGAAATACCCGGTGCGACTCGAGAGGAGAGCGGAGTCCTTTGCTTCCCTGGAGACGAGGCCTGACTCCCCGGGTGAGTTTGGAATGCAACCCCGAGATCCCTGTCGCCCCTGGAGTGGAACATTATGTCCTAGACACAAGCCTAGATGAGGTCTATTTTGCCCTACAGTGACTCGAGAGCAACCTCCATCTCTCCCTCACAATTTGAATGGAAGATTGGTCTTCCCACGGTCAACACAAGAGGAAGTCTGAATTTCCCATCGTAATTCGAGAATTCAGCCTCAAGTCTTAAAAACCATGTGGTTCCCCCTTCATCGCAATATGAGGCCCTTGCCAGCTAGAGTCTCAAGAGAAGTCCCACGTTCCATCTTAAAGTTCGAAATGCTACTTGGCACCCTTGATGCGACCCCAAAGTTCCCCAACATACCGGTCTCACTCCAGGGGAACACCGAAGTTCCGGTGTCTCCAGGGAAGTCCCATGTTCCATCCTTAAGTGCGAAACGGTACTTGACACCCTTGATGCGACCGCAAAAGTTCCCCGACACGCTGGGTTCCCTCGAGGGGAACACCGAGGGTCCCGGCACCACTTCATCTGAGCCCCTTCTCCCCTCCTGATCGCGACAGGAGAGTCGATTCCCCTGCGTGGTCTGGAAGGGGTTCCCAGCCTTCCTGGCGCACCTCAGGATGAGGCCGGTCTCAGGAGGAAATTCGAGACTAGCCACGTGTGAGGTGCCACGTGCCGAACGACCCCGATTTCTGGTCCGCTCTTGATAAGAACCCGATGCCCGGACACCTCTTCGAAGGCAACCCTGTGGGTGAAGGCACAACACGAAGGGGCACTGACACCCCCGCGCATCATCCGGAAAAACCCGCAGGGTCTACACACAGCTCGACAAGGGGCCTGAGACTCCCAGAACAACTCGAGAGGCAACCAGAATTCCATTCCTCAGACAAGACGAGGCATGACTCTCCTGTCCCAACACTGCAGGGACCGTGCAGTCGGAGTCCGAAACCGAGAGGAAGCCTGAGGTTCCTGCCTCCCCTCGAGATGAGGCCCTCTTCCATTGCGCCGAACCCAGCAGAGTCCCGAGAGGCCCTGCCAACTCCACAGCATCCCTCACATCTCAGAGGCACCGTGGGAAGTTCCCTAAGGTCCCCTGCAGAAGTCAAGGGAAACGAGGGTTTCCCGCCGCAACCCGAGAAAGACCTCGAGAGTCCTTCTTCAACGCCTCTTGAGGCCCTAGTCGCTTCCCATGACTCGAGAGTGATGACCAGCTCCCCCTCGCCATGCGCATGGAGACCTGACTTCCCTGGCGCCGCACGAGAGGCTCCCTGAGGTCCTCGTCGTGCCTCGTGAGAAAACCCCCATGGGCGCAGCAGCCTGAGGAAACCCATGAGACGCCCCCGTCATCGCGAGATGAGGGCCTTCTTTTCCTGCCTGGCCTGGAGAGCAATCCCGAGTCCTCTCTCCAAACTGAAGAGGAGGCTCGACACCCTTGAGTCCACTCAGTGGGCTCCAAGAGATCCGTGTCACGACTTGAGAGGAAAGCGGAGTCCTTTGCTTCCCCTCCAGGCGAGTCCTGACTCCCCGGGGGAGTCTGGAATGGAAACCCGGGATCCCTGTCTTCCCTTGAGAGGAATATTAGGTCCTGGACACATGCCTCGATGAGGTCTCTTTGGCCCTGTAGTGACTCGAGCAGAACCCCCAGCTTTCCATCGCAACTCGAACTGAAGATTGGGCTTCCCAGGGCCAACCCAAGAGGAAGCCTGAAATTCCTGTCGTTTTCGAGAATCCCGATGCAACTCGAGAAAAATGACGTGGTTCCAACGTCTTCACAGGATGAGGCCCTTGCCCGCTACAGCGTCTCCAGGGAAGTCCCATGTTCCGTCCTGAAGTGGGAAACGGTACTTGGCTCCCTTGATGCGACCCCTAAAGTTCCCTGAAACGCCGGGTTCCCTCGAGTGGAACACCGAGGGTCCTGGCACCACATCATCTGAGCCCCATCTCCCCTCCTGATCGCGACAGGAGAATCCATTCCCCTACTTTGTGTGGAAGGGGTTCCCGGCCTTCCCGGCGCACCTCAGGATGATGCTGGTCTCACGAGGAAATTCGAGATGAGCCACGTGGGTGGTGCCACATGCAGAATGACCCCGATTTCCCGGTCCGCTCTTGAAATGAACCCGATGCCTGGACACCTCTTTGAAGGCAACCCTGTGGGGGAAGGCACAAAACGAAGGGGCACTGACACCCCCATGCATCTTCTGGAAACACCCGCAGGTTCCACACACAGCTTGTCAAGGGCCCTGAGACCCCCTGAACGACTCGAGAGGCAAGCAGAGTTCCGTTACTCAGACAAGACGAGGCCTGACTCTCCTGTCCCAACTCTGCAGGGACCCTGCGGTCGGAGTCAGAAATGGAGAGGAAGCCTGAGGTTCCTGCCTCCAATCGAGATGAGGCCCTCTTTCATTTCGTCAAACCTAGTGGAGTCCCGAGAGGCCCCTCTAACTCCTCAGTATCCCTCACCTCTCAGAGGCACCTGGGAAGTTCCCTAAGGTCCCCTGTAGAGGTCGAGGGAAACGAGTGTTTCCCGCCCCAACCCAAGAAAGACCTTGAGAGTCCTTCTTAAATGCCTCTTGAGGCCCTAGTCCCTCCCATGACTCGAGAGCAATGACGCGATCTGCCTGGCCACACGCATGGAGTCAGGCTTCTCTGCCACAGCACGAGAGACTCCCTGAACTCCTCATCATATCTCGTGAGAAACCCCACACTGGCGCCGCAGCTCGAGAAAACCCATGAGACGCCCCCGTCATCACGAGAGGAGGGCCATCTTTAACTGCATGGTATGCAGATCAAGCGTGAACCTTCTGTCCAAGCTACACAGGACGCTTGACTCCCTTTAGGCCACTCATTGGGCTCCAAGAGTTACGCGTCCCGACTCGAGAGGATAGTGGAGTCCTTTGCTTCTTCTCGAGACGAGGCGTGACCCACCGGGTGAGACTGGAATGCGACCCCGATATCCCTGTCGCCCCTGGAGAGGAACATTACGTCCTGGACCCAAGCCTAGATGAGGACTCTTTGCCCTGAAGTGACTCGAGAGCAACCCCCAGCTCTCTCTGACAATTTGAATGGAAGATTGGACTTCCTGGGCCAACACAAGAGGAAGCCTGAATTCCCCATTGTAACTCAAGAATCCCGCCTCAACTCGAGAAAAACCACGTGTTTCCCTCGTCATCGCAATATGAGGCCCTTGCCCGCTACAGCATCTCCAGAGAATTCCCACGTTCCATCTTGAAGTGCGAAACTGTACTTGGCACCCTTGATGCGACCTCAAAAGTGCCGTGACATACCGGTCTCACCAGAGGGGAACACCGAGGTTCCCGGCACCACTTCATCTGAGCCCCTTCTCCCCTTCTGATCGCGAGCGGTGGGTCGATTCCCCTGCTTTGTCTGCAAGGGGTTCCCGACCTTCCCGGCGCACCTCAGGATGAGGCCGGTCTCCCGAGGAAATTCGAGACGTAGCCTCGTGGGTGGTACCACATGCTGAAAGACCCCAATTTTCCGGTACGCTCTTGAAAAGAACCCGATGCCCGGACACCTCTTTGAAGGCAACCCTGTGGATGAAGGCACAACACGAAGGGGCACTGACACCCCCGTGCATCGTCCGGAAAAACCCGCAGGTTCCACACTCAGCTCAACAAGTGGCCTGTCACTCCGTGAACAACTCGAAAGGCAAGGGGAAATCCATTCCTCCACAGAAGACGAGGCGTGACTCTCTTCTCCATACTCTGCAGGTACCCTGCGACCCGAGTCAGAAATGGAGAGGACCCCTGAGGTTCCTGCCTCCATTCGAGATGAGGCCCTCTTCGATTGCACCAAACCCAGTTGAGTAACGAAGGGCCCCTCCCAAATCCACAGTGTCCCTGACTTCTCAGAGGCACCCTTAGAAGTTGCCTGAGGTCACCGACACAAATCAAGGGAACCCAGGGTTCCCTGCCGCAACCCGAGAAAGACCTCGAGAGTCCTTCTTCAATGCGTCTTGAGGCCCAATTCGCCTACTATGACTCGAGAGCAATCACGCACTCCCCTTCACCACACGCACGGAGACCTGACGTCCCTAGCACCACACGAGAGGCTCTCTGAGCTCCCCATTGTACCTCGTGAGAAATCTGATACTGGCGCCGCAGCTGGAGAAAACCCACGAGATGCCCCCGTCATCGCGAGATGAGGGCCTTTTTTCCTGCATGGCCAGGAAAACAATCCCGAGTCATCTCTCCAAACTCCATAGGAGGCTTCACTCCCTTTACGCCACGCAGTGGGCTCCAAGAGATACCCGTCGCGACTCGACAGGAGAGCGGGGTCCTTTTTTTCCCCTCAAGACGAGGCCTGATTCTCTGGGTGAGTCGAGAATGCAACCCTGAGATCCCTGTTGGCCCAGTAGTGGAACACTAGGTCCTGGACACAAGCGTAGATGAGGTCTATTTTGCCCTGCAGTGACTGGAGAGCAATCCCCAGTTCTAACTTGCAACTCGAATGGAATACTGGATTTTCCTGGTGCCACACAAGAGGCTCCCTGAGATCCCCGTGGTACTTCATGAGACACCCCACACTGGCGCCGCAGCTCGAGAAAACCCACGAGACGCCACCGTCATCTCGAGATGAGGGCCTTCTTTTCCTGCATGGCCTGGAGTCCAATCCCGAGTCCTCTCTCCAAACTCCACAGGAGGCTTGACTCCCTTTAGTACACACAGTGGGCTCCAAGAGATACCCATCGCGACTCGAGACGAGAGCAGAATTCTTTGCTTACCCTCGAGGTGAGAACTGACTCCCCGGATGAGTCTGGAATGCAAACCCGAGATCCCTGTCGCCCCTGGAGAGCAACGTTAGATCCTGAACACAAGCCTAGATTAGGTCTCTTTTGCCCTGCAGTGACTCTAGCGCAATCCCCAGCTCCCCCTCGCAACCCGAATGGAAGATTGGATTTCAAGGCCAACAAGAGGAGGCCTAAATTCCCGGTCATAACTCGAGAATCCCGCCGCAACTCGAGCAAAACCACGTGGTTCTCCCGTCATCGCAAGATGAGGCCCTTGCCCGCTACAGCGTTTCAAAAGATGTCCCAGGTTCCGTCTTGAAATGCAAAACGGTACTTGGCACCCTTGATGCGACCCCAAAAGTCCCCCAACACGCCGGTCTCACTCAAGGGGAACACCAAGGTTCCCGGCACCACTTCATTTAAGCCCCTTCTGCCCTCCTGATCGTGACCGGTGGGTCGATTCCCCTGCTTTGTCTGCAAGGGGGCCCGACCTTCCCTGCACAACTCAGGATGAGGCCGGTCTCATGGGGAAATTCGATACGTAGCTTTGTGGGTGGTGCCACTTGCTGAAAGACTCCAATTTCCCGGTCCACTCTTGATAAGAATCCGATGCTCGGACACCTCTTGGAAGGCAGCCTTGAGTATGAAGGTACAACACGAAGGGGCACTAACACACCTGTGCATCATCCGGAAAAACGGGCAGGTTACACACACAGCTCGACAAGTGGCCTGTCACCTCGAGAACAACTCGAGAGGCAAGAGGAGTCCCATCCTCCAGAAAAGACGAGGCCTGACTCTCCTGTACCAACATGCAGGGACCTTGCGATCTGAGTCAGAAATGGAGAGGAACACTGAGGTTCCTGCTTCAACTCGAGATGAGTCCCTCTTACATTCCACCAAATGCAGAGGAGTCTCGAGAGGCCCCTCCAAACTGCACAGTATCCCTGACTTCTCAGAGGCACTCTGAGAAGCTCCCTGAGGTCGCAGGCACAAGTCAAGGGAACCCTGGGTTTTATGCAGTGACCCGAGAAAGACCTCGAGAGTCCTTCTTCAACCCGTCTTGAGGCCCGATTACCCTACTATGACTCGAGAGCAATGACGAGCTCCCCCTAGCCATCTCATGGGGACCTGACTTCCCTGGCGCCACACGAGAGGCTCCCTGAGCTCCCTCTCGTACCTCGTCAGAAACCCGGCACTAGCGCAGCAGTCTAGAAAACCCACGAGACGCCGCCATCATCGCGAGATGAGGGCCTTCTTTTCCTGCATGGCCTGGAGAGGAAATCCGAGTCCTCTATCCAAACACCACAGGAGGCTTGACTCCCTTTAGGGCACACAGTGGGCTCCAAGAGATACCCATCGCGACTCAAAAGGACAGCGGAGTTCTTTGCTTCCCCTCGAGACGAGGCCTGATTCCCCGGGTGAGTCTGGTATGCAACCCCAAGATCCCTGTCGCCCCTAGGGACGAACATTAAGTCCTGGACACAAGCCTAGATGAGGTCTATTTTGCCCTGCAGTGACTCGAGAGCAATCCCCAGCTCTCCCTTGAAACTCGAATGGAAGATAGGACTTCCCTGGCCCAACACATGAGGAAGACTGTATTCCCCGTCGAAACTCGAGAATCCCGCCACAACTCGAGAAACGCCACGTGGTTCCCCCGTCATCCCAAGATGAGGCCCTTGCCCCCTACAGCGTCTCAAGAGAAGTCCCACGTTCCGTCGTGAAGTGCGAAACGGTATTGGCACCCTTGATGCGCCCTCAAAAGTTCCTCGACACACCAGTCTGACTCGAGGAGAACACTGAGGTTCCCGGCACCACTACATCTGGGCCCCTTCTCCCCTCCTGATCGCGACAGGAGGGTCGATTCCCCTGTTTTGTCTTGAAGGGGTTCCCGCCTTTCCCGGTGCATCTCAGGATGAGGCCGGTCTCACGAGGATATTCGAGACATAACCACGTGGATGGTGACACATGCCGAAAGACCCCGATTTCCCGGTCCGCTCTTGATAAGATCCTGATGCCCGGACACCTCTTTGAAGATAACCCTTTTGATGAAGGCACAACACTTAGGGGCACTGACACCCCTGGGTATCGTTCGGAGAAACCCGCAGGTACCACACACAGCTCGAGAAGTGACCTGTCACCCCGTGAACAACTGGAGAGGCAAGCAGAGTTCCATTCCTCCACACAAGACGAGGCCTGACTCTCCTGTTCGAACTCTGCAGCGAAACTGCGATCCGAGTCAGATCTGGCCCAGGGGAAGTCAGGAGAGGAAACATGAGTTTCCTGCCTCCACTCGAGATGAGGCCCTCTTCCATTGCACCGAACCCAGTGGAGTCCCGAGAGACCCCTCCCAACTGCACAGTATCCCTGACTTCTCAGAGGCACCCTTATACCTTCCTGAGATCACCGGCACAAGTCGAGGGAACCAAGGGTTTCCTGCCCCAACGCGTAAAGACCTCGAGAGTCCTTCTTCAACGCGTCTTGAGGTGCGATTCCCCTACCATGACTCGAGAGCAATGACGCGCTCCCCCAGCCACGCGCATAGAAACCTGACTTCCCTGGCGCCACAGAAGAGGCTCCCTGAGCTCCCCATTATACCTCGTGAGCAACACCACACTGGAGCCGCAGCTCGAGAATACCCACGAGACGCCCCAGTCCTCATGAGATGAGGGCCTTCCTTTGCTGTATGGCCTGGAGAGCAATCCTGAGTCCTCTCTCCAAACTCCACAGGAGGTTTGACTCGTTTTAGGCCACACAGTGAGCTCCAAGATATACCCGTCGCGACTTGACAGGAGAGCGGTGTCCTTGGCTTCCCCTCGAGACGAGGCCTGACTCCCCGGGTGAGTCGAGAATGCAATGCTGAGATCGCTTTCGCCCCAGCAGAGGAACATTAGGTCCTGGACACAAGCCTAGATGAGGTCTATTTGGCCCTGCAGTGTCTCGAGAGCAATCCCCAGTTCTAACTCACAATTCGAATGAAAACTGGACTTCCCTGGGCCAGTTGAAGAGGAAGCCTGAATTCCCCGTTGTAACTCGAGAATCCCACCCCAACTCAAGAGAAACCACGTGGTTCCCCCGTCATCGAAAGATGAGGCCCTTGCCCGCTACAGCGTCTCAAGAGAAGTCCCACGTTCCGTATTGAAGAGCGAAAAGTTACTTGGAACCCTTGATGCGACCCCAAAAGTTCCCCGACATACCAGTCTCACTTGAGGAGAACACCGAGGTTCCCGGCACCACTTCATCTGAGACTCTTCTCCCCTCTTGATCGCGACAGGAGGTTCGATTCCCCTGCTTTGTCTGGAAGGCGTTCCCGAACTTCCTGGCGCACATCAAGATGAGGCCAGTCTCACGAGGAAATTCGAGACATAGCCTCGTGGGTGGTGCGACATGCCAAAAGACCCCGATTCCCTGGTCCGCTCTTGATAAGAACCCGATGGCAGAACCCAACTCGAAGGCAATCCTGTGGATCAAGGCACAACACGAAGGGGCAGTGACACCCCAGTGCATCGTCCAGAAAAACCCGCAAGTTCCACATACAAATCGACAAGTGGCCTGTCACCCCATGAACAACGCGAGAGTCAAGCGGAGTTCCATTCCTCCACACAAGACGAGGCCTGACTCTCCTGTCCCAACTCTGCAGGGACTCTGCGATCCGAGTCAGATCCGGCGCATTCGAAGCCAGGAGAGGAACCCTGTGGTTCCTGCCTCAACTTGTCATGAGGCCCTCTTCCATTGCACCAAACCCAGTGGAGTTCCGAGAGGCCCCTCCCAACTCCACAGTGACCCTGACTTCTCAGAGGCACGCTGAGAAGCTTCCTGAGGTCACTGGCACAAGTCGATGGAACCCAGGGTTTCCTGCTGCAACCCAAGAAAGACCTCGAGAGTCCTTCTTTAACACGTTTTCAGGCCCAATTCCCCTACCATGACTCGAGAACAATGACGGGCTCCCTCTCACCACGTGCATAGAGACCTGACTGCCCTGGCACCACGTGAGAGGCTCACTGAGCTCCCAGTCTTACTTCGTGAGAAACCCCACACTAGCGCCACAGCTCGAGAAAACTTACGAGACGCCCCAGTCATCGGGAGACGAGGGCCTTCATTTCCTGCATTGCCTGGAGAGCAATCCCGTGTCCTCCCTCCAAACACCAGAGGAGGTTTGACTCCCTTTAAGCCACTCAGTGGGCTCCAAGACATACCCGTCCGACTCGAGAGGAGAGCAGAGTCCTTTGCTTCCCCTCGAGACGAGGCCTGACTCCAGGGTGAGTCTGGAATGCAACCCCGAGATTCCTGTCGCCCCTTGGCATGAACATTAGGTCCTGCACACAAGCCTTGGTGGGGTCTCTTTTGCCTTCAGTGACTAGAGCGCACCTCCAGCTCTTCCTCGAATCTCGAATGGAAGATAAGACATCGTCTGGAAAAACCTGCAGATTCCACACACAGTTTGACAAGGGGCCTGAAACCCCATGAACAACTCGAGAGGCAAGAGGAGTTCCATTCCTCAGAAAAGACATAGCCTGACTCTCCTGTCCCAACTCTGCAGGGACACTACGATCAGAGTCAGAATTGGAGAGGAAGCCTGAGGTTCCTGCCTCCACTCGAGATGAGGCCCTCTTCCATTGCGACCATCCCAGTGGAGTCCCGAGAGGCCCCACCAACTCCACAGCGTCCCTCCCTCTCAGAGGCACCCTGGGAAGTTCCTGAAGGTCCCCGGCAGAAGGCGAGGGAAACGAGGGTTTCCCGCTACAACCCGAGAAAGACCTCGAGAGTCCTTCTTCAACGCGTCTTGAGGCCCTAGTCCCCTCCCATGACTCGAGAACAATGACGCGCTCCTTCTCGCCACGTGCATGCATACCTGACTTCCCTGGCGCCGCACGAGAGGCTCCCTGAGATCCTGGTCGTGCCTCGGGAGAAAACCCCCACGGGTGCCGCAGCTCGAGGAAACCCCTGAGATGCCCCCGTCCTCGCGAGGTGAGGGCCTTCTTTTCCTGCCTGGCCTGGAGAGCAATCACGAGTCCTTTCTCAAAAGTGAAGAGGAGGCTGGACTCCCTTGAGGCCACTCAGGGGGCACCAAGATATCAGCGTCGCGACTCGGGAGGAGAGCGGAGTCCTTTGATTCCCCTCGAGGCGAGGCCTGACTCCCCGGGGGAGCATGGGATGCAACCCCGAGATCCTTGTCTTCCCTGGAGAGGACCATTAGGTCCTGGACACACGCCTAGATGAGGTCTCTTTGGCCCTGCAGTGACTCGAGCGCAACCCCCAGCTTTCCCTCGCACTAGAATAGAAGGTTGGGCTACCCAGGGATGACAAAAGAGGAAGCCTGTAATCCCCTGTCGTAACACGAGAATCCCGCTGCAACTCGAGAAAAACCACGTGGTTCCCACCTCTTGGCAAGATGAGGCCCTTGCCCGTGACGGCGACTCAAGGGAAGTCCCCTGTTCCGCCCTGAAGGGCGAAGCGGTCCCTGACAGCCTTCCTGCGACACCCAAAAGTTCCCCAACATGCCGGGTTCCCTCGAGGGGAACACCGAGGGTCCCGCCACCCCGTCATCTGAGCCCCTTCTCCCCTCCGGATCGCGAAAGGAGAGTCAATTCCCCTGCATGGTCTGGAAGGGGTTCCCGGCCTTCCCGGCGCACCTCAGGATGAGGCCGGCCTCACGAGGAAATTGGAGACGAGCCACGTGGGTGGTGCCACATGCCCAACGCCCCCGATTCCCCGGTCCGCTCTTGAGAAGGACCCGAGGCCCGGACCCCTCTTCGAAGGCAACCCTGTGGGTGAAGGCACCACACGAAGGGGCACTGCCAACCCCGTGCACAGTCCGCAAAGACCCGCGGGTTGAAAACACAGCTCGACGAGGGGCCTGAGATCCCCTGAGCAACTCGAGAGGCAAGCGGGGTTCCCTTCCTCAGACAAGACGAGGCCTGACTCTCCTGTCCCAACTCTGCAGGGACCCTGCGGTCGGAGTCCGAAACGGAGAGGAAGCCTGAGGTTCCTGCCTCCCCTCGAGCTGAGGCCCTCTTCCGTTGCGCCAGACCCAGCGGAGTCCCGAGGGTCACCGCCAACTCCACAGGATCCCTCGCCTCTCAGAGGCACCCTGGGAAGTTCCCTAAGGTCCCCGGCAGAAGGCGAGGGAAACGAGGGTTTCCCGCCGCCCTCCGACAAAGACTTCGAGAGTCCTTCTTCAACGCGTCTCGAGGCCCTAGTCCCCTCCCGCGACTCGAGAGCCATGACGCGCTCGCCCTCGCCACGCGCATGGAGACCTGACTTCCCTGGCGCCGCACGAGAGGCTCCCTGAGATTCTCGTCGTGCCTCGGGAGAAAACCCCCATGGGTGCCGCAGCTCGAGGAAACCCCTGAGACGGCCCCGTACTCGCGAGCTGAGGGCCTTCTTTTCCTGCATGGCCTGCAGAGCAATCCCGGGTCCTCTCTCCAAAAGGAAGAGGAGTCTGGTCAATTGAGGCCGCTCAGGGGGCTCCAAGAGACCCGTGTCGCGACTCGAGAGGAGAGCGGAATTCTTGGCTTTCCCTCCAGACGAGGCCTGACTCCCCGGGGGAGCCTGGAATGCAACCCCGAGATCCCTGCCTTCCCTGGAGAGGAATATTAGGTCCCGGACACACGCCTAGGTGAGGTTTCTTGGGCCCTGCAGTGACTCGAGCGCAACCCCCAGCTCTCCCTCGCAACCCGAGGGGAAGATTGGGCTTCCCAGGGCCAACCCAAGAGGAAGGCTGAGATCCCCCTCGTAAATCGAGATTCCCGCCGCAACTCGAGAAAAACCACGGGGTTCCCACCTCTTGGCAAGATGAGGCCCTTGCCCGTGACGGCGTCTCAAGGGAAGTCCCCTGTTCCGCCCTGAAGGGCGAAACGGTCCCTGACAGCCTTCCTGCGACCCCCAAGTTCACCGACACGACGGGTTCCCTCGAGGGGAACACCGAGGGTCCCGGCACCGCTTCCTCTGAGCCCCTTCTCCCCTCCGGAACGCGACAGGAGTGTCGATTCCCCTGCGTGGTCTGGAAGGGGTTCCCGGCCTTCCCGGCGCACCTCAGGATGAGGCCGGTCTCACGAGGAAATTCAAGACGAGCCACGTGGGTGGTGCCACATGCCGAACGCCCCCTATTCCCGGGTCCGCTCTTGAGAAGGACCCGAGTCCCGGACTCCTCTTCGAAGGCAACCCTGTGGGTGAAGGCACAACACGAAGGGGCACAGCCACCCCCGTGCATCGTCCGCAAAGACCCGCGGGTTCCACACACAGCTCGACGAGGGGCCTGAGACCCCCTGAGCAACTCGCGAGGCAAGCGGGGTTCCCTTCCTCAGACAAGACGAGGCCTGACTCTCCTGTCCCAACTCCGCAGGGACCCTGCGGTCGGAGTCCGAAACGGAGAGGAAGCCTGAGGTTCTTGCCTCCCCTCGAGGTGAGGCCCTCTTCCGTTGCGCCAGACCCAGTGCAGTCCCGAGAGGCCCCACCAATTCCTCAGGATCCCTCGCCTCTCAGAGTCACCCTGGAAGTTCCCTAAGGTCCCCGGCAGAAGGCGAGGGAAACGAGGGTTTCCCGCTGCCCCCCGAGAAAGACCTCGAGAGTCCTTCTTAAACGCGTCTCGAGGCCCTAGTCCCCTCCCGTGACTCGAGAGCCATGACGCGCTGCCCCTCGCCACACGCATGGAGACCTGACTTCCCTGGCGCCGCACAAGAGGCTCCCTGAGATCCCCGTCGTGCCTCGGGAGAAACCCCACACTGGCGCCGCAGCTCGAGAAAACCCACGAGACGCCCCCGTTATCGTGAGATGAGGGCCATCATTCACTGCATGGCCTGGAGGGCAATCCCGAGTCGTCTCTCCAAACTCCACGGGAGGCTTGACTCACAAAGGCTACTCAGTGCGCTCAATAGGTACCCGTCGCGACTCGAGAGGAAAGCGGAGTACTTTGCTTCCTCTAGAAACAAGGCCGGACTTCCCGGGTGAGTCTGGAATGCCACCCCGAGATCCCTGGATAGGAATACCCCTGGATAGGAATATTCGGTCCTGGACACAAGCCTAGATATGGTCTATTTTGCCCCGCAGTGACTCGAGTGGGATCCCAGCTCACCCTCGCAACTCGAATGGAAGATTGGACTTCCATGGGCCAACACAGGAGGAAATCTGAATTCCCCGTCGAAACTCGAGACTCCCGCCGCAATGTGAGCAAAACCACGTGGTTCCCCCGTCATCGAAAGATGAGGCCCTTGCCCACTACAGCGTCTCAAGAGAAGTCCCACGTTCCGTATTGAAGAGCGAAAAGTTACTTGGAACCCTTGATGCGACCCCAAAAGTTCCCCGACATACCAGTCTCACTTGAGGAGAACACCGAGGTTCCCGGCACCACTTCATCTGAGACTCTTCTCCCCTCTTGATCGCGACAGGAGGTTCGATTCCCCTGCTTTGTCTGGAAGGCGTTCCCGACCTTCCTGGCGCACATCAAGATGAGGCCAGTCTCACGAGGAAATTCGAGACATAGCCTCGTGGGTGGTGCGGCATGCCAAAAGACCCCGATTCCCTGGTCCGCTCTTGATAAGAACCCGATGGCAGAACCCAACTCGAAGGCAATCCTGTGGAACAAGGCACAACACGAAGGGGCAGTGACACCCCAGTGCATCGTCCAGAAAAACCCGCGAGTTCCACATACAAATCGACAAGTGGCCTGTCACCCGTGAGCAACGCGAGAGTCAAGCGGAGTTCCATTCCTCCACACAAGACGAGGCCTGACTCTCCTGTCCCATCTCTGCAGGGACTCTGCGATCCGAGTCAGATCCGGCGCATTCGAAGCCAGGAGAGGAACCCTGTGGTTCCTGCCTCAACTTGTCATGAGGCCCTCTTCCATTGCACCAAACCCAGTGGAGTTCCGAGAGGCCCCTCCCAACTCCACAGTGACCCTGACTTCTCAGAGGCACGCTGAGAAGCTTCCTGAGGTCACTGGCACAAGTCGATGGAACCCAGGGTTTCCTGCTGCAACCCAAGAAAGACCTCGAGAGTCCTTCTTTAACACGTTTTCAGGCCCAATTCCCCTACCATGACTCGAGAACAATGACGGGCTCCCTCTCACCACGTGCATAGAGACCTGACTGCCCTGGCACCACATGAGAGGCTCACTGAGCTCCCAGTCTTACTTCGTGAGAAACCCCACACTAGCGCCACAGCTCGAGAAAACCTACGAGACGCCCCAGTCATCGGGAGATGAGGGCCTTCATTTCCTGCATTGCCTGGAGAGCAATCCCGTGTCCTCCCTCCAAACACCAGAGGACGTTTGACTCCCTTTAAGCCACTCAGTGGGCTCCAAGACATACCCGTCCGACTCGAGAGGAGAGCAGAGTCCTTTGCTTCCCCTCGAGACGAGGCCTGACTCCAGGGTGAGTCTGGAATGCAACCCCGAGATTCCTGTCGCCCCTTGACATGAACATTAGGTCCTGCACACAAGCCTTGGTGGGGTCTCTTTTGCCTTCAGTGACTAGAGCGCACCTCCAGCTCTTCCTCGAATCTCGAATGGAAGATAAGACATCGTCTGGAAAAACCTGCAGATTCCACACACAGTTTGACAAGGGGCCTGAAACCCCATGAACAACTCGAGAGGCAAGAGGAGTTCCATTCCTCAGAAAAGACATAGCCTGACTCTCCTGTCCCAACTCTGCAGGGACACTACGATCAGAGTCAGAATTGGAGAGGAAGCCTGAGGTTCCTGCCTCCACTCGAGATGAGGCCCTCTTCCATTGCGACCATCCCAGTGGAGTCCCGAGAGGCCCCACCAACTCCACAGCGTCCCTCCCTCTCAGAGGCACCCTGGGAAGTTCCTGAAGGTCCCCGGCAGAAGGCGAGGGAAACGAGGGTTTCCCGCTGCAACCCGAGAAAGACCTCGAGAGTCCTTCTTCAACGCGTCTTGAGGCCCTAGTCCCCTCCCATGACTCGAGAACAATGACGCGCTCCTTCTCGCCACGTGCATGCATACCTGACTTCCCTGGCGCCGCACGAGAGGCTCCCTGAGATCCTCGTCGTGCCTCGGGAGAAAACCCCCACGGGTGCCGCAGCTCGAGGAAACCCCTGAGATGCCCCCGTCCTCGCGAGGTGAGGGCCTTCTTTTCCTGCCTGGCCTGGAGAGCAATCACGAGTCCTTTCTCAAAAGTGAAGAGGAGGCTGGACTCCCTTGAGGCCACTCAGGGGGCACCAAGATATCAGCGTCGCGACTCGGGAGGAGAGCGGAGTCCTTTGATTCCCCTCGAGGCGAGGCCTGACTCCCCGGGGGAGCATGGGATGCAACCCCGAGATCCTTGTCTTCCCTGGAGAGGACCATTAGGTCCTGGACACACGCCTAGATGAGGTCTCTTTGGCCCTGCAGTGACTCGAGCGCAACCCCCAGCTTTCCCTCGCACTAGAATAGAAGGTTGGGCTACCCAGGGATGACAAAAGAGGAAGCCTGTAATCCCCTGTCGTAACACGAGAATCCTGCTGCAACTCGAGAAAAACCACGTGGTTCCCACCTCTTGGCAAGATGAGGCCCTTGCCCGTGACGGCGACTCAAGGGAAGTCCCCTGTTCCGCCCTGAAGGGCGAAGCGGTCCCTGACAGCCTTCCTGCGACACCCAAAAGTTCCCCAACATGCCGGGTTCCCTCGAGGGGAACACCGAGGGTCCCGCCACCCCGTCATCTGAGCCCCTTCTCCCCTCCGGATCGCGAAAGGAGAGTCAATTCCCCTGCATGGTCTGGAAGGGGTTCCCGGCCTTCCCGGCGCACCTCAGGATGAGGCCGGCCTCACGAGGAAATTGGAGACGAGCCACGTGGGTGGTGCCACATGCCCAACGCCCCCGATTCCCCGGTCCGCTCTTGAGAAGGACCCGAGGCCCGGACCCCTCTTCGAAGGCAACCCTGTGGGTGAAGGCACCACACGAAGGGGCACTGCCAACCCCGTGCACAGTCCGCAAAGACCCGCGGGTTGAAAACACAGCTCGACGAGGGGCCTGAGATCCCCTGAGCAACTCGAGAGGCAAGCGGGGTTCCCTTCCTCAGACAAGACGAGGCCTGACTCTCCTGTCCCAACTCTGCAGGGACCCTGCGGTCGGAGTCCGAAACGGAGAGGAAGCCTGAGGTTCCTGCCTCCCCTCGAGCTGAGGCCCTCTTCCGTTGCGCCAGACCCAGCGGAGTCCCGAGGGTCACCGCCAACTCCACAGGATCCCTCGCCTCTCAGAGGCACCCTGGGAAGTTCCCTAAGGTCCCCGGCAGAAGGCGAGGGAAACGAGGGTTTCCCGCCGCCCTCCGACAAAGACTTCGAGAGTCCTTCTTCAACGCGTCTCGAGGCCCTAGTCCCCTCCCGCGACTCGAGAGCCATGACGCGCTCGCCCTCGCCACGCGCATGGAGACCTGACTTCCCTGGCGCCGCACGAGAGGCTCCCTGAGATTCTCGTCATGCCTCGGGAGAAAACCCCCATGGGTGCCGCAGCTCGAGGAAACCCCTGAGACGGCCCCGTACTCGCGAGCTGAGGGCCTTCTTTTCCTGCATGGCCTGCAGAGCAATCCCGGGTCCTCTCTCCAAAAGGAAGAGGAGTCTGGTCAATTGAGGCCGCTCAGGGGGCTCCAAGAGACCCGTGTCGCGACTCGAGAGGAGAGCGGAATTCTTGGCTTTCCCTCCAGACGAGGCCTGACTCCCCGGGGGAGCCTGGAATGCAACCCCGAGATCCCTGCCTTCCCTGGAGAGGAATATTAGGTCCCGGACACACGCCTAGGTGAGGTTTCTTGGGCCCTGCAGTGACTCGAGCGCAACCCCCAGCTCTCCCTCGCAACCCGAGGGGAAGATTGGGCTTCCCAGGGCCAACCCAAGAGGAAGGCTGAGATCCCCCTCGTAAATCGAGATTCCCGCCGCAACTCGAGAAAAACCACGGGGTTCCCACCTCTTGGCAAGATGAGGCCCTTGCCCGTGACGGCGTCTCAAGGGAAGTCCCCTGTTCCGCCCTGAAGGGCGAAACGGTCCCTGACAGCCTTCCTGCGACCCCCAAGTTCACCGACACGACGGGTTCCCTCGAGGGGAACACCGAGGGTCCCGGCACCGCTTCCTCTGAGCCCCTTCTCCCCTCCGGAACGCGACAGGAGTGTCGATTCCCCTGCGTGGTCTGGAAGGGGTTCCCGGCCTTCCCGGCGCACCTCAGGATGAGGCCGGTCTCACGAGGAAATTCAAGACGAGCCACGTGGGTGGTGCCACATGCCGAACGCCCCCTATTCCCGGGTCCGCTCTTGAGAAGGACCCGAGTCCCGGACTCCTCTTCGAAGGCAACCCTGTGGGTGAAGGCACAACACGAAGGGGCACAGCCACCCCCGTGCATCGTCCGCAAAGACCCGCGGGTTCCACACACAGCTCGACGAGGGGCCTGAGACCCCCTGAGCAACTCGCGAGGCAAGCGGGGTTCCCTTCCTCAGACAAGACGAGGCCTGACTCTCCTGTCCCAACTCCGCAGGGACCCTGCGGTCGGAGTCCGAAACGGAGAGGAAGCCTGAGGTTCTTGCCTCCCCTCGAGGTGAGGCCCTCTTCCGTTGCGCCAGACCCAGTGCAGTCCCGAGAGGCCCCACCAATTCCTCAGGATCCCTCGCCTCTCAGAGTCACCCTGGAAGTTCCCTAAGGTCCCCGGCAGAAGGCGAGGGAAACGAGGGTTTCCCGCCGCCCCCCGAGAAAGACCTCGAGAGTCCTTCTTAAACGCGTCTCGAGGCCCTAGTCCCCTCCCGTGACTCGAGAGCCATGACGCGCTGCCCCTCGCCACACGCATGGAGACCTGACTTCCCTGGCGCCGCACAAGAGGCTCCCTGAGATCCCCGTCGTGCCTCGGGAGAAACCCCACACTGGCGCCGCAGCTCGAGAAAACCCACGAGACGCCCCCGTTATCGTGAGATGAGGGCCATCATTCACTGCATGGCCTGGAGGGCAATCCCGAGTCGTCTCTCCAAACTCCACGGGAGGCTTGACTCACAAAGGCTACTCAGTGCGCTCAATAGGTACCCGTCGCGACTCGAGAGGAAAGCGGAGTACTTTGCTTCCTCTAGAAACAAGGCCGGACTTCCCGGGTGAGTCTGGAATGCCACCCCGAGATCCCTGGATAGGAATACCCCTGGATAGGAATATTCGGTCCTGGACACAAGCCTAGATATGGTCTCTTTTGCCCCGCAGTGACTCGAGTGGGATCCCAGCTCACCCTCGCAACTCGAATGGAAGATTGGACTTCCATGGGCCAACACAGGAGGAAATCTGAATTCCCCGTCGAAACTCGAGACTCCCGCCGCAATGTGAGCAAAAGCACGTGGTTCACTCGTCATCCCAAGATGAGGCCCTGGCCCGCTACAGCATCTCAAGTGAAGTCCCACGTTCCGTCTTGAAGTGCGAAATGCTACTTTTCACCCTTGATGTAACCCCAAAAGTTCCCCGACACACCGTTCTCACCGAGGGGAACACCGAAGTTCCCGGCACCACTTCATCTGATGACTTTCTCCCCTCCTGATCACGACAGGAGGGTAAATTCCCCTGCTTTGTCTAGAAGGAGTTCCCGCCCATCCCGGCGCACCTAAGGATGAGGCCTTTCTCAGGAGGAAATTCGAGACGTAGCCTCGTGGGTGGTGCCACATGCCGAAAGACCCCGATTGTGCGGTCCGCTCTGGATAAGAACCCGATGCCCGGACACCACTTCGAAGGCAACCCTGTGGATGAAGGCACAACAGAAGGGTTACTAAAACTCCCGTGCATCATCCAGAAAAACCCACAGGTTCTACACACAGCTCGACAAGTGGAATGTCACCCCGTGAACAACTCAATAGGCAAGCGGAGTTCAATTCCTCCACACAAGATGAGGCCTGACTCTCCTGTCCCAACTCTTCAGGGACCCTGCCATCCGAGTTAGAAATGGAGAGGAAACCTGAGGTTCCTGCCTCAACTCGAGATGAGGCCCTCTTCCATTGCACCAAACCCAGATGAGTCGCGAGAGGCCCTTCCCAACTCCACAGTATCCTTGAATTCTCAGAGGCACCTTGAGAATCTACCTGAGGTCACCGGCACAAGTCAAGGGAACCCAGGGTTTCCTGCTGCGACCCGAGAAAGACCTTGAGAGTCCTTCGGCGCGTCTTGAGGCCCGATTCCCCTACCATGACTCGAGAGCAAAGACCCGCTCCCCATCGCCATGCGCATGGAGACCTGACTTCCCTGACGCCTGAAGAGAGTCTCCCTGAGCTCCCCGTCGTACGTCTTCGGAAACCCCATTCAGGCACCGCAGCTCGAGAAAACCCACGATACGCCCCCGTCATCACGAGATGAGGGACTTCTTTCCTGCCTGGCATGGAGAGCAAAACCGAGTCCTCTCTCCAGACTCCACAGGAGGCTTGACTCTCTTTAGGCCTCTCAGTTGGCTCCAAGAGATACCTGTCAGGACTTGAAGGGAGAGCGGAGTCCTTTGCTTCCCCTCGAGACGAGGCCTGACTCCCCGTGTGAGTCTGGAATGCAACCCCGAGTTCCTGTCGCACCTGGAGAGGAAAACTCGGTCCTGGACACAAGTCTAGATGAGGTCTATTTTGCACTGCAGTTACTAGAGAGCAATCGCCAGCTCTCCCTCGCAAATCGAATGGAAGATTGGACTTCCCTGGGCCAATACAATTGGAAGCCTGAATTCGACATCGTAACTCGAGAATCCCGCCGAAACTCGAGAAAATCCACGTGGTTCCCTCATCAGCGCTAGATGAGGCCCTTGCCCGCTACAGCGACTCAAGAGAAGTCCCACGTTCTGTCTTGAAGTGCGAAACGGTACTTGGCACCCTTGATGCAATCTCAAAATTCCCCGACATACCGGTCTCACTCGAAAGGAACACCGAGGTTCCCGGAACCACTTCATTTGAGCTCCTTCTCCCCTCTTGATCGCGACAGGAGTGTCGATTCCCCTGCTATGTCTGGAAGGGGTTCCCGACCTTTCCAGCACGCCTAAGGATGAGGCAGGTCTCACGAGGAAATTCGAGACGTAGCCTCGTGGGTGGTGCCACAAGCCAAAAGACCCCGATTTCCCGGTCTACTCTTGATAAGAACGCGATGCCCTGACACCTTTACGAAGGAAAGCCTGTGGATGAAAGCACAACACGAAGGGGCACTGACACCCCCGTTTATCATCCAGAAAAACCCGCAGGTTACAAACACAGTTCAACAAGTGGTCTGTCACCCCGTGAACAACTCGAGAGGCAAGTGGAGTTCCATTCCTCCACACAAGACGAGACCTGATTTTCTGTACCAACTCTGCAGGGAAACTGCGATCCGAGTCAGTACCGGCGCCAGGAAACCCAGGAGAGGAAACATGAGGTTCCTGCCTCCACTCGAGATGAGGCTCTCATCCATTGCACCAAACCCAGTGGAGTCCCGAGAGGCCCCTCCCAACTCCACAGTACTCCTGACTTCTCAGAGGCACCCGGAGAAGCTCCATGAGGTCACCGGCACATGTCGAGGGAACCCAGGGTTTCCTGCCACAATGCGAAAAAGACCTCGAGAGTCCTACTTCAACGTGTCTTGAAGCCCGAATCTGCTTCCATGGCTCTATAGAAATGACAGGCACCCCCTCGCCACGCACATGGAGACCTGACTTCCCTGGCGCCATAAGAGAGGCTCCCTGAGCTCCCCGTCGTACCTCGTGAGAAACCCCACAATGACGCCGCAGCTCGAGAAAACCCACCATATGCCCCTGTCATCGTGAGATGAGGGCCTTCTTTTCCTGCATGGCCTGGAGAGGAATCCCAAATCCTCTTTCCAAACTCCACAAGAGGCTTGACTCCCTTTAGGCCTCTTAGTGGGCTCCAAGAGATACCCGTCGCGACTCGAGAGGAGAATGGAGTCCTTTGCTTCCCCTCGAGACAAGGCCTGACTCACCAGGTGGGTCTGGAATGCAACCCCGAGATCCCTGTCTCCCCTGGAGAGGAACATTAGGTCCTGGAAACAAGCCTAGATGAGGTCTCTTTTGCCCTTCTGTAACTCGAGAGCAATCCCCCGGTCTCCCTAACAACTCGAATGGAAGATTGGACTTCCCTGGGCCAACACAAGAGGAAGCCTGAATTCCCCTTCGTAACTCGAGAATCCCGCCACAACTCGAGAAAAAGCACTTGGTTCCCTCGTCATCGCAAGATGAGGCCCTTGCCCGTTACAGCTTCTCAAGAAAAGTCCCACGTTCCGTCTTGAAGTGCGAAACGATACTTGACACCCTTGATGTGACCCCAAACGTTCCCCGAAATATCGGTCTCACTCGAGGTGAACACCGAGGTTCCCAGCACCAGTTTATCTGAGCCCCTTCTCCCTTCCTGTTCGTGATAGGAGGGTCACTTTCCCTGCTTTGTTTGTAAGGGGTTCCCGACCTTCACGGGGCACTTCAGGATGAGGCCGGTCTCACGAGGAAATTCGAGACGTAGCTCGCGGGTGGTGCCACATGCCAAAAGACTATGATTTCTCGGTATGCTCTTGATAAGAACCCGATGCCTGGACACCTCTTCGAAGGCAACCCTGTGGATGAAGGCACAACACAAAGGGGCACTGACACCCTCGTGCATCGTCTGGAAAAACCCGCAGGTTCCACATACAGCTCAACAAGTGGCTTGTCACCACTGAAGAACTCGAGAGGCAAGTGGGGTTTCATTCCTCTACACAATACGATGCCTGACTCTCCTGTCCCAACTCTGCAGGGACTTTGCGATCCGAATCAGACCAGCGCCAGTGAAGTCACGAGAGGAACGCTGAGGTTCCTGCCTCCACTCGAGATTAGGACCTCTTCCATTGCACGAAACCCAGTGGAGTCCCGAGAGACGCGTCCCAGCTCCACAGTATCCCTGACTTCTCAGAGGCACCCTGAGAAGCTCCCTGAGGTCACCAGCGCAATTCGAGTGAACCCAGGGTTTACTGCCGCCACCATAGAAAGAACTCAAGAGTCCTTCTTCAACGCGCTTTGAGGCCTGATTCCCCTACCATGACTCGAGGGCAATGACGCACTCCCTCTGCTACACTCATGAAGCCCTGACTTCCCTGGCGCCACACGAGAGGCTCCCTGAGTTCCCCGTCATACCTCGTGAGAAACCCCACACTGGCGCCGCAGATAGAGAAAACCCACGAGACGCCCCCGTTTTCGCGACATGACGGCCTTCTTTTCTAGCATGGCCTGGAGAGCAATCCCGAGTCCTCTCTCCAAACTCCACAGTAGGCTTGACTCCCTTTTGGTCACTCAGTGGACTCCAAGACATACCCGTCGCGACTCGAGAGGAGAGCGGAGTCTTTTCCTTCCCCTCGAGGCGAGGCCTGACTCCTCGGGTGAGTCTGATATGCGAACCGGAGATCCCTGTCGCCTCTGGAGAGAAACATTAGGTCCTGGACACAAGCCTAGATGAGGTCTCTTTTTTCCTGCAGTGATTCGAGAGCAATCCCCAACTCTCCCTCGCAACTCGAATGGAAGACTGGACTTCCCTGAGCCAACAGAAGAGGAAGCCTGAATTTCCCGTTGTAACTCAAGAATCCCGCCACAACTCAAGAAAAACCACGTCGTTCCCTCTTCATCGCAAGATGCGGCCATTGCCGCTACAGCGTCTCAAAAGAAGTCTTACGTTCCATCTTGAAGTGCGATACGGTACTTGGCACCTTTGATGCGACCCCAAAAGTTCCCCAACACACTGGTCTCACTGGAGGGGAACACCAAGGTTCCCGGCATCACTTCATCTGTGCTCCTTCTCCCCTCCTGATCGAGACAGGAGGGTCGATTCCCCTGCTTTGTCTGCAAGGGCTTCCGACCTTCCCGGCGCACCTAAGGATGAGGCTGGTCTCACTAGGAAATTCGAGACGTAGCCTGGTGGGTGGTGCCACATGCTGAAAGACCCTGATTTCCCGGTCCGCTCTTAATAAGAACCCGATGCCCGGGCACCTCTTCGAAAGCAAACCTGTGGATGAATGCACAACACGAAGGGGTACTGACATCCCCATGCATAGTACGGAAAAACACGCAGATTCCAAACACAGATCGACAAGTGTCCTGTCATCCCTTGAAGAACTAGAGCGGCATGCGGAGTTCCGTTCCTCCGCACAAGAGAAGGCCTGACTCTCCTTTCCCAACTCTGCAAGGACCGTGCGATCGGAGTCAGAAATGTAGATGAAACCTGACGTTCCTGCATCAACTCGAAATGAGGCCCTCTTTCATTGCGCCATACCCAGTGGAGTCCCAAGAGGCCCCTCCCAACTCCACAGTTTCCCTGACTTCTCAGAGGCACCCTCAGAAGCTCTCTGCGGTCACTGGCACAAGTCGAGTGAACCCAGGGTTTCCTGCTGCATTCTGAGAAAGACCTCGAGAGTCCTTCTTTACTGCGTCTTGAGGCCCGATACCCTACCATGACTGGAGAGCAATGACGCATTTCCCTCGCCACGCCCATTGAAACCTAACTTCCCTGGCGCCACACGAGAGGCTCCCTGCGCTCCCCGTCCTACCTCATGAAAACCCCGCACTGGCACCTCCGCTCGAGAAAACACATGAGACGCCCCCGTCATCGTAAGATGAGGGCCTTCTTTTCCTACATGACCTAGAGAGCAATCCCGAGTCCACTCTCCAAACTCCACTGGAGGCCTGTCTCCCTTTAGGCCACTCAGTAGCCTCCAAGAGATACACGTCGCTACTCTAGAGGAGAGCGGAGTCCGTTGCTTCCCCTCGAGCAGAGGCCTGACTACTTGGGTGAGTCTGGAATGGGATCCCGAGATCCGTGTCGCCCCTGTAGAGGAAAACTCGGTCCTGGACACAAGCCTAAATGAGGTCTTTTTTGTCCTGCATTGACTCAAGTGCAATCCCCAGCTCTCCCTCGCAACTCGAATGGATGATTGGACTTCCCTGGGCCAACACAAGAGGAAGACTGTATTTCCCGTTGTAATTCGAGAATCCCGCGGCAACTGGAGAAAAACAACGTGGCTCCTCCGTCATCGAAATATGAGGCCCCTGTCAGCTATAGCGTCTCCAGCGAAGTCCCATGTTCCGTCTTGAAGTGTGAAACGGTACTTGACACCCTTGATGCGACCCCCAAATTTCCCTGACACCCCGGTCTCACTCGAGAAGAACATGGAGGTTCCCAGCACTGCTTCAGCTGAGCCCCTTCTCCCCTCCTGATGGCGACAGGAGGGTCGATTCCTCTGCTTTGTCTGGAAGGGGTTCCCAGACTTCCCGGCGAACCTCAGGATGAGGCCAGTCTCACGAGGGAATTCGAGACGTAGCCTCGTGTGTTGTGCCACATGCTGAAAGACCCCGATTTCCTGGTCCGCTATTGATAAGATCCCGATGCCCGGTCACCTCTTTGAAGGTAACCCTGTGGATGAAGGCACAACACGAATGGGCACTGACACCCCTGTGCATCGTCCCCCAAAACCGCAGGTTCCACATACAACTCGACAGGTGGCCTGTCATCCTGTGAACAACTCGAGAGGCAAGCGGAGTTCCATTACTCCACACAAGACGAGGTCTGACTCTCCTGTCCCAACTCTGCAGGGACCCTGCTATCCGAGTCAGAAATGGAGAGGAACCCTGACGTTACTGCCTCAATCCGAGATTAGGTCCTCTTCAATTGCACCAGTCCCTGTGAAGTTCCGAGAAGCCCCTCTCAACTCCACAGTATCCCTGACTTCTCAGAGGAACCCCGCTAAGCTCCCTGAGGTTATGGGCACAAGTCGAGGGAACCCAGGGTTTCCTGCCACACCCCGAGAAAGACCTCGAGAGTTCTTCTTCGAAGCGTCTTGAGGCTCGATTCCCCTACCATGACTTGAGAGCAATGAGGCGCTCCCCCTCGTCACGTCCATGGAGACCTGACTTCCGTGGCACCACAGGAGTCTCCCTGAGCTCCCCGTCCTATCTTGTGAGAAACCCCAACCAGGCACTGCACCTAGAGAAAACCCACGAGACGCCCCCGTCATCGCGAGATGAGGGCCTTCTTTTCCTGCATGGCCTAGAGAGCAATCCCGAGTCCTCTCTCCAAACTCCACAGGAGGCTTAACTCCCTTTTGGTCACTCAGTGGACTCCAAGACATACCCGTCGCGACTCGAGAGGAGAGCGGAGTCTTTTCCTTCCCCTCGAGGCGAGGCCTGACTCCCCGGGTGAGTCTGGAATGCAACCCCGAGATCCCTGTCGCCCCTGGAGAGAAAAACTCGGTCCTGGACACAAACCTAGATGAGCTCTATTTTGCCCTGCAGTGACTCAAGAGCAATCTCCAGCTCTCACTTGCAACTCGAATGGAAGATTGGACTTCCCTGGGCCAACACAAGAGGAAACCTGTATTCCCCGTCGTAACTCAAGAATCCTGCCGCAACTCGAGAAAAAACACGTGGGTCCCCCGTCATTGCAAGATGAGGCCCTTGCCTGCTCCAGCGTCTCAAGAGTAGTCCCACGTTCTGTCTTGAAGTGCGAAATGATATTTGGCACCCTTAATGCTACCCCAAAAGTTCCCCGACATAAGGGTCGCACTCGAGGGGAACACCGAGGTTCCTGGCACCACTTCATCTGAGCCCCTTCTCCCCTCCTGATCGCGAAAGGAGGGTCGATTCCCCTGCTTTGTCTGCAAGGGGTTCCCGACCTTCTCCACGCACCTCAGATGAGGCTGTCTCACGAGGAAATTCGAGACGTAGCCTCGATGGTGGTGCCACATGCCGAAAGACCGCGATTTCCCGATCCGCTCTTGATAAGAACGCGATGCCCAGACACCTATTCAAAGATAGTGTGGATGAAGGCACAACACGAAGGGGCACTGACCACCCCGTGCATCATCCGGAAAAGACCGCAGGTTACTCTTACAGCTCAACAAGTGCCTGTCACCCAGTGAACAACTCGAGAGGCAAGCGGAGATCCATTCCTGCACACAAGACGAGGCCTGACTCACCTCTCCCAACAATGCAGGGGGCTGCGATCGGAATCAGAAATGGAGAGGAACCCTGAGGTTCCTGCCTCCCCTCGAGATGAGGCCCCCTTCCATTTCACCAAACCCAGTGGAGTCCCGAGAGGTCTTTCCCAACTCCACAGTATCCCTGACTTCTCAGAGGCACCCGGAGAATCTCCCTGAGGTCACCGGCACAAGTCGAGGGAACCCAGGTATTCTTGCCAAGACCCGAGAGAGATCTTGAGAGTCCTTCTTTAACGCGTCTAGAGGCCTGATTCCCCTACCATGACTCGAGAGCAATGACGCACTCCCCCTCGCCACACGCATCGAGACCTAACTTCCCTGGCGCCACATAAGAGGCTCCCTGAGCTCCCCGTCGTACCTCCTGAGAAACCAACACAGGCGCTGCAGCTCGGTAAAACCACCGAGACCCCCCGTCATCGTGAGATGAGGGCCTTCTTTTCCTGCATGTCCTGGAGTGCAATCCCGAGTCCTCTCTCCAAACTCCAGAGGAGGCTTGACTCCCTTTAGTCCACTCAGTGGGCTCCAAGAAATACCCGTCGCGACTCGAGAAGAGAGAGAAGTCCTTTGTTTCCCCTCGAGATGACGCCTGACTCCCGGGTGAGTCTGGAATGCAACCTCAAGATCCCAGTCATCCCTTGAGAGGAACATTAGGTCCTAGACACAAGCCTGGATGAGGTCTCTTTTGCCCTGCAGTGACTCGAGCGCAACCCCCAGCTCTCCCTCGCAACTCGAATGGAAGATTGGGCTTCCCTGGGCCAACACAAGAGGAAGCCAGAAATCCCCTTCGTAACTCGAGAATCCCGCCGCAACTCGAGAAAAACCACGTGTTTCCAACGTCATCCCAAGATGAGGCCCTTGCCTGCTATGGCGTCTCAAGAAAAGAACCACGTTCCGTCTTGAAGTGTGAAACGGTAGTTTGCACCCTTGATGCGACACCAAATGTTCCCGGACACGCCGGTCTCACTCGACAGGAACACCGAGGTTCCCGCACCACTTCATCTGAGCACCTTCTCCCCTCCTGTTCGAGACAGGAGGGTCTATTCCCCTGCTTTGTTTGGAAGGGGTTCCCCACATTCCCGGCGCACCTCAGGATGAGGCCAGTCTCACGAGGAAATTCGAGACGTAGCGTCGTGGGTGGTGTCACATGCCGAAATACCCCTATTTCCCGGCCCACTCTTGAGAAGAACCCGATGCCCGGACACCTCTTCGAAGGCAACCCTGTGGACGAAGGCACAAAACGAAGGGTCACTGACACTCCCGTGCATCATTCGGTAAAAGCCGCAGGTTCCACACACAGCTCAACAAGATGCCTGTCATCCCATGAACAACACGAGAAGCAAGCAGAGTTCCATTCCTCCATTCAAGACGAGGCCTGACTCTCCGGTCCCAACTCTGAAGGGACCCTGCGATCGGAGTCCGAAATGGAGAGGAACCCTGAGGTTCCTGACTCCACTCGAGATGAGGCCCTCTTCCATTACACCAAAAACAGTGGAGGCCCGAGAGGCCCCTCCCAAATCCACAGTATCCCGACTTCTCAGAGGCACCCTTAGAAGCTCCCTGAGGTCACCGGCACAAGTCGAGGGAACACAGGGTTTCCTGACGCAACCCGAGAAAGACCTCGAAAATCCTCCTTCAACGCGTCTTGAATCCCGATTCCCCTACCATGACTCAAGAGCAATGACGCGTTCCCCCTCGCCACTCGCATGGAGACTTGACTTCCCTGGCGCCACACGAGAGGCTCCCTGAGCTCCCCGTCATACCTCGTGAGAAATCCCACACTGGCTCCCCAGCTCGAGAAAACCCACGAGACGCCTTCGTCGTCGCGAGATGAAGGCCTTCTTTTCCTGCATGGCCTGGAGAGCATCTCGAGGCCTCTCTTCAAACTCCACAGGAGGCCTGACTCCCTTTAGGCCACTCTGTGGGCTCAAGAGATACCCGTTGGGACTCGAGAGGAGAGCGGAATTCTTTGCTTCCCCTATATACTAGGCCTGACTCCTCAGGTGAGTCTGGAATGCAACCCCGAGATCCCTGCCGCCCCTGGAGAGGAACATTAGGTCCTAGACACAAGCATAGATGAGGTCTCATTTGCCCTGAAGTGATTCGAGAGCAATCCCCTGCTCTCCCTCACACCTCGAATGGAAGAATGGACTTCCCTGGGACAACACAAGAGGAAGCCTGAATTCCCCATCGTAATTCGAAAATCCCGCCGCAACTCGAGAAAAACCACGTGGTTCCCCCGTCATCGCAAGATGAGGCCCTTGCCAGCTACAGCGTCTCAGGAGAAGCCCCACGTTCCATCTTGAAGTTTAAAATGATAATGGGCAACCTTGATGTTATCACAAAAGTTCCCCGACACCCTGGTGTCACTCAAGGGGAACACCAAGGTTCGGTGCACCGCTTGTTCTGAGCCCCTTATCCCCTCCTGATCACGACGGGAGGGTCGATTACCCTGCTTTGTCTGGAAGGGGTTCCGGACCTTCCCGGCGCACCTCAGGATGAGGCCGGTCTCACGAGGAAATTCAAGACGTAGCCTTGTGGTTGGTGCCACACGCCGAAAGACCCTGATTTCCCTGTCTGCTCTTGATAAGAACCCAATGCTAGGACATCTCTTCGAAGGCAATCCTGTGGATGAAGGCACAAAACGAAGGGGTCTGACACCCTCCTGCATCGTTGGAAAAGCCCGCAAGTTCCACATACAGATCGACAAGTGGCTTGTCACCCCATGAACAACTCGAGAGGCAAGAGGAGTTCAATTCCTCCACACAAGACGAGCCTGACTCTCCTGTCCCAACTCTGCATGGACACTGAGATCCGATTCAGAAATGGAGAGGAACCCTGAGGTTCCTGCCTCAACTCGAGATAAGGCCCTCTTCTACTGCACCAAACCCAGTGGAGTTCGGAGCGGCCCCTCCCAACTGCACAGTATCCCTGACTTCTCAGAGGCACCCTGAGAAGCTCCCTGAGGTCACGGGCATAAGTCGAGGGAACCCAGGGTTTCCTGCCATAACCTGAGAAAAACCTTGAGAGTCCTTCTTCACGCGTCTTGATGCCCGATTCCTCTACCATGACTGGAGAAAAATGACGCGCTCCCCCTCGCCACGCGCATGAAGATCTGACTTCCCCGGCACCACATGAGAGGCTCCCTGAGCTCCCCATCGTACCTCGTGAGAAACCCCACACTGGCGCCGCAGCTCGAGAAAACCCACGAGACGCCCCTGTCATGGTGAAATGAGGGCCTTCTTTCCTGCATGACCTGAAGAGCAATCCCGAATCCTCTCTCCAAACTCCAAAGGAGGCTTGACTCCCTTTAGGTCACTCAGTGGGCTCCAAGAGATACCCGTCGATACTCAGGAGGAGAGCGGTGTCCTTTGCTTCCCCTCGAGATGAGGCCTGACTACGAGGGTGAGTCTGGAATGCAACCCTGGATCCCTGTCGCCCCTGGAGAGGAACCTTAGGTCCTGGACAAAAGCCTAGAGGAGGTCTCTTTGGCCCTGCAGTGACTCAAGCACAACCCCTAGCTTTCCCTTGCAACTCGAATGGAAGATTGGCCTTTCTGAGCCAACACAAGAGGAAGCCTGAATTTCCAGTTGTAATTTGAGAAACCCGCCGCAACTCGAGAAAAATCACGTGGTTCCCTGTATTGCAAGATGAGGCCCTTGCCCCCTACAGCGTCTCAAGAGAAGTCTCACATTCCGTCTTGAAGTGCAAAACAGTACTTGGCACCCTTGATGCGACCCCAAAAGTTCCCCTATATACCGATCTCACTAGAGGGGACACTGAAGTTCCCGGCACCACTTCATCTGAGGCCTTTCTCCTCTCCTGATCGCGACAGGAGGGTCGATTCCCATGCTTTGTCTGCAAGGGGTTCCCGACGTTCCCCGCGAACCTCCGGATGAGGCCGGTCTCATGAGGAAATTCGAAAAGTAGCCTCATGGTTGGTGCCACATGCTGAAAGATCCCGAATTCCCGGTCCACTCTAGATAAGAACCTGACGCCCGGACATCTCTTCGAAGGCAACCCTGTGGATGAAGGCACAACACGAAGGGACACTGACATCCCCATGCATCGTCTGGAAAAATCCGCCGATTCCACTCACAGCTCCAAATGTGGACTGTCACCCCGTGAACAACTCGAGAGGCAAGTGAAGTTGCATTCCTTCACACAAGACGAGGCCTTACTCTCCTGGCCCAACTCTTCAGGGACCCTGTGATTGGAGTCAGAAATGGAGAGGAACCCTGAGGTTCCTGCCTCAACTAGAGAAGAGGCCCTCTTCCATTGAACCAAACTCAGTGGTGTCCCGAGAGGCCCCTTCCAACACCACAGTATCCCTGAATTCTCAGAGGCTCCCTGAGAAGCTACCTGAGGTCACTGGCACAAGTCGAGGGAACCCAGAGTTTCCTGAAGTAACCCGAGAAAGACTTGGAGAGACCTTTTTCAACGTCTCTTGATGCCCGATTCCCCTACCATGTCTCCAGAGCAAGGACGCGCTCCCCTCGCCACAAGCAGGAAAACTGACTTCCCTAGTACCACACAAGAGGCTCCCTGAGTACCCCATTGTACCTCGTGAGAAAACCCACAGTGGCGCCGCAGTTCAAGAAAAACCACAAGATGCCCCCGTCAAGGAGAGATGGGGGCCTTCTTTTCCTGCCTGACCTGGAGAGCAATCCCTGGTCCTCTCTCCAAACTTCACAGGAGTATTGACTCCCTTTAGGCCACTCAGTTGGGTCCAAGAAATACCCGGTGCGACTCGAGAGGAGAGCGGAGTCCTTTGCTTCCCTGGAGACGAGGCCTGACTCCCCGGGTGAGTTTGGAATGCAACCCCGAGATCCCTGTCGCCCCTGGAGTGGAACATTATGTCCTAGACACAAGCCTAGATGAGGTCTATTTTGCCCTACAGTGACTCGAGAGCAACTTCCATCTCTCCCTCACAATTTGAATGGAAGATTGGTCTTCCCAAGGTCAACACAAGAGGAAGTCTGAATTTCCCATCGTAATTCGAGAACTCAGCCTCAAGTCTTAAAAACCATGTGGTTCCCCCTTCATCGCAATATGAGGCCCTTGCCAGCTAGAGTCTCAAGAGAAGTCCCACGTTCCATCTTAAAGTTCGAAATGCTACTATGCACCCTTGATGCGACCCCAAAGTTCCCCAACATACCGGTCTCACTCCAGGGGAACACCGAAGTTCCCGGCGTCTCCAGGGAAGTCCCATGTTCCGTCCTTAAGTGCGAAATGGTAATTGACAGCCTTGATGAGACCGCAAAAGTTCCCCGACACGCTGGGTTAACCTCGAGGGGAACACCGAGGGTCCCAGCACCACTTCATCTGAGCCCCTTCTCCCTTCCTGATCGCGACAGGAGAGTCGATTCCCCTGCTTTCTCTGGAAGGGGTTCCCGGCCTCCCTGGTGCACCTCAGGATGAGGCCGGTCTCAGGAGGAAATTCGAGACTAGCCATGTGTGAGGTGCCACGTGCCGAACAACCCCGATTTTCCGGTCCGCTCTTGATAAGAACCCGATGCCTGGACACCTCTTCGAAGGCAACCCTGTGGGTGAAGGCACAACACGAAGGGGCACTGACACCCCCGTGCATCATCCGGAAAAACCCGCAGGGTCTACACACAGCTCGACAAGGGGCCTGAGACTCCCGGAAGAACTCGAGAGGCAACCAGAATTCCATTTCTCAGACAAGACGAGGCATGACTCTCCTGTCCCAACACTGCAGGGACCGTGCTGTCGGAGTCAGAATCGGAGAGGAAGCCTGAGGTACCTGCCTCCCCTCGAGATGAGGCCCTCTTCCATTGCGCCGAACCCAGCAGAGTCCCGAGAGGCCCCGCCAACTCCACAGCATCCCTCACCTCTCAGAGGCACCCTGGGATGTTCCCTATAGTCCCCTGCAGAAGTCGAGGGAAACGAGGGTTTCCCGCCGCCACCCGAGAAAGACCTCGAGAGTCCTTCTTCAACGCGTCTTGAGGCCCTAGTCGCTTCCCATGACTCGAGAGTGATGACCAGCACCCCCTCGCCATGCGCATGGAGACATGAATTCCCTGGCACCGCACGAGAGGCTCCCTGAGGTCCTCGTCATGCCTCGTGAGAAAACCCCCACGGACGCTGCAGCCTGAGGAAACCCATGAGACGCCACCGTCATCGCGAGCTGAGGGCCTTCTTTTCCTGCCTGTCCTGGAGAGCAATCCCGAGTCCTCTCTCCAAACTGAAGAGGAGGCTCGACACCCTTGAGTCCACTCATTGGGCTCCAAGAGATAGGTGTCGCGAATTGAGAGGAAAGTGGAGTCCTCTGCTTCCCCTCGAGGCGAGGCCTGACTCCCCGGGGGAGTCTGGAATGGAAACCCGAGATCCCTGTCTTCCCTTGAGAGGAATATTAGGTCCTGGACACACGCCTCGATGAGGTCTCTTTGGCCCTGTAGTGACTCGAGCAGAACCCCCAGCTTTCCCTCGCAACTCCAGGGGAAGATTGGGCTTCCCAGGGCCAACCCAAGAGGAAGCCTGAAATCCCCGTCGTTTTCGAGAATCCAGACGCAACTCGAGAAAAACGACGTGGTTCCAACGTCTTCACAGGATGAGGCCCTTGCCCGCTACAGCGTCTCCAGGGAAGTCCCATGTTCCGTCCTGAAGTGGGAAACGGTACTTGGCTCCCTTGATGCGACCCCTAAAGTTCCCTGAAACGCCGGGTTCCCTCGAGTGGAAGACCTAGATTCCCGGCCCCACTTCATCTGAGCCTCATCTCCCCTCCTGATCGCGACAGGAGATTCGATTCCCGTGCTTTGTGTGGAAGGTGTTCCCGGCCTTCCCGGCGCACCTCAGGATGATGCTGGTCTCACGAGGAAATTCGAGATGAGCCACGTGTGTTGTGCCACATGCCGAACGACCCCGATTTCCCCGTCCGCTCTTGAAATGAACCCGATACCCGGACACCTCTTTGAAGGCAACCCTGTGGGGGAAGGCACTAAATGAAGGGGCACTGACACCCCCATGCATCTTCTGGAAACACCCGCAGGTTCCACACACAGCTAGACAAGGGGCCTGAGACCCCCTGAACGACTCGAGAGGCAAGCAGAGTTCCATTTCTCAGACAAGATGAGGCCTGACTCTACTGTCCCAACCCTGCAGGGACCCTGCGGTCGGAGTCAGAAATGGAGAGGAAGCTGAGGTTCCTGCCTCCAATCGAGATGAGGCCCTCTTTCATTTCGTCAAACCTAGTGGAGTCCCGAGAGACCCCTCTAATTCCTCAGTATCCCTCACCTCTCAGAGGCACATGGGAAGTTCACTAAGGTCCCCGGTAGAGGTCGAGGGAAATGAGTGTTTCCACCCCAACCCAAGAAAGACCTCGAGAGTCCTTCTTAAATGCGTCTTGAGGCCTTAGTCCCTCCCATGACTCCAGAGCAATGACGCGATCTGCCTGGCCACACTCATGGAGGCCTGACTTCTCTGGCGCCGCACGAGAGGCTCCCTGATCTCCCCATCATATCTCGTGAGAAACCCCACACTGGCGCCGCAGCTCGAGAAAACCCATGAGACGCTCCCGTCATCACGAGAGGAGGGCCATCTTTAACTGCATGGTATGCAGATCAAGCGTGAACCTTCTGTCCAAGCTACACAGGACGCTTGACTCCCTTTAGGCCACTCATTGGGCTCCAAGAGCTACATGTCGTGACTCGAGAGGATAGTGGAGTCCTTTGCTTCCACTCGAGACGAGGCGTGACCCACCGGGTGAGACTGGAATGCGACCCCGATATCCCTGTTGCCCCTGGAGAGCAATACTACGTCCTGGACCCAAGCCTAGATGAGGACTCTTTGCCCTGAAGTGACTCGAGAGCAACCCACAGCTCTCTCTGACAAGTTGAATGGAAGATTGGACTTCCTGGGCCAACACAAGAGGAAGCCTGAATTCCCCGTTGTAACTCGAGAATCCCGCCGCAACTCGAGAAAAACCACGTGTTTCCCTCGTCATCGCAATATGAGGCCCTTGCCCGCTAGAGCATCTCCAGAGAATTCCCACGTTCCGTCTTGAAGTGCGAAACTGTACTTGGCACCCTTGATGCGACCTCAAAAGTGCCGTGACATACCGGTCTCACTCGAGGGGACCACCGAAGTTCCCGGCACCACTTCATTTGAGCCCCTTCTCCCCTTCTGATCGCGACCGGTGGGTCGATTCCCCTGCTTTGTCTGCAAGGGGTTCCCTACCTTCTCGGCGAACCTCAGGATGAGGCCGGTCTCCCGAGGAAATTCGAGAAGTAGCCTCGTGGGTGGTACCACATGCTGAAAGACCCCAATTTTCTGGTACGCTCTTGAAAAGAACCCGATGCCCGGAAACCTCTTTGAAGGCAACCCTGTGGATGAAGGCACAACACGAAGGGGCACTGACACCCCTGTGCATCATCCGGAAAAACCCACAGGTTCCACACACAGCTCAACAAGTGGCCTGTCACTCCATGAACAACTCGCAAGGCAAGCGGAGATCCATGCCTCCACAGAAGATGAGGCGTGACTCTCTTGTCCATACTCTGCAGTTACTCTGCGACCCGAGTCAGAAATGGAGAGGACCCCTGAGGTTCCTGCCTCCATACGAGATGAGGCCCTCTTCAATTGCACCAAACACAGTTGAGTAACGAAAGGCCCCTCCCAAATCCACAGTGTCCCTGACTTCTCAGAGGCACCCTGAGAAGTTGCCTGAGGTCACCGACACAAGTCGAGGGAACCCAGGGTTCCCTGCCGCAACCCGAGAAAGACCTCGAGAGTCCTTCTTCAATGCGTCTTGAGGCCCGATTTGCCTACTATGACTCGAGAGCAATCACGCACTCCCCTTTACCACACGCACGGAGACCTGACGTCCCTAGCACCACACGAGAGGCTCTCTGAGCTCCCCGTCGTACCTCGTGAGAAATCTGATACTGGCGCCACAGGTGGAGAAAACCCACGAGACGCCCCCGTCATCGCGAGATGAGGGCCTTTTTTCCTGCATGGCCTGGAGTCCAATCCCGAGTCCTCTCTCCAAACTCCACAGGAGGCTTGACTCCCTTTATTACACACATTGGGCTCCAAGAGATACCCATCGCGACTCGAGACGAAAGCGGAATTCTTTGCTTACCCTCGAGCTGAGAACTGACTCCCTGGATGAGTCTGGAATGCAAACCCGAGATCCCTGTCGCTCCTGGAGAGCAACATTAGATCCTGGACACAAGCCTAGATTAGGTCTCTTTTGCCCTGCAGTGACTCTAGTGCAATCCCCAGCTCCCCCTCGCAACCTGAATGGAAGATTGGATTTCAAGGCCAACAAGAGGAAGCCTAAATTCCCGGTCATGACTCGAGAATCCCGCCGCATCTTCAGCAAAACCACGTGGTTCTCCCGTCATCGCAAGATGAGGCCCTTGCCCGTTACAGCGTTTCAAAAGATGTCCCAGGTTCCGTCTTGAAGTGCGAAACGGTACTTGGCACCCTTGATGCGACCCCAAAAGTCCCCCAACACGCCGGTCTCACTCAAGGGGAACACCGAGGTTCCCGGCACCACTTCATTTAAGCCCCTTCTGCCCTCCTGATCGTGACCGGTGGGTCGATTCCCCTGCTTTGTCTGCAAGGGGGCCCGACCTTCCCTGCACAACTCAGGATGAGGCCGGTCTCATGGGGAAATTCGATACGTAGCTTTGTGGGTGGTGCCACTTGCCGAAAGACTCCAATTTCCCGGTCCGCTCTTGATAAGAATCCGATGCTCGGACACCTCTTGGAAGGCAGCCTTGAGTATGAAGGTACAACACAAAGGGGCACTAACACACCTGTGCATCATCCGGAAAAATGGGCAGGTTACATACACAGCTCGACAAGTGGCCTGTCACCTCGAGAACAACTCGAGAGGCAAGAGGAGTCCCATCCTCCAGAAAAGACGAGGCCTGACTCTCCTGTACCAACATGCAGGGACCTTGCGATCTGAGTCAGAAATGGAGAGGAACACTGAGGTTCCTGCTTCAACTCGAGATGAGTCCCTCTTACATTCCACCAAATGCAGAGGAGTCTCGAGAGGCCCCTCCAAACTGCACAGTATCCCTGACTTCTCAGAGGCACTCTGAGAAGCTCCCTGAGGTCACAGGCACAAGTCAATGGAACCCTGGGTTTTATGCAGTGACCCGAGAAAGACCTCGAGAGTCCTTCTTCAACCCGTCTTGAGGCCCGATTACCCTACCATGACTCGAGAGCAATGACGAACTCCCCCTAGCCATCACATGGGGACCTGACTTCCCTGGTGCCACACGAGAGGCTCCCTGAGCTCCCTCTCGTACCTCGTCAGAAACCTGGCACTAGCGCGGCAGTCTAGAAAACACACGAGACGCCGCCGTCATCGCGAGATGAGGGCCTTCTTTTCCTGCATGGCGTGGACAGGAATCCCGAGTCCTCTATCCAAACACCACAGGAGGCTTGACTCCCTTTAGGGCACACAGTGGGCTCCAAGAGATACCCATCGCGACCCAAAAGGACAGCAGAGTTCTTTGCTTCCCCTTGAGACGAGGCCTGATTCCCCGGGTGAGTCTGGTATGCAACCCCGAGATCCCTGTCGCCCCTAGGGACGAACATTAAGTCCTGGACACAAGCCTAGATGAGGTCTATTTTGCCCTGCAGTGACTCGAGGGCAATCCCCAGCTCTCCCTTGAAACTCGAATGGAAGATAGGACTTCCCTGGGCCAACACATGAGGAAGACTGTATTCCCTGTCGAAACTCGAGAATCCCGCCACAACTCCAGAAACGCCACGTGGCTCCCCCGTCATTGCAAGATGAGGCCCTTGCCCCCTACAGCATCTCAAGGAAGTCCCACGTTCCGTCTTGAAGTGCAAAACGGTATTGGCACCCTTCATGCGACCTCAAAAGTTCCTCGACACACCGGTCTGACTCGAGGAGAACACCGAGGTTCCCGGCACCACTACATCTGGGCCCCTTCTCCCCTCCTGATCGCGACAGGAGGGTCGATTCCCCTGTTTTGTCTTGAAGGGGTTCCCGCCTATCCCGGTGCATCTCAGGATGAGGCCGGTCTCACGAGGATATTCGAGACATAGCCTCGTGGATGGTGACACATGCCGAAAGACCCCAATTTCCCAGTCCGCTCTTGATAAGATCCCAATGCCCGGACACCTCTTTGAAGATAAGCCTTTTGATGAAGGCACAACAGGAAGGGGCACTGACACCCCCGGGTATCGTCCGGAGAAACCCGCAAGTACCACACACAGCTCGAGAAGTGACCTGTCACCCCGTGAACAACTGGAGAGGCAAGCAGAGTTCCATTCCTCCACACAAGACGAGGCCTGACTCTCCTGTTCGAACTCTGCAGCGAAACTGCGATCCGAGTCAGATCTGGCCCAGGAGAAGTCAGGAGAGGAAACATGAGTTTCCTGCCTCCACTCGAGATGAGGCCCTCTTCCATTGCACCGAACCCAGTGGAGTCCCGAGAGGCCCCTCCCAACTGCACAGTATCCCTGACTTCTCAGAGGCACCCTTAGACCTTCCTGAGATCACCGGCACAAGTCGAGGGAACCAAGGGTTTCCTGCCCCAACCCGTAAAAGACCTCGAGAGTCCTTCTTCAACGCGTCTTGAGGTGTGATTCCCCTACCATGACTCGAGAGCAATGACTCGCTCCCCCTAGCCACGAGCATAGAAACCTGACTTCCCTGGCACCACAGGAGAGGCTCCCTGAGCTCCCCATTATACCTCGTGAGCAACACCTCACTGGAGCCGCAGCTCGAGAATACCCACGAGACACCCCAGTCCTCACGAGATGAGGGCCTTCTTTTGCTGTATGGCCTGGAGAGCAATCCTGAGTCCTCTCTCCAAACTCCACAGGAGGCTTGACTCATTTTAGGCCACACAGTGAGCTCCAAGATATACCCGTCGCAACTTGACAGGAGAGCGGTGTCCTTGGCTTCCCCTCGAGATGAGGCCTGATTCCCCGGGTGAGTCGAGAATGCAATGCCGAGATCGCTGTCGCCCCAGCAGAGGAACATTAGGTCCTGGACACAAGCCTAGATGAGGTCTATTTGGCCCTGCAGTGTCTCGAGAGCAATCCCCAGTTCTAACTCACAATTCGAATGAAAACTGGACTTCCCTGGGCCAGTTGAAGAGGAAGCCTGAATTCCCCGTCGTCTCTCGACAATCCCGCCGCAACTCGAGAAAAAACACGTGGTTCCAACGTCTTCGCAAGATGAGGCCCTTGCCCACTACGGCGTCTCAAGGGAAGTCCCATGTTCCGCCCTGAAGTGAGAAACGGTACCTGACACCCTTTGTGAGAACCCCAAAGGTTCCCCGACACCCCGGGTTCCCTCGATGGGAACATCGAGAGTCCCGGCACCGCTTCATCTGAGCCCCTTCTCCCCTCCTGATCGCGACAGGAGAGTCGATTCCCCTGCGCGGTCCGGAAGGGGTTCCCGGCCCTCCCGGCGCACCTCAGGATGAGGCCGGTCTCACGAGGAAATTCGAGACGAGCCACGTGGGTGGTGCCACATGCCGAACGCCCCCGATTCCCCGGTCCGCTTTTGAGAAGGACCCGAGGCCCGGACACCTCTTCGAAGGCAACCCTGTGGGTGAAGGCACAACACGAAGGGGCACTGACACCCCCGTGCATCATCCGGAAAGACCCGCGGATTCCAAACACAGCTCGGCGAGGGGCCTGAGTCCCCCTGAACAACTCGAGAGGCAAGCGGGGTTTCCTTCCTCAGACAAGACGAGGCCTGACTCTCCTGTCCCTACTCTGCAGGGACCCTGCGGTCGGAGTCCGAAACGGAGAGGAAGCCTGAGGTTCCTGCCTCCCCTCGAGGTGAGGCCCTCTTCCGTTGCGCCAGACACAGCGGAGTCCCGAGAGGCCCCGCCAACTCCACAGGATCCCTCCCCTCTCAGAGGCACCCTGGGAAGTTCCCTAAGGTCCCTGGCAGAAGGCGAGGGAAATGAGGGTTTCCTGCCGTCACCCGAGAAAGACCTCGAGAGTCCTTCTTCAACGCGTCTCGAGGCCCAAGTCCCCTCCCGTGACTCAAGAGCCATGACCCGCTCCCCCTCGCCACGCGCATGGAGACCTGACTTCCCTGGCGCCGCACGAGAGGCTCCCTGAGATCCTCGTCGTGCCTCGGGAGAAAACCCCCACGGGCGCCGCAGCTCGAGGAAACCCCTGAGACGCCCCCGTCCTCGCGAGCTGAGGGCCTTCTTTTCCTGCATGGCCTGGAGAGCAATCCCGGGTCCTCTCTCCAAACTGAAGAGGAGCCTGGACTCCCTTGAGGCCACTCAGGGGGCTCCAAGAGATCCGGGTCGCGACTCAAGGGGAGAGCGGAGTCCATGGCTTCCCCTCGAGACGAGCCCTGACTCCCCGGGGTAACTTGGAATGCAAACCCGAGATCCCTGCCTTCCCTGGAGAGGAATATTAGGTCCCGGACACACGCCTAGATGAGGTGTCTTGGGCCCTGCAGTGACTCGAGCACAACCCCCAGCTTTCCCTCGCAACTCGAGGGGAAGATTGGGCTTCCCAGGGCCAACCCAAGAGGAAGCCTGAGATCCCCGTCGTAACTCCAGAATCCGCCGCAACTCGAGAAAAACCACGTGGTTCCCAAGTCTTCGCAAGATGAGGCCCTTGCCCGCGACGGCGTCTCAAGGGAAGTCCCCTGTTCCACCCTGAAGGGCGAAACGGTCCCTGACAGCCTTCATGCGACCCCCAAAGTTCCTCGACACGCCGGGTTCCCTCGAGGGTAACACCGAGGGTTCCGGCCCCACTTCATCTGAGCCCCTTCTCCCCTCCTGATGGCGAGAGGAGAGTCGATCCCCCTGCGTTGTCTGGAAGGTTCCCCGGCCTTCCCGGCATACCTCAGGATGTAGCCGGCCTCACTAGGAAATTTGAGACTAGCCCCATGTGTGGTCCCACATGCCGAAAGACCCCGATTTCCCTGTCCGCTCTTGAAAAGAACCCAAGGCCCGGACACCTCTTCGAAGGCAACCCAGTGGGTGAAGGCACAACACGAAGGGGCACTGTCACCGTCGTGCATCGTCCGGAAACACCCGCAGGTTCCACACACAGCTGAACAAGGGGCCTGAGACCCCCTGAGCACCTCGAGAGGCAAGCCGAGTTCCCTTCCTCAGACAAGATGATTCCTGACTCTCCTGTCCCAACTCTGCAGGGACCCTGCGGGCGGAGTCCGAAACGGAGAGGAAGCCTGAGGTTCCTGCCTTCCCTGGAGATGAGGCCCTCTTCCATTGCGCCAAACCCAGCGGAGTCCTGAGAGGCCCCGCCAACTCCACAGCATCCCTCATCTGTTAGAAGCACACTGGGAAGTTCCCTAAGGTCACCGGTAAACTTTTATTGCACAAGGTCCCCATGAAAAGGCCCACGCAGCAGGACAGCCACAGATTCTGTCTGCCATTAAAGGGCAGTAAGGTGCCCTCTCCCCTTCTTTGCTGCCTCGGCGGCCACCAGGGTGCAATTCGCGTACCCTTCCCTTTCCCATCCTAGCCGGTGCTCCAGGGCCCGCTGGCCTACAAAGTGCCAGAAGCAGGGCTGGGCCAGCCGGCCAGAATTCAGGGTTCTGTCCCTTGGACTTCCAGCGGACACTAGGCTGCTTGGGAAAACCGCCCAGACTCTGAGGTTTTTCAGCAGAGGGGTGGAGCGGTAAAGGCCTTGACCCCAAAGACGAGGCCTTTCTGCGACCGCCAGGTTGGGGAGCTCTGAGACTGTGCCAACACAGGGCGGAATACATGGTTCCCTTCTCCAGGCAGTCCCCGTTCCCTTACCTGTGTTCCGCACCCCTCCGCTGTGGCCAATGGATGCCGATCCTTGGGGATCCAGGAGTTCACGAAATGGGCATTCCCAGCCGCAATGGCGACCCCCAACAGCACATCTGGAAAGCCCTCCCCCACCCCCGCCAGGAGCCGACCCCCACTGCGAAAGGACCCCCACCCCGCCCCGCGCCGCCAGGTTTCGCCCCGGCCCTGCCGGGCTCCCGGCGGGTTCCCAGCCACATTGGCGACCCCCGGGAGCACAACAGGGACCGACCCCCCACCCACAGCGAGCGGAATCTCGACCTGTGCAGCCCAGGTTTACCCCACCCTGGCTGCGCTCCCGGCGTGTTTCCAGCCGCAGTGGCCATCTCCGAGAGCACAACTGGGAAGCCCTCCCCTACCCCCGCCAGGAGCCGACACCCGCCCTGTGCCGCCCGGGTTCGCCCCGCCCCTGCCGCGCTCCAGGGGCGCTGCCCACCTTCACCAGCGGCTCTCGGTGAGCCCCGTCCCCACGCCCGGTTCCAGGAGAGGCTCTCGGACCTCGCTGCTGCCGCCAGGTCAAACATGAGGACAATACATACACCCCACAGAGACAATCCAAGCTGTCTATGATTTAGGGATAAAACGAGGACTACAGAAAGGCAAGATGACCTGACCTAGGAGGGCCATGATATTCTATAGAACCAGACAAAGTTGGTTACCAAGGAAACTTTTTTCCTTGGAACCCGGAAAGCTGGTTCTTTGCATATGCAATGACCAAGAATTAGCTTGTTACCCAAGCCTGCTTTACTGGCACCCCCATCCCCCCACTCCCCAGAAGACTGGCTCAAAGAAATATTTTAAATCTCAGGCGGAAACCTGGAAGATGTCTTGTCTGTCTGTTTGGATTAAGGTATGTGTCAGTGTGAGCCTTGTGTTTTTTGATAATATTGCTCAAGTTCTGTGTTCTGATTTCAATGGTCTCAAGACAAGGCAGCCCTTCCAAATCAAACTGCTGGAAATACAAGAAAACATTGACCTAAATGAATGTCAGAGTCCCGTGAACTGGGAACTAGTCAATATTAAATATCTAGTATTTTTGGTTTTGCTCCTCCATTATAGACATGTCTAAGAGTCAACAACATTAAGCACAACATGTTCATAGTGCCTAGGTTTCTTTTGAGGTAAAAATTGCTCTATTGTTATATCTGTCACAAGCTTGTCAGCAAGAAACTACCTGGAAACGACAACAACAAAAGTAAAAAATGTAAATGTGATATGAGCTTTTAGACAAACCCTTAACAATAATTATACTCTAAAATATCTGCCTCTCATAGTCTAGATTGAAGGCAGAGGAGAAGGGGACGACAGAGGATAAGATGGTTGGATGGCATCACTGACTCGATGGACATGAGTTTGTGCAAGCCCCTGGAGCTGGTGACGGACACGGAAGCCTAGCGTCCTTCAGGCCACGGGGTCCCAAAGACTCAGACACGACTGAGCAACTGAACTGAACTGAACTAACAAACGTTTCTCCAGGTGTTTTGGTTACCCGCGTTTCTATCCTTGTGACGACAGTGTATTGAATAGCTAGGTCATTTCCAAATAAATGAAAGTTCTGAAACATTCACGACTTGAAAGGACCTCCCTTTTACACAGAAACAAAAGAGATTTTTGACTCTCCATGAATAGTGTCTGGCACCATCCTGACATGTTAAATGTAAGAAAGCAATTGTTTTGTTTTGTTTTGTTCTGTTCTTGGGGGTGGGGGGAGGGGGGCGGGCTATAGCCAATGCCAATATAAAAGTCAGTTCTTGGTTGCTGAAGGGAAATGTATGACTTGTTATTACAAGAAAGTATGTGGAATGCAATGGCACTTGAGGAAGGAAAACGAAGTAGTTCTGTCTTACAGGTGGCAGTTTCAGGATGGGAGAAGCAAAGGAATGGGTACAGAATGGGATAAGGAGGTTGTAGGGAAAGTGGACCCCCAGAAAAGAGTTCTGTGCCTAGCACAAGTTTTCTTGAGATGTCGAACTGCCTTTGCTAATGGAGTTTAAGTTTCTTTACCTCTTAAGTGATCTCTTCTAGGTTGACCTAGAACAGAAATCTTTTGTTAGCTTTGGCTAAGTGGAGAAGTAGTGTTTCACGGTGACATATGTGATCCTTCCTGACTGTTTGCAGCCCTTTTGATATCGATGCACTGCTTCTGCTGCTGCTGCCGCCGCCGCTGCTGCTAAGTCGTTTCAGTCGTGTCCGACTCTGTGCGACCCCATAGACGGCAGCCCACCAGGCCCCGCAGTCCCTGGGGTTCTCTAGGCAAGAACACTGGAGTGGGTTGCCATTTCCTCCTCCCATGCATGAAAGTGAAAAGTGAACGTGAAGTCGCTCAGTGGTGTCCGAGTCTTAACCACCCCATGGACTGCAGCCTACCAGGCTCCTCCATCCATGGGATTTTCCACGCAAGAGTACTGGAGTGGGGTGCCATTGCCTTCTCCCATATCTATGCACAAGCCTGCCTAAATAATTGACTTCTAGCTAGCTTTGGGATGCCAATGACCATCCACCCTTACCAGGCAACAGAGAAGAGAAAAACACTTACCACAGGAGGTCCTGGTAAGGAACAAGGAACTAACAAGCTCCCGCCAACCAGGATTCTGCAGAGGTCAACAAGAGGTCAATAAAAGATGGAAGACTGCAGTCCAGAGGTCCTAGCAACTTCCATCTTGCAGCAGAGACCCAGCATAGTCAAAACGAGTTCAATGTTGCAAAAAATAAGTAAACAAATAAAGGACAGAAGTTCTTTGAACACATGACTGAGATTAGGGCTGAGGCAGTACATGTACGGTGCCCAGAAAATCTTAAAGTATGAGAAAGGAAAGAAATTAAAGACAACTATCAAGCTGTCCAAACTGATAAAAACGAAAGATTACACAGTTTTTTCTGTATATATTACCAGATAATAATCTGAAAAGGAATTAAAAAAAATTCCCTTTCAATAATGTCAACATGAATACAACACTTTGCCATGGATGTAACGAGGATGACAAGACTGGCACACTGGAAATTATACACCCTGGCTGAAAACTATCCTGAATACATGGACAGATATTCCATAACAATGGAAAGACTTAAGATGGCAATACCATGGAATGCATCTTCAATCTGAAATGAAGATTTGATATGATTTGATCGCTCAGAGCTTTTGTGTCATCAATTGTTATTAAAGTATAAATGAGATAGAGAAAGCTGCTGACTTAGACTTGAGGCGGGGTGTACGCCCTGCTGGTCTCTAGCCAGATATTCTACAGGCACTAGCAGTCAGCTAAGGAAAGAAAGGCACTGTCTCAGGGAATGGCACCAGGCCCCTCCCCCACGACATGCCTTGAGGTCACATTGGCAGCAGGTGAGTCATCCTGGGCCAAAAACTGATTGACATGAATCTTGAAGAAAGGCAGTATTCCAGGCAAATACATCATTTCCTTAACATAGATTAGGAGAACAAGGTACGAGGAAAACATACTGTTTTGTTCAAGTCGCTTCTGAGCCTATTGGGGGAACCGACCTGAAGCCAGAGTCCAGCGGATATACATAGGATATTTACATCGCTTAAGACAAACATTTCCTCAGGAACAAATGCATTGCTTAGCTCAAGGTTTGTCTGCGAAATTCTTACACATCAGGAGATGGCTCCGAGCTGGGTTTCTACACACAAGAACATGAAGGCAAAGGACAAGCCTGCACAGCCCATCTGCCCCCCTCCCCCACAGCCAGCAGCATTTCCAAGTGACCTCCTAAGGCCTTCCCCAAAATACAGGGGCACCTTTGGGTTTCCTGTTGCCCTCACTTTGAACACTTTCTTAAAAAAAAAAAAAAATCCTGCACACTTCTTGATAGAATGCCACAGTGCAAGGAAAACAGGCCTTCAAAACTTAAACCTCCCTGTGCCAAACACTTGGGGCTTGGTTTTGTTTTGTTTTGTTTTTTAATTACACCACCACATAATTTAAACTTTTTACAATTTCTAATTATTCAGTACCAAAACACCAAACTTTTATTGCACAAGGTCCCAAGGAAAAGGCCCACGCATCAGGACAGCCACAGATTCTGCCATGAAAGGGCAGCAAGGTGCCCTCTCCACTTCTTTGCTGCCTGGGCGGCCACCAGGGTTTGAAATTCATGCACCCTACTAACTTTCTAGGGTGCAATTCGCGGACCCTTCCCTTTCTCATCCTAGCAGGTGCTCCAGGGCCCGCTGGCCTACAAAGTGCCAGAAGCAGGGCTGGGCCAGCCGGCCAGAGTTCAGGGTTCTGTCCCTTGGACTTCCAGGGGACACTAGGCTGCTTGGGAAAACCGTGCAGACTGAGATTTTTCAGCAAAGGGGTGGAGCGGTAAAGGCCTTGACACCAAGGGCGAGGCCTTTCTGCAACCGCCAGGTTGGGGAGCTCCGAGAATGTGCCAACAGAGGGCAGAATACTTGGTTCCCTGCTCCAAGCAGTCCCAGTTCCCTGACCTGTGGCCCGCAGCCCTCCGCTGCACCCACTAGATGTGGATCCTTGGGGACACAGGAGCGTAGGAAATGGGCGTTCCTAGCCGCAGTGGCGACCCCCGAGAGCACAACTGGGACCGAACCCCCACCCACAGCCATCTAAATCTCGACCCGCGCAGCCCAGGTTTACCCCGCCCCGGGTGCGCTCCCGGCGCGTTTCCAGCCTCAGTGGCCACCACCGAGAGCACAACTGGGAAGCCCTCCCCCACCCACGCCAGGAGCCGAACCCCGCCCCGCGCCACCCGGGTTCACCCCGCCCCTGCTGCACTCCCAGCGCGTTTCCAGCTGCAGTGGGGACCCCCGAGAGCACAACTGTTACCGCCCCCCACCCCCTCCCGACCAGAACCCCGACCCGCGCCGCCCGGGATCGCCCCGCCCCTGGCGCGCTCCCGGCGCGTTGCCCACTTCCACCAGGGGCTCCCGGTGAGCCCCGTCCCCACGCCCGGTTCCAGGAGAGGCTCTCGGACCTCGCTACTGCCGCCAGGTCAAACACGAGTACAATACATCCACCCCACAGAGACAGTCCAAGCTGTGTATGATTTAGGGTTCAAACGAGGACTGCAGAAAGGAAAGATGTCCTGACCTAGGAGGGCCATGAGAGTCTATAGATCCAAACAAAATTGGGTACCAAGGAAACTTTTTTCCTTGGAACCCGGAAAGCTGGTTCTTTGCATATGCAATGACCAACAATTAGCTTGTTACCCAAGCCTGCCTCGCTGCCACCCCCACCCCCCCCCCCACTTCCCAGGAAAACGGCTCAAAGAAATATTTTAAATCTCAGGCGGAAAACTGGAAGATGTCTTGTCTGACTGTTTGGATTAAGGTATATGTCAGTGTGAGCCTTGTGTTTTTTGATAATATTGCTCAAGTTCTGAGTTCTGATTTCAATGGTCTCAAGACAAGGCAGCCCTTCCAAATCAAACTCCTGGAAATACAAGAAAACATTGACCTAAATGAATGTCAGAGTCCCGTGAACTGGGAACTAGTCAATATTAAATATCTAGTATTTTTGGTTTTGCTCCTCCACTATAGACATGTCTAAGAGTCAACAACATTAAGCACAACATGTTCATAGTGCCTAGGTTTCTTTTGAGGTAAAAATTGCTCTATTGTTATATGTGTCACAAGCTTGTCAGCAAGAAAGTACCTGGAAACAGCAACAACCAATGTAAAATATGTAAATGTGATATGAGCTTTTAGATAAACTCTTAACAATAATTATACTCTAAAATATCTGCCTCTCATAGTCTTGATTGAAGGCAGAGGAGAAGGGGATGACAGAGGATAAGATGGTTGGATGGCATCACTGACTCGATGGACATGAGTTTGAGCAAGCCCCTGGAGTTGGTGATGGACACGGAAGCCTGGCGTCCTGCAGGCCACGGGGTCACAAAGAGTCAGACTCGACTGAGCAACTGAACTGAACTGAACTTACAATCGTTCCTCCAGGTGTTTTGGTTACCTGAGTTTCTATCCTGGTGCTAAACTAAGTGACGACAGTGTATTGAATAGCTAGGTCACTTCCAAATAAATGAAACTTCTTAAACATTCACGACTTGAAAGGACCTCCCTTTTACACAGAAACAAAAGAGATTTTTGACTCTGCATGAATAGTGACTGGCACCATCCGAACATATTAAATGTAAGAAAGCAATTTTTTTGTTTTGTTTTGTTTTGTTCTGTTCTTGCAGGAAGCGGGGTGGGCGCTATTATCACTGATAGGTATGCTCACCAATCTATCAAATGCCAATATAAGAGTGAGTTCTTGGTTGCTGAAGGGAAATGTATGACTTGTTATTACAAGAATGTATGGAATGCAATCACACTTTAAGAAGGAAAACGAAGTAGTTCTGTCTTACAGGTGGCATTTTCAGGACGGGAGAAGCAAAGGAATGGGTACAGAATGGGATAAGGAGGTTGTAGGGAAAGTAGGCCCCCAGAAAAGAGTTTTGTGCCTAGCACAAGTTTTCTTGAGATGTTGAACTGCCTTTGCTAATGGAGTTTAAGTTTCTTTACCTCTTAAGTGATCTCTTCTAGGTTGACCTAGAACAGAAATCTTTCGTTAGCTTTGGCTAAGGGGAGAAGTATTGTTTCACGATGACATATGTGATCCTACCTGACTGTTCTCATCCCCTTTGATATCTATGCACTGCTGCTGCTGCTGCTGCAGCTGCTAAGTGGTTCAGTTGAGGCCGACCCTGTGCCACGCCATAGATGGCAGCCCACCAGGCCCTGCAGTCCCCGGGGTTCTCTAGGCAAGAACACTGGAGTGGGTTGCCATTTCCTCCTCCTATGCATGAAAGTGAAAAGTGAAAATGAAGTCACTCAGTGGTGTCCGACTCTTAGCCACCCCATGGACTGCAGCCTACCAGGTTCCTCCGTCCTTGGGATTTTCCAGGAGTGGGGTGCCATTGCCTTCTCCCATATCTATGCACAAGCCTGCTTAAATAATTGACTTCTAGCCAACTTTGGGATGCCCATGACCACCCACCCTTACCAGGCAACAGAGAAGAGAAAAACACTTACCACAGGAGGTTCTGATAAGGAACAAGGAACTAACAAGCTCCCACCTACCAGGATTCTGCAGAGGTCAACAAGAGGTCAGCAAGAGATGAGAGACTGCAGTCCAGAGGTCCTAGCTACTTCCATCTAGCAACAAACACCCAGCATAGTCAAAACGATTTCAATGTTAAAGAATAAATAAATAAATAAATAAAAGGACAGAAGTTCTTTGAACACATGTCTGAATTTAGGGGTGAGGCATTACATATGTGTCCCAGGATAATCTTAAAGTGTCAGAAAGTAAAGAAATTAAAGACAACTATCAAGCTGTCCAAACTGATAAAAATGAATGATTACACAGTTTTATCTGTATACATTAGCAGATAATAATCTGAAAAGGAATTTTAAAAAATTCCCTTTCAATAATATCAACATGAATAAAACACTTTGCCATGGATGTAACGAGGATGACAAGATTGGCACACTGGAAATTATACACCCTGGCTGAAAACTATCCTGAATACATGGACAGATATTCCATAACGATGGAAAGACTTAAGATGGCAATACCATGGAATGCATCTTCAATCTGAAATGAAGATTTGATATGATTTGATCACTCAGAGCTTTTGTGTAATCAAGTGTTATTAAAGTATTAAAGAGATAGAGAAAGCTGCTGACTTAGACTCGAGGCGGGGTGGGGGGTGGGTAGTAAGAGTACCCCCTGCTGGTCTTTAGCCAGATATTCTACAGGCACTAGCAGTCAGCTAAGGAAAGAAAGGAACTGTTTCAGGGAATGGCACCAGGCCCCTCCCCCACGACAGGCATTGAGATAATATTGGCAGCAGGTGAGTCATCCCGGGCCAAAACTTGATTGACATGAATCTTGAAGAAAGGCAGTATTGCAGGCAAATATATCATTTCCTTAACATAGATAAGGAGAACAAGCTAGGAGGAAAACATGCTGTTTTGTTCAAATCGCTTCTGAGCCTTTTGGGGGAACCGACCTGAAGCCAGAGTCTAGCGGAAATACATAGGATATTTACATCGCTTAAGACAAACATTTTCTTAGGAAAAAATGCATTGCTTAGCTCAAGGTTTGTCTGCGAAATTCTTACACATCAGGAGATGGCTCCGAGCTGGGTTTCCACACACAAGAACATCCATGCAAAGGACAAACCTGTACAGCCCATCTGCCCCGCTCCCGCACAGCCAGCAGCATTTCCAAGTGACCTCCTAAGGCCTTCCCCAAAATACAGGGGCACCTCTGGGTTTCCTGTTTCCCGCACTTTGAACACTTTTCTTAAAAAAAAAAATCCTGCACACTTCTTGATAGAATGCCACAGTGCAAGGAATACAGTCCTTCAATATTTAAACCTCCATTTGCAAAACACTTGGAGCTTGGTTTTGTTTTGTTTTGTTTTTTAATTACACCACCACATAATTTAAAGCTTTTACACGCTCTAATTATTCAGTTCCAAAACACCAAACTTTTATTGCACAGGGTCCTCATGAAAAGGCCCACGCAGCTGGACAACCACAGATTCTGCCATGAAAGGGCAGCAAGGTGCCCTCCCCCCTTCTTTGCTGCCTGGGCGGCCACCAGGGTTTGAAATCCATGCACCCTACTAAGTTTCTAGGGTGCAATCCATGGACCCTTCCCTTTCCCATCCCAGCAGGTGCTCAAGGGCCCGCTGGCTTACAAAGTGCCAGAAGCAGGGCTGGGCCAGCCGGCCAGAGTTCAGTGTTCTGTCCCTTGGACTTCCAGAGGACACTAGGCTGCTTGGAAAAACCGCGCCGACTCTGAGATTTTTCAGCAGAGGGGTGGAGCGGTTAAGGCCTTGACCCCAAAGGCAAGGCCTTTCTGCGACCGCCAGGTTGGGGAGCTCCGAGAATGTGCCAACAGACGGCGGAATACTTGGTTCCCTGCTCCACGCAGTCCCAGTTCCCTTACCTGTGGTCCGCAGCCCTCCGCTGCACCCACGGGATGGCGATCCTTGGGGACCCAGGAGCGGACGAAATGGGCGTTCCCAGCCGCAGTTGCAACCCCCGAGAGCGCAACTGGGAACCCCTCCCCATCCCCCCCGTGAGCCGACCCCCGCCCCGCGCCGCCAGGGTTAGCCCCGCCCCTGCCGCGCTCCCGGTGCGTTCCCAGCCGCAGTGGCGACCCCCGGGAGCACAACTGGGACCGACCCCCACCCAAAGCCATCTGAATCTCGACCCCCGCAGCCCGGGTTTACCCAGTCCCGGGTGCGCTCCCAGCGCGTTTTCAGCCTCAGTGTCCACCTCGGAGAGCACAACTGGGAAGCCCGCCCCCAACCCCGCCAGAAGCCGACCCCCGCCCCACGCCGCCCGCGTTCGCCCCGCCCCTGCACGGTCCAGGTACCTTCCCAGCTTCTAGCGTTCACGCCCGGGTAGGAGCAGGATGTAGGAGTATGGGAGATGTGTCTGGAGCCTGACAGCCTCAGCTCCGCTCTGGCCTGCCCTTTGGACCTAGGAGCCAGGCCAACTTGCAGAGGGCTTAGGGCCCCATTGTATGCAAACTACCAAGGCCTACCGCAAGGAGAGCTCTGTCCGAGGGAAGGGAAGCGCCCCAGGCTGCGTTCCCAAGCTGTTGCTTGGCAATGCAGATTCAGCGGTAAACGGAGGGAATCAGGCTCTCTGTAGCCTCAGCTTCACACACAGGTGTGTCTCCGTAGGAATCAAGAAAGATCTTGACAGAGTGAGGTTCATTAGAGCTATACTAAAGAGCAAAGGCTTGTCCATGTGGTCTTCCCTTCCCCTGTGCCTTTGGGTCTCCAGGCTCGGCCCCAGCTCCGTGGAAACAACCACTGAGAAAATATCTTCAAGATCCACTTTTCCCAGTGTCTGGGAACCGGGGTTCGTAGGAGGAGAGAAAAGCACGCCTCCATCGGGAACGAAAAGGCAGCCCACCTGCCTTTGTTTTGAAGCCTCTATTTGGAAGGAATGGGTTAGCTTCTCCTAAAGGAGACCTCCAGATCTGCTCAGAAGTCGGTAATTCCAGAGGCAGGGTACTGGTTCCTGACTGCCCTTTGCTAGCCTTGCAAAGATATTCCTAGATTCTAGAGTTATTTTCCATGAAGGAGCAGGCTTCGGGAATGTGTCAGACGGGACTGGCTCCTTATTGACCTCAGGTCAGCTATTGCCTTTCCATTCAAACTAGGACAAGGCCCTACTTTATGAAGGGTAAGGGTCTTCTTCTTTGCAAACTGCCAAGGGCTACAGCAATGAGACCTCTGTCAAGGTAAGGGAAGCCTAAGAGGATGGATTCTCAAGCAGGTGCTTTGCCACAAAGCATCAGCACCCCACGGAGAGAATCAAGCTCCCTGTGCACCAATGTTGGGAGTGTAGCTTCACATACAGAGTTGTCTCTATAGGAGCCAAGAATGTTCCTGAGAGATTAGGTTCACTAAACCTCTCCTACAGAGCATAGACCTGTCAATGTGGTTTTGCCTTCCCCTGTGAGTTGGGTCCTCGAGGTCCGCCACACCTCTGGGGAAACTGTCCCTGAGAAAAGATCTCCAGGAACCGCTTCGCCAAGGCTGGGAAATGCTGTTCACAGGAAGTAAGGCAAGCGAATCTCCTGCAGAGAAAAATAGGCCTTACAGTCCCTGGAGGAGCAGGCTGCCAGAGTGTGTGAAACCTGACTGTTGCCTTACTGGCCTCAGCTCCGCCATTGCCTGTTCATCCGAGCTAGCACCCAGGCCTACTTGGAAAAGCGTTTGGGTGCAGATTTCTACAAAGTGCCAAGGGCTACAGCAGTGAGAATTCTCTCGGTGGTAAGGGAGAGCATTTTTTGGATTCTCAAGCTGTTTTCTGAATGACAGCGTCAAAATGAACAGAGAGAATCAGGCTCTCTGTGCCCCTATGTTAGGTACGCAGCTTCACACACAGAGGTGTCTCTATAGGAGCCAAGAATGCTCCTGAGAGATGAGGTTCACTAGAGGTCTGCTACAGAGCATAGACCTGTCCATGTGGTCTTGCCTTCCCCTGTGCCTTTGGGCCCCGGGCTCGGCCCCAGCTCCGTGGAAACAACCCCTGAGAAAATATCTTCAAGATACGCTTTTCCCACAGGCTGGGAACTGGAGTTCATAGGAGGAGAGAAAAGCAAGCCTCCTTCGGGCACGAAAGGCCGCCAACCTGCCTGTGTTTTGAAGCCTCTATTTGGAAAGAATGGGTTAGCTTCTCCTAAAGGAGACCTCCAGATCTGCTCAGAAGTCGGTAATTCCAGAGGCAGGGTGCTGGTTCCTGACTGCCCTTTGCCAGCCTTGCAAAGACATTCCAAGATTCTAGAGTTATATTCCATGAAGGAGCAGGCTTCGGGAATGTGTCAGAGGGGACTGGCTCCTTATTGGCCTCAGCTCAGCTATTGCCTTTCCATTCAAACTAGGACAAGGGCCTACTTTATGAAGGGTAAGGGTCTTCTTCTTTGAAACTGCCAAGGGCTACAGCAATGAGACCTCTGTCAAGGCGAGGGAAGCCTAAGAGGACGGATTCTCAAGCAGGTGCTTTACCACAAAGCATCAGCACCCCACGGAGAGAACCAAGATCCCTGTTCCCCAATGTTGGGAGTGTAGCTTCACACACAGAGTTGTCTCTATAGGAGCCAAGAATGTTCCTGAGAGATTAGGTTCACTAAACCTCTCCTACAGAGCATAGACCTGTCCATGTGGTTTTTCCTTCCCCTGTGAGTTGGGTCCCCGAGGTCCGCCACACCTCCGGGGAAACTGTCCCTGAGAAAAGATCTCCAGGAACCGCTTCGCTGAGGCTGGGAAACGCTGTTCACAGGAAGTAAGGCAAGCGAATCTCCTGCAGAGAAAAAGAGGCCTTACTGTCCCTGGAGGAGCAGGCTGCCAGAGTGTGTGAAACCTGACTGTTGCCTTACTGGCCTCAGTTCCACCATTGCCTGTTCCTCCGAACTAGGACCCAGGCCTATTTGGAGAAGCGTTTGGGTGCGGATTTCTACAAAGTGCCAAGGGCTACCCCAGTGAGAATTCTCTCAGCGGTAAGGGAGAGCATTTTATGGATTCTCAAGCTGTTTTCTGAACGACAGGGTCAAAGTGAACTGAGAGAATCAGGCTCTCTGTGCCCCTATGTTAGGTACGCAGCTTCACACACAGAAGTGTCTCTATAGGAGCCAAGAATGTTCCTGAGAGATGAGGTTCACTAGAAGTCTGCTACAGAGCATAGACCTGTCCATATGGTTTTGCCTTGCCCTATGAGTTGGGTCCCTGAGGTCCGCCCCAGCTCAGGGGAAGGAGCCCCTGAGAAAAGATCTCCAGGGACCGCTATTCCCCCAGGCTGGCAAACGCAGTTCACAGGAGGTAACACAAGCGAGCCTCCTGCAAGGCACAACAGGCCTTAGTGTCCCTGGACGATCAGGCTGCAAGAGTGTGTGAGACCTGACTGGTGCCTTACTGGCCTCAGCTCCGCCATTGCATGTTCCTCCGAACTAGGACCCAGGCCTACTTGGAGAAGGGTTTGGGTATGGATTTCTAAATACTGCCAAGGGGTATAGCAATGAGAACTGTGTCACGGGTAAGGAAGAGCATTGTATGGATTTTCAAGCTGTTGTTTGAACGACAGCTTCAAAGCTGCACAGAGAGAATCAGACTCTGTGTCTCCATGTTCGGTACACAGCTTCACAGACAGGGGTGTCTCCATAGGAAACAAGAACGTTCCTGACAGAGTGAGGTTCACTAGAGCTCTCCTAAAGAGCAAAGACTTGTCCATGTGGTTTTTCTTCCCCTGTGCGTTTGGGGCTCCAGGCTCGGCCCCAGCTCCGTGGAAACAACCCCTGAGAAAAGATCTTCAAGATCCGCTTTTCCCAGAGGCTGGGATGTGGGGTTCATAGGAGGCGGGAAAAGCAGGCCTCATTCAGAGAGCAAGAGGCAGCCAAGCGGCCTGCGTTTGGAAGCCTCTATTTGGAAGAATGGGTTAGCTTCCCCTAAGGGAGACCTCCAGATCTGTTCAGAAGTCGGTAATTCCAGAGGCAGTGTGCAGGGTCCTGACTGCCCTTTGCCAGCCTTGCAAAGACATTCCTAGATTCTACAGTTATCTTCCTGAAGAAGCAGGCTTTGGGAATATGTCAGACATGACTGGCGCCTTATTGGCCTCAGCTCAGCTATTGCCTTTCCATTCAAAGTAGGACAAGGCCCTACTTTATGAAGGGTAAGGGTCTTCTTCTTTCCAAACTGCCGAGGGCTACAGCAATGAGACCTCCGTAAATATGAGGGAAGCATAAGTGGATGGATTATCAGGAAGGTTCTTTGCCACCAAGCATCAGCACCCCACGGAGAGAATCAGGCTCCCTTTGCCCCTATGTGGGGTGTGTAGATTCACACATAGTGGTGTCTCTACAGGAGCCAAGAATGTTCCTGAGAGATGAGGCTCACAAGAGCTCTCCTACAGAGTGCTCACCTGTACATGTGGTTTCGCATTCCCCTGTGAGTTGGGTGCCCGAGGTCCACCCCAGCTCCGAGAAAACAGCCTCTGAGAAAAGATCTCCAGGAACCGCTTTTCGCCCAGGCTGGGAAAAGCTGTTCACAGGAAGTAAGGCAAGTGAGCCTCCTGCAGAGAAAAAGAAGCCTTACTGTCACTGGAGGAGCAGGCTGCCAGAGTGTGTGAAAACTGACTGGTGCCATACTGGTCTTAGCTCCGCCATTGCTTGTTCCTCCGAACTGGGACTCAGGCCTACTTGGAGAAGGGTTTAGGTGCAGATTTCTACAAACTTCCAAGGGCTACTGCAATGAGAACTCTCTCAGAGGTAAGGGCGAGAATTGTATGGATTCTCAAGCTGTTTTCTGAACGACAGCATTAAACCTGCACAGAGAGAATCAGGCTCTCTGCCGCCATGTTGAGTACACAGTTTCACACACAGAGGTGTCCACATAGGAGCCAAGGACATTCGTCAAAGACAGAGGTTCACTAGAGCTCTCTTAGAGAGCAAAGACTTGTTCATGTGGTTTTGCCTTCCCCTGTATGTGTGGGTCTCTGGGCACAACCCCAGCTCCGTGGAAACAACCCCTGAGCAAAGATCTCCAAGATCTGCTTTTCCCCCATGCTGGGAACCAGGGATCATAGGAGGCAGGAAAAGCAAGCCTCCTTCAGGCAAGAAGAGGCAGCCAACCGGCCTGTGTTTGGAAGCCTCTATTTGCAAGGAATGGGTTAGCTTCTCCAGAAGGAGACCTCCAGATCTGCTCAGAAGATAGATATTCCAGAGGCAGGGTCGAGGTTCCTGACTGCCCTTTGCCAGCCTTGCAAAGACATTCCTAGATTCTAGCAATATTTTCCATGAAGCAGCAGGCATCGGGAATATGTCAGAGTTGACGGGTGCCTTACTGGCCTCAGCTCAGCTATTGCCTTTCCTTTCAAACTAGGATCAGGGCCTACTTGGTGAAGGGTAAGGGTCTACTTCTTTCCGAACTGCCAAGAGACACAGCAATGAGACCTCTGTCAAGGCGAGGGAAGCGTAAGCGGATGGATTCTCAAACAGGTGCTTTGCCACAAAGCATCAGCACCCCACGGAGAGAATCAGGCTCCCTGTGCCCCTATGTTCGGTGTGTAGCTTTACACACAGAGGTGTCTCTGTACGAGCCAAGAATGTTCCTAAGACTTGAGATTCACTAAGGTCTCCTACAGAGCATAGACCTGTCCATGTGGTTTTTCCTTCCCCTGTGAGATGGGTCCCCGAGGTCCACCCCAGCTCTGGGGATAGAGCCCCTGAGAAAAGATCTCCAGGAACCGCTTTTTGCCCAGGCTGGGAAACGCAGTTCACAGGAGGCAAGGCAAGCGAGCCTCCTGCAGGGAAAAATAGGCCTTACTGTCCCTGGAGGAGCAGGCTGCCAGAGTGTGTGACACCTGACTGGTGCCTTACTGACCTCAGCTCCGCCATTGCATGGCCATCCAAACCAGGACCCAGGCCTACTTGGAGAAGGGTTTGGGTGCGGATTTGTAAAAACTGCCAAAGGCTACAGCAATGAGAAGTCTCTCAGAGGTAAGGGAGAGCATTCTATGGATTCTCAAGCTGTTGTTTGAACGACAGCTTCAAAGCTGCAAAGAGAGAATCAGGCCCTGTGTGCCCCCTTGTTGGGTACGCAGCTTCACACACAGGGGTGTCTCCATAGGTGTCAAGAACGTTCCTGACACAGTAAGTTTCACTTAGAGGTCTCCTGGAGAGCAAAGACTTGTCCATGTGGTTTTCCTTCCCCTGTGCGATTGGGTCTCTGGTCTCGGCCCCAGCTCCATGGAAACAAACCCTGAGAAAATATCTTCAAGATCCGCTTTTCCCAGAGGCTGGGAACAGGGCTTCATAGGATGCGAGAAAAACAGGCCTCCTTCGGGCGCGAAGAGGCAGCCAACCGGCCTGTTTGGAAGCCTCTATTTGGAAAGAATGGGTTAGCTTCTCCTAAAGGAGACCTCCAGATCTGCTCAGAAGTCGGTAATTCCAGAGGCAGGGTGCTGGTTCCTGACTGCCCTTTGCCAGCCTTGCAAAGACATTCCCAGATTCTAGAGTTATTTTCCATGAAGGTGAAGGCTACGGGAGTATGTCAGACTTGGCAGGCACCTTATTGGCCTCAGCTCAGCTATTACCTTTCCATTCAAACTAGGACAAAGGCCTACTTTATGAAGGGTAAGGGTCTTCTTCTTTCCAAACTGCCAAGGGCTACAGCAATGGGACCTCTGTCAAGGCGAGGGAAGCCTAAGTGGATGGATTATCAAGCAGGTGCTTTGCCACAAAGCATCAGCACCCCAAGGGGAGAATCAGGCTCCATTTGTCCCTATGTTGGGTGTGTAGCTTCACATACAGAGGTGTCTCTATAGGAGGCCAGAATGTTCCTGAGAGATGAGGTTCACTAGAGCTGTCCTACAGAGCTTAGACCTGTCCATGTGCTTTTGCCTTCCCCTGTGAGTTGGGTCCTCGAGGTCCTCCCCAGCTCCGGGGAAGGAGCCCCTGAGAAAAGATCTCCAGGGACCTCTTTTCCCCCAGGCTGGGAAATGCAGCTCACAGGAGGGAAGTCAAGTGAGCCTCCTGCAGGGAAAAAGAGGGCTTACTGTCCCTGGACGATCAGGCTGCCAGAGTGTGTGAGACCTGACTGGTGCCTTACTGGCCTCAGCTCCGCCATTGCATGTTCCTCCGAACTAGGACCCAGGACTACTTGGAGAAGGGTTTGGGTGCGGATTTCTAAAAACTGCCAAGGGCTACAGCAATGAGAACTCTGTCACGGGTAAGGAAGAGCATTGTATGGATTTTCAAGGTGTTTTTTGAACGGCATCTTTAAAGCTACACAGAGAGAATCAGGCTCTCTGTGCCCCCATGTTGGGTACGCAGCTTCGCACACAGGGGTGTCTCCATATGAATCAAGAATGTTCGTGACAGAGTGAAGTTCACTAGAGCTCTCCTAGAGAGCAAAGACTTGTCCATGTGGTTTTTCTTCCCCTGTTAGTTTGGGTCTCCAGGCTTAGCCCCAGCTCCGTGGAAACAACCCCCGAGAAAAGATCTTCAAGATCCGCTTTTCCCAGAGCCTGGGAAGCTGGGTTCATAGGAGGCAGGAAAAGCAAGCCTCCTTCGGGCACGAAGAGGCAGCCGGCCGGCCTGTTTTTGGAAGTCTCAATATGGAAGGAATGAGTTAGATTCTCCTAAAGGAGACCTCCAGATCTGCTCAGAAATCGGTAATTCCAGAGGCAGGGTGCAGGCTCCTGACTGCCCTTTGCCAGCCTTGCAGAGACATTCCTAGATTCCAGCGTTATTTTCCATGAAGGAGCAGGCTTCGGGAATATGTCAGACTTGACTGGCGCCTTATTGGCCTCAGCTCAGCTCTTGCCTTTCCTTTCAAACTAGGACAAGGGCCCACTTTATGAAAGGTAAGGGTCCTCTTCTTTCCAAACTGCCAAGGGCTACAGCAATGAGACCTCTGTCAAGGCGAGGGAAGCGTAAGCTGATGGATTCTCAAGCAGGTGCTTTGCCACAAAGCATCAGCACCCCACGGAAAGAATCTGGCTCCCTTTGCCCCTACGTTGCGTGTGTAGCTA